>NC_090445.1:204387094-204690124 GCF_031143425.1 Pleurodeles waltl | reverse complement strand
CAGTACATAGACAAATTTTTATCCCCTTTAGTTGCAAGCTTGCCATCATATTTGAAAGACAGTACTGACTTTCTAAAAAGGATCTTCGACGTCGGATGGGAGGATGATTTCCTCCTCATGATGTTAGACGTAACAGCATTATATACGAGCATACCCCATGATTTAGGGATGAAAGCTATCGAACATTTTTTGAGAGTGAGACCTATTAGGTTTTTCCAACATAGCAAGATGTTAATCAGCATGATAGGCTGGTGTCTGCAACATAATATGTTCTTTTATAACAATGACATATTCGAGCAAAAATGCGGGACTGCTATGGGAACTTGCTTCGCACCGAGCTACGCGAACCTGTATATGGGTTGGTGGGAAGAACAAGTACTTAATTTTCCCCCTCTCGACCAGTGGAATCAGTACATCGTACTCTGGTTGAGATATATAGACGATATTTTCATCATCTGGAAAGGGGATATGACCAGTGCGGAACAATTCTCACAAGAAGTAAATAAGAATAACTGTAATCTAAGATTTACAAGTAAGATACATACAAGTGAGATATGGTTTCTTGATGTAAAAGTGATGATAGAACATAATAGGGTAGAAACCACATTATTTAGAAAACCAACTGCAGGCAACAGCATTTTACATGCTTCTAGTCATCACCCACAACCGCTAAAAGAAAGTATTCCATTTGGTGAGATGATGAGAGCCAAAAGGATATGTAGTACTGAGATCAAATTTAAAGAAGTTCAGGCAGACATGGAGAGGAGATTACACAATAGAGGATATACTGATAGGACACTTGAAAGAGCTAATAACAAAATAAAATCAAGAGCTAGAGAAGATCTATTATTTTCGCCAAAGGGAAATAAGAACAAGACAAACAGTGGTGCGAATAGTGGTACAATAGTGAGGTTCATTACAACATTCAATGAAGCACATGATCAAGTTCATAATTTATTACAAAAGCACTGGCATGTCGTAAGGAGTGATCCTATAATAGGACAGAGAATGATGAGGAGACCACAAATAACCTATCGAAGAGGTAAATCTTTGAAAGATGTCCTAGTAAAAAGTGATATTAGACAATTGAATAAACAAACAACATGGTTGAACACACAGGATGGCTTTTGCAAGTGTACGAAATGCAAAGCATGCAAAAATGGAGAAAATATGAAAAATGTTATCATGAGCAATAGGACGGTACACACCATAAAGGGAAGATACACGTGTAAAAGTGACTATGTGATCTACATTTTGAAATGTACTTGCCCTAAATTGTATGTGGGTAGCACAAAATTACAGGCACATAAGAGAGTCCTGCAACACTTAAGAGCTATCACAAATAATGATATCACATATCCAGTAGCCAGACACATTCATGAGATACACGGAGGGAAAATAGAGGCGTTACGCTACAGTGTAATTGATGGCATATCTAGAGATAGTAGAGGGGGAGACCGAGAGAAAAACCTGCGTAAATTAGAGTCAAGATATATATTATTACTCGACACAAAGGAACCAAATGGTTTGAATACTAGTGAGGAGCTATACATACATCTATATTAATTAAGAGGTGGTAATTAGTCTACTCATATATATCAAATGGCTATGATGGATAGATATAAATGTCGTTTATCCAAATACAAATTCATTACATCTAGTCCTCATATTACCAAGTTGGGAGTTTAGCCGGATTTGGTCATGATATCATGAAGAAAAATTAAATAAGATAAAAAGCGTAAGATCGAATCAAGGCAATACAATTTAAGGGCCAAGATGTATGATAATGATATAAGATTGTTCAAAATCAATTATATCAATTAATGGAGAGTCTACCCTCATGAATTTCAATATAAATATAGGCTATTTGGAAAATTAATTGTTTAAAGAATGTTTATGATATATACAGACCGAGTCAATGGGGTACTGTATGAATATATTTATTTAGGCATTTGTATTGTTGTTATTCTCTTTTATTTCTATCCACATCGTTGCACGTATATTTGGGTCTTTTCGGTTTGCAGCATATACGTTGGCAATTTTGTATTTAAATAAGATTTATTTTATGTATTTATGTATTTATATATGTAAACAAATGTTATGATGGTAAATGTAGTTAAAAGGCAAATTGCTTGTAATGTATTTGGGATTGAGCGTAAAGATCATGTGATATAAATGTAGAAAAACAAAATGGCGAATTAGAAGCTGACGAAGGCGGTAACGCCGAAACGCGTTCTTTTCTTTTGTGCCAATAAACCCCGATGAATTACGATTCCCGCGGAGTGCTGTCCTTCTCTGTATTAAGGGGAACAAGTGTGGATATATATATATATATATATATATATATATATATATATATATATATATATGTACAATGCTCTGGGATCCCCTTGCATGGAAGGGACTATTCAGTGCTTATGACTATTGATGAGGACCCCCTGGAAAATAATTGTCTTTTTCCTCTAATAACCACACATCACTTTCATCACTGGTAATACCTGGTGAGATACTGAGGTTGTCTGGCCTAAGGGCATTGTGGGCATTTCATAAGCTCCTGCCCCTGAAGAGCAAGGCAGCAGAACATGGGCAGTGTCAGTGACCTGACTGGATACTCTTTCATCTGTCTGACCCAGTCCCTTTAGTCTATCAATGATCCCATCCTTTTGGGTCATCTCTTGAGGGGGAAGTTAATCTCTTGTGTTTGAGAATCTACGATGGAGCACTGCATCAGATATTACAACAAAGCTATGTAGACCCAGCATTGTGCACACAGTTTTCTAATACACACATTATTTGAAGGCCATTTGCAGGCCTCATCTGTACAACTGTGGCAAGGCTGTTTAAGCTCGCTTTTCCCAGACCCAAGCTAACTGATTTGCCATTGATTAACTCGTTGGTGGTAACAGCCATTGTCCCTCGGACCTCAACATAAAATGTTAGAACGTCCCCAGGCTTGTCTATCCTTACAAGAGTGTAGTTGGCTGACTGGTGGTGCTTATGGAACCCAGTAAATAGACACAGAACCAAGGGCACTTCCTGCTGAGAGACTGTCTGTACAGTAGGATCTCTTATTAGAAGCAGCGCCTCACTCCTAACGGCCACTATAAAATATATTTGTACTGTTACTCTAGTTTCACAAAATACCTGCAGTAGACAACTACAGGTAAAGTAACACTGCTTTTAATGTAATCCTACCAAGATTAACATTGGAGCTTTGTCGATATCAAATCTAATCAGCTTTTCCACGTCACTAAAGACCATGGGCAGGGTGCATAGACCAGGGGGCTGATTTACTAAAATGTCAGGTAGTGCAGTAGCCAAAAATAATGCACTGGGAGGACGCAGGACAGGGCCATTTCTAGAGATATATGGCTCTCTCCTCCCCTCCCCTAGCACCGGAGCAGATTTTTGCTGTTGTGTGCCGCAAACACACCTTTGCACCATAGAGCAAGGGTGTGTGCGAGTGTCTAGCACAGGTTTTGCATGGAAGGATTCCCTTCCGGTGCAAAATACTATTCCTAGACAACATTTTAAACATTTCCTACTTTGTATGTGTGCTGCACAGTGCAGCAAGCATGCAAAGTAGGAAAAGAAAGGGGAAATTTCAACATTTCTCCTTTGAACGCCTGGTTTGTAAAAGCGTTACTATTTTAAGCAAAACCCTGTCTCACATTTTTGGCAGATAGGGTTTTGTGTCAAAAAGGGTGAGTAGTTCTATGAGAACGTCCATGTAACGCCCCCTTGAAACTTAGGCCTATATTTATACTTTTTTAGCGCCGCATTTGCGACACTTTTTGACATAAAAGTGACGCAAACTTACAAAATACAATTTTGTAAGTTTGCGTCGCTTTTGCGTCAAAAAGTGGCGCAAATGCGGCGCTAAAAAAGTATAAATATGGGCCTTAGTAGTGCAAAGCAGCGCTTCACATAATGCTTTCCATTACTTTTAGTTAATTTCCAGCACAAACAAGTTTTGCTCTGGAAAGTAAATAATAAAAAAGTATTTTGCGCTGGTTTTTCGTCACCTTTATGCCCTGTCTCCAAGAGGTTACTCAAACAGGTGAGTCTTCATTTACCCACCCCTTCTTCCTAAAGCTGTGCAGTGCACAAGCGATGTTTCCCTGCCAGCCTCAGAAGTCACTTAAAATATACGAAGGGAAGCAAGGCCACAAATAGGAGATTTATCAAAATACCAATTTTGCCCTGCCCTCAGCAACTTAAAATTTCAGAAAGTCAAGGAACTGAAGTAGTAGATACTGATACCATCTTTAACACTAGTGTTTGTATGTATTTTCATATGTATGTGTGTATGGCTATTTTAAAAGACCAAGGATCCCAAAGAGCGCAGGTAACAATGCAGGGAGCGCAGAAAGTAATACAATTGCTACAGAAGGCAAGCTACTGGTAAGTAAATGTTTTTTTTAAATCTTATGTATTCAGTTTTTCTTGAATTGCAGGAGGGTAGTTCTTATTAACACATAGTTATTGCTCCAGATCCAGTGCACATAGATGGAAAAGTCCTATCTTTTTCTATTTTGATCTTGCACATTTTAGTCTCCAGTTTCGAGATGTCCTCTTTCCTGGCATGGCTTGTTCAATAGATAGTTTTTGGCTAGTGGTGTCGAAGTACTGTTTTTAATGGCTTTATAGGTGATGAACTGGTCTTAAAGATGTTAGAGGTCTGAAGGCGAAGCAACTGTGGCTCCTTCTTCGTTAGAGCGATATAGTTGAACATGTTCAGGCCCACACTGAGATGTAGCACAATGTGTAGGATGCCATTCAGACAAGCTAGGGTGTCGTCTTAAAGACCATTAAACAGAGTGTTGGCTTCATCAAGATAAGAGAGGACCATGAATTGCACTGTTATTATGAAACTGGCTTCTGGACAGAAATTGGTAGGCAAAATTTAAATTATGCTGGTGTGGTTTGCACAATTTTAGGAATTTCCCATTATCCTTGTTTTGTGAGATTCCTGAAATTATGCCACATGGCATAATAAGAACACCATTCACAGCATAATTATAGCACAAAAACAACACAAATACAACAAGAGCGGTTGTTCATGGTTCACGCCTTTTAAAAGCATAATGTATCCTCCCTTTAGAAAAGAATGCATTTTGGGATAATATATAGCAATTAATCAGAGATATGCCTTTTGCATAATTATATATAATTTTACTAAATTTTCCCAGCATTTTGTGGAATTATGCAAAAGCAAATTTCACATACCTTTAGTTGGTACATAAATGCTCTCTTAAAATCTTTGAATTTTCTTTGTTCATCTCTTGATACCTACTGAACAATGAATTCAGAAGTAATTTTTCCTTTATTAATTCTATAATGCTGGCATCTTCATTTTTAGAATTTTCTTCATTTATTTTTGCACTTGGAAGTATCGTCATAGAAACTTCACTTTATGGATGAATCAGGAGTTTGATTTTTCTATAATGCAGCTGCTTTTCTATTTTGATGGCCTGGTTTAACGGTGAGGAGACAGTCATACACGGTAGATTAATGCATCCATTCCTCAAAAAGTGATTTGTTTGCGAGGAGTTCTTTACCTGAAACTGTATAGTTTATTTTTGCTGGTGTTAATTTCCTGAATTAACATGCAGTGGGATGTAACTAACCTGTCTCTGGATGCCCTTGTGATAGAATTGCTCCATGAGTAACATCTGAGGCATCCACTTCTAAAAAGTACGGTTGTTAGGGATCTGGATGATGCAGTATGGTGCTGTGGTGAAATGCTTCTCAAGAGTTTGAAAGGTTTTGTTTGCTTCTTGCAAAGAATTTGAACAGAATCCCTTTCTTCAGCAGTCTGGGAATTAGACTAATTACCTTGGAGAATGTAGGAATAAAGCAATAGTAGAAATAAGAACATCCTACGAAACACTCAATATCTTGCCATTTGGAGGAGCTTTCCAATTCTGAATAACCTTAGCTTTCTTGTTGTCCATTTGGAGCCATGTTGGAAAAATGATAAAGGGCCTGATTTAGAACTCGGCGGATGGGTTACTCCGTCACAATGGTGATGGATATCCTGTCTGCCGAAATCTAAATCCCATTATAGCCACGGAGTAACCCATCCTCCAATTTCTAAATTAGGCCCAAAGTCTACGAATTCTACAGTGGTACTGTAGAAGGGACACTGCTTTGCTTTAGCGTTCAATTGGTTTGCTCTTAATCTTTGTAATCCCAGTTGAACATGGTTGAGGTGACCTTCTTCATTGTCAGAAAAGATAAGGATGTGTTTGATATAGACGATAATAAAAAATATAAATTTTCTGATAAAGGAACTCATTAATGAGATATTGAAATGCAATCAGTGTTGCACAATCCTAATCGCAGAACTTGCTATTTAAAGTGTCCAAACTTAGTACAATATATATGGCCTGGTTTGCGTCACTCTTGCAACATGCAAGAGTGACATAAACGTTAAGTGAGTTTTCTGAAGCCACACAGGCCATCTTGCTTGGCCCTGCGTGGATTCATAAATCTCAAGTAATGTCATGCAGAGCAAATCATTGTGTAACATTGCTGTTCACCAGAGAGGCATTTTCATGGGTGTTGGTGAGTATTCTCATGCAACATCCATGGATTTTGATGCATTCCCAGATATACAAGAATTTGTAAACCTGAAAGTGTGGCAAAAGATATGCCACTCCAGGAGAGGCGTAATAAGGATAAATATGTTTATTTCTCCCTGTTTTTCATCTTTCTATGTGTGCTGGATTGTACAGCACACATAGAAAGAGGAAAAAGCCTCTCAGGATTGTTTTTGTGCAGAAAGGTGTGCTTTCCTGCGCAAAAACAATCCTGCATGCTACACAGGCACCCTTGCTCCATAGTGCAAGGGCACCTGCCTTGGGGATAGGCTGCCAAAAGGGCGCCAGTGCAGAGGGAAAGGACATGAATGCGCCATAGTGGATAAATATGGCACATCCCTGTCCTTTATCTGTGGCAAATGCCACCACAGCAAGGTGACTTGCTGCGCTGCCATGTGCCACAAAGCCGATTAAATATGGGTCTTTGTGTGGAAAGCTGCCTTCCATTGATCTCCTTCTCTTACATTAATCAGATGGTACACACCTGTTAGATCTATATTACTGAAAATCTTTGCATTCCTAATTTGATTAAGCATGACAGGTATGAAAGGTAAGGGACAGAGATTCTTGACTATCATTCAATTCAAGCTTCTGTAGTCTAGGCAGGTGTGTAACTCGGTACCCACCAAAGGGAAAGTGGCAAGCGATTTTGATGGTCGAACTAATCCATTTGCCAGCTATTCATTAAGATATGTGCACAGATACTATGGGGGTCATTCTGACCCTGGCGGTCGGCGGTGAAGCGGCGGTAAGACCGCCAACAGGCTGGCGGTCTTTCTTCATGTATTCTGACCATGGCGGTTACCGCCATGGTCAGCCGCCGATTCACCATTCCGACCGCCACGGCGGTAACGACCGCCGGGCTGGAGACCTGGGTCTCCAGCCCGGCGGTCGTCACATACCACCGGCGGTATTCCAACCCGCCTGACCCCGGCTAACCGCCATGGATTTCATGCAGTTGGGGACCGCCATTCAATCCATGGCGGTAAGCACTATCAGTGCCAGGGAATCCCTTCCCTGGCACTGATAGGGGTCTCCCCCACCCCCAACCCCCACCCCGACTCCCTCCCCTACCCCCCCCACCACCCCTGCCACCCCCAAAAGGTTGCAGGACCCCCGATCCCCAACATATACACACACATACACACATACAGGCACGCATTCATGCACATACACACACCCCCCGCATTCATGCACGCATTCATCATGCACATACACACACCCCCCGCATTCATGCACGCATTCATCATGCACATACACACACCCCCCGCATTCATGCACGCATTCATCATGCACATACACACCCCCCCCGCATTCATGCACGCATTCACACGCCCCCTCAATATACACACACGCACACCCCCATGCACGCACACAACTCACAACACCTCCCCACCCCCCTTCCCTAGCGGACGATCACCTTACCTGTTCCTGGTGATCCTCCGGGAGGGAACGGGCAGCTCCGCCGACACCGCAACACCAACAGAACACCGCCACAGCGAATCACAGGTCGTGATTCGCTGGGCGGTGTTCTGTTGGCGTGGCGGTGGAGTTGGAGCAACATCCACTTCCCCGCCTGCCGCCAGTATGGCTGTTGGCGGCTCTTCGTCCGGAAACGGGCAGAGCGCTGCCAACAGTCAGAATGGCCCATGCGGAAGACCGCCAGCACTGGCGGTATTCCGTACGGCGGTCCCTCGGCGGTCTATTGAAAAGACCGCAGAGGTCGGAATGACCCCCTATGTCTCTGGTTCTGTCAATTCACAGATTCCATTGGTAGAGCTGGTATCATTGTCCCTGGTTCCGAATTGATTCAACAATAAAAGGGGTGTTGAGGTGGTAGTGTTTTCACCCTCTTTTTTACTAAATGCATCTAAATATTCATGATACACTGGAGACACCACATTGAGTGTGCAGAAAGCTGGTGGCAAAGTGTTATCTTTAGAAGTTGCAGATAGAACTCAACACCTCAGTGCTTCATCATTCTTTTATGACATTGCCCAACAGTGTGATTAACGTTGGAGGGAGGTCAATTGTACAGTTCCCTGTTTCTGAACAGTAAATGCATGTTAAGTGTATGAAGCTGTTGATGTGTCTCATCATTGCAGAAAGAAATATGTGTAGCTCACCCCTTAAAGTTGGTTGTGACATGCCTCCAGATACTGCCACAGTGTATTGAAAGGATCCTGTGGCCACAAAATGGAGTACTGCCATGATTTTCACTATTGGTGTTATTGATGTGGGAGTCCTATTGTGAGTCAAAAGATCTGGCTCCAGCTGATGATAGAAATCAAGAATGTTTTGCCTATTCAATCTGAATTTTTGATAATATCCTTTCCTTCCATGGTGGCAAGGTCTGTAAATGGTTTTAACATTTGAGGCTGTCATCTTCTACCACTCCCTGGGTTCATATGTCTGCATTTAAGAAAAAAGAGAAATATCTCTTTAAATGGGCAAACAATACTTTGATAATCAACACACATCTCATGTCTTTGTACAAATCCATATGTTTTTGTGATATATATGTGCACATCATTTTTTAGTGATGTTGTAACTTAGAATTAAAATTTTATACACCTAAATAATGTGTAAATTACATTTCAAATGTATTATTTAAACATTATTATTATTTTTTTTATTTCTAAAAATCTGTCCACAGAAGTATAAAATAAACCGTGTCACTATCACATTTAACACAGTGATGCATTACATCATACTTTTTCAATTTTATCAAAAAACAGTGATGTAGGCATTTTGCATATGTAAACAAACTAACCACTATTTTGAGTGGTGGTGATGCACTTAACATTTAAAAATATAATAGTCCACATTCTAAAATGGCAGCTGCCTGACCTTGCCATCAGGGCATTTGTAATCTGATGACCGTCAGTGGAAGTTGACTGCGTAGTGGGTATAAAACTCTACAACAGACACAGCCATAGGCTAACATGTGTGACAGCAATGTACGAAAGCCAATGGCTGTGTCCGTCTCCATTGACGATCGCATATGTCGTGTACATGTACAAAAAAAGCTCACTTGACTCCTAACATTGCAGCCAAAAACACCTTCTCCACTTTTCCTGCTGTTACCAACCTCTGGGAGCCATGATGCTGGGAAAAGCAGGTGACAGGGCCCCTAATGTCTCAGCTGGGGAGTTGGAACTGCTGATCACAGAGTTCCTGTCCCTGTACAGCCAGCTGCATGGGAACCCAGAGGAGCACGTACATGTTTGAATGGAAAATGTATTTCTGACTAATTTGTTTTTTTAAACAGAGGCTAAAGTGTTCCTTTTAGTTCCTGAGTTACGTGTTGTGATTAGAGTGTAGTCAACTCAATAATTTGGCTGGGCACAAAATGATGTTTAATAAAGTGTTTAAATGTCTGTAAATTGAAAAGAACTTTTATCTGGGTGAATAAGGTGAATTTCCATTTTAATTTACTCAGAAATAAAAATGTTCCATTTACAAACTGCACGACCCTTGCTTCCAGTGGCCAGTAGACACTATACCTTAAGTATGAGCAAAAAATATAACCATATGTTGAAATGAGAGAAATGTAAAGTTTAGGAAAAGTTATTGAAACTTGTCTGAATATATTTATTTGCAATTCAAATGTATCCCATTTTCAGAATAATTAATATCTGTATGTATTATAGATGTAATGATGCCACATATGGGGAAGGTTTATCCTGTGCAGTAAGTACATATGACAGGCTCTCAGTGACCCATACAAATGTGTCCCATTCCTACACACACACACATGTTCATACATCACCAAAAACCGTGTTCTCACTGTCACACATGGCAGCTCTACCCTACTGCCCATAGTCATAGTATGTGCCTCTAACCATGGTATCTGCCTCTAAAAAACATTAGGCATTATGCCAATGAATGTGGGTGTGGGTGTGTGTGCTAACAATGTGCAAATTGTTTAGTCTTCAGTAGTTCACAATGGTTTGTACTGATCAGAAGTAGCTCTCACTACAGAAAATGTTTCAGACCCCTGGCCTATATGATGATTGTGGCCTGGATTTGTAAAATGAGGACATGAAAAGTGACGAGGGTCCTCAACAGGTCACTACAAATTAATATTTTCTAGGAAACAATACATTTAAAAAAATAATCTGTACTAACGTTTTAGAAATGCTTATGAGAGATTTTACAAAATTGTGTTACAACAATACAAACAAACAAAACCTCATAAAAAATGTTTTCTTTCTTTTTTCATGTCACAACAGAAACAGGTGATCTAGAAGACCATCGCCAAGAAGGTGTAGACCCTGGGGGTCTGCAGGTAGCACAGCATTCACTGCCATAAAAGGTGGGAGGGCCTATGATGCTGGACCCAAAATTCATCTGCAGTCCAGCTCGGCCAGTCCTCCCAATGTGGGAAGTGGGTGCACAGCACCCTTCCCTCCCTAATGGCCCGCATAGTTGCAATGGCCTATCCGACCTTGATAGAAAAAGGCGATATGGAAGGCCATCGCCAAGAAGGTGCGGACCCTGGAGGTCTACAAGCGGCACAACCCTTGATGACCTTAATGGGCATTTGAGAGCGCAACAGCAGCATCAAGGGGGTACGTTATTTTACGTGTTCTTATTGTTAGTTAACCTTTTTTTGTTACAGCAATAATTTATGCCATCAACATAAAGGTTGACACACATCCAACGCACAAGAAGAGTTCTGGAAGGTGTAAGTTTTGCACAAGGTGTACACATCATGTGTTTTGTGTATTGATTTGTGGTAAATGTTGCCACTAGATTCCTTACCACTACTAGGGGTGGGCAAAGAATTCTGCTCCGCCGGCAGAGTTTGCGGGCTTTTGAGTCCTGAAAAAGTCTGCGAAGTGACGCAGAGTTTTTTCTCTCGCTTGCGCTGACCAACGCTAAGTTGGCGAGTGCAAGAGAAATCGCTAGGTTGGCGAGCGAGATTTCTGAACGTGAGCAGTCACAGTAGTCCAGGACCACTCATGATGAGAAAGCTGACGATGAGGAAGCTGCTGCTGCTTGACTAGAAAATCTACTCAAGCGGCAGAAAGAAGTGAGCGTCCTCTGGCGCACCACGTGATGCCGCTTGCGCTGATTTTATAGGGCGGGATAAATTCCTGGCAGTGAAAATCAGTGCAAACAGCAAAGCTTACCCAAACTCTGCCACTCGCGGAACTCTGCGCAGCACGGCACAGTTTTTTTGGCATGCTGCGAACTCCGTCCAGGCCTAATCACTACCAAAGGACTGTTTTGAGCAGACACATGATTGCCTAAGAAAAAAGAGGTACCTGGATTTTGTCCATGTTATGAAGGACATTTGTACCAAACAGGCCATAACTTATGATTCTGTCAGGTGTAATGCTACATCACAATTGTGAGGAGGTGATGTTCGCCCTATTACAGGTGATATAGCACAAAATGCACTTTTGATACAGTGGATGTTCCCAACTCAACATTGGTGACCAAACAATATTGAATATGCGATCCAAAATTACTAGGAACATGAGAACAATGGCAACATTTCTTAGCAAAAACATTTTATAAATATATTTTCACTGTAATATTGAAATATTATCATGTTAATAGTTGCAGATTGGCATGAAGCCTTACTCCTTTACAAATGTGCTGTCTCATTCTGTTTCAACAAACATGAATTTAGTAGGCAAACATTATTAATTGAACCAGACAGGAATGTGTACACTTTGGTGTCAGAGTAACACATACCCGAAATAACATTTTTGTGTCTTTTTTATGTTCAGATAAGAAACCAATGTTGAAGCAAAGGAGTTATTGAAAGGGGCTTTTGCAGATGGATAATCTACAGAGAACAAAGATTTCACGCTAGATATTTTTTGTGACATGAGTTCACTGTTCAAAAGAACCAGTCTCTACCATTCAGAAGTAATGAACAATTCCATGAGAAATTTGAAGTGTTTAAGAGAAATAATCTAAAATGAAATGGGAGTGATGATGATAATTTTCTAAACTGTGAGCAAATGGGTACACAATGGGTAAATAATATGTTCCATGCATGCATGGGGTAATGGTAAAGTATACCTAAGTTTTATGGCCTTGAAGCAGGTAAAATTTTTAAATTAGGAATTGTGATCATTTTTATTTACACATCTATAATCAAAATGTTGTATGTGTCTTTTCAGTATCTTCAAGAGCGGGTGAAGGAGACATTGGCCATGAAGGCGGGGAAGCAGCTGGCTACTGTTTGTCAGGTGGAGAAACATCGGACACTGACAGACACAGTGGCATAGATGGTGAGAGGTCTGGCATGGAGGCCACCAGCTCGACATCTTCTTCAGAGGTCTCTACAAGCAACCAGTGCCTAGTGGTGGTGGACTGTACAGGACCTGTTCCATCTGCATCCTTGCCTGCCATCCAGATTCCCATCTCCACCCTCCACCTTGCTCCACATCCCCCCTGTGTTGGCCACACCCACCCCCCTAAAAGGCCTGGGATCTACTTTGCTGCAGGCACCTCCCCCTGCCTTACCCCCCACCACCGGCTGCACTCAGTGAAGAGGCTATTGACCTCTTACGCAGCATCTCTTAAGCAAGACAGCTTCGTGAATGGCATCCAGAGGCTTAGTTCCTAAATGCAACAGATGGTTTCATTCCTGAATGCCACTCATAGTTCAATGTGGATGGCATGCAGAAATTACTAGAGAAGATAGCTCAACCTTGTACTCCTGCCTCTTCTTCATTCCAAATCCCAACTCCCACCCTAACAGCAAGCACACTCACTTCTTTCCACGCACCCACTCCAACAGACATAAACAGCACACCCACACATAAACACAAACACACGAGGAAACACATACACATATCCCACATACACACACTACTGACACTACACCAACAGGCACCATAAAAATCACCCCAACCACCACACCATCCCCACATCTACAAGCACCACGACCACCACACCTACAAATACCACGCCCACAACCATTACACCCACAACCACAACATCCACCACCACAGACAGAAACAACAACACCACAACCACCACCACACCCAAAACCACCAGCGTACCCACAAGCACCACAACCACAACATCCACCTCAACATCACACTCATCCAAACACACACCTACACGCAAAACAACACCCACCAAAACCACATGCTCACAATCACCCAAATACAAAACACCTACAAAACCACACACATCCAAACATACACCAGACAAACATGCATCTACAACACATACAGACACATGCACTTCTACCCCACCAATCACCTCAACAGCACACTCATGCAAACCAACACACTCGCTGAAAAGCACCCACACCCCAACACCCATTAAACGCAAACACACACACTCACTCTAATACCACGCACCTTCAAAAAAACACACACCAAAACATACACCACATTCATCAGACCCACATGCACCTGCAAAACAAACAAACAGACACACACACACAACACCCACTCAAGCTCCCTCTACCTCCCAAACCCAACCCTCTCCCACCCCGTCTACCTCTTTTCCTCCACCCGCTTTTACTGCTTACCTGACCCTGATCCCTCAGAAACCAAAACCAACCCCTCCCAAGAATGATCATTGAGGTGCCTGCTATGCCTACGAGATGCTCCTTACTGAGGAGGTTGTCCCTTGTCGGTGTCATTAGGAGGCAAGCTCTGGGCCAGAAACCCAAATTGTGAAGCTGACTTTTTTATGGACAGTTATTGTTTTTGTTCACTTTATTTATTATGAGAGAAGTATCTAATCTGTTAATAAGTTATCATTTCTTTTCACAAAGTTTGTCCTGACATTTTCAATTAATAGTAATTGATTAATGACAGTGTTGTTTATGCAATGTTTATACATTAACTTAATTTCATTTATGACAATGGACAAAACAAGTTTTATTTTCAACATATTTGTATAGTGCATACAGTAGTGATGAACATTTGGAATGGACATGTTAATTTTGGTGCAAGCATTCATCATGATAATGGACACTTGTACCAAAGTTAACTATGTTTATATTTTTGTAACTTGTGAATGCAGGTGTGTTTATTTAAAAAATCATGTGTTCTTAGTAAACACATATGCATTACATCTAAAAAGACACTTTTGAGTTAAATGAAATTTAATGATTAAGAGAAAATGCACTAGACAAGAGGAAATGTGACTTTAATACATGTAGGAAATGTTTCAAGTTTAGAGGTGACATTAAATGCAATACTTAATTTGTAAATAAAAATGTGCCAGTGCCCAAAACCCTCCTCTTAAACATGCAGCTGCTGCAATTAAATGTGCAAATACGGAATACTGAGGCAGCAAAATCCTGAAGCCATCTTGGGCCTCTTTAATCCATTTAAAGTCACTCCCTGCCCCTTCAGCTCACTCTTTCAGCTTTCTACCATTGTGACGCTTTTTTGTTTTTCTCTTCCTCCGTCTTTCCCATATGTGTCTTTTGTTCGCAGTAAATGCTTGAGGCAGAAAAATAAGTGCCGGCCCGCAAAAATAAGTGCCAGTGCTCCGCACCGGAAACACCAAGCACAAATTAACCACTGATTGAATGTACATTTCTTGTAAACCCACTTGTTACATTGTGTGGTGCAATTACTACATTTTATTAGATTTATGTAGTTTCAATAATGTGTAATGTATATGTTTATGATTTGGTAGTTTAGTGGAAATAATTAAACACACCTGTATGGACACATTTTGAATTTGAGGTAATTGTGACTTTTTGGTTAGGTGTCTGTTAGCATGAAGCCAATTTGGACCAAATTGATAAATGTAAATCAAATATAGAGATGTGTTTCTTTAAAGTTCTTAAACCACCACATCACCCACATTTGCATTGAACATTACTGTACTATTGCTTTCAAGTATTTAAAAAAAATGCACGAGTCCAGAGCTAATGTAAACAAACAATTCTGATGGTAACAGGTAAAACAGTCATTTACGTTCAGTTCCAACGACAACGGGGTTGATTTTGTTTGTACGAGATCAGGTTCATGCCTGCAAGGGAAGTGAAAAGTACAAAAAAGGTAAGTTTCGATCTTATATGCCTTTGATTCCTCCAACTCAGGTGTGGAGGTATAGCTCCCACAGTTACGTCTGCGGGAAGGCACATCTTGATTGGCCCAGCAGTAAAACTAGTTGTGGTCCTGGCACCAGCCGCTTTTGCCTATGGCGCATTCAATGTGGGTGTAAAATTATGACAGTGACGGCTGTTCGCCAGCGGACTTTCGTCTATGGGCCTGCCAGCACCTAAATCAAGTGGGTGGACCGCCTAGTCAGCAGTTGAATTATCCAGTAGAAAAACAACGGTGGGGGCGATTCCGCCAAGATCTAAATCAGGCCCTTAATATGCCCTTGTGAGATTGGAAACAGATCATGATTACATAGCTTCCCAGTTGTCATTCTACCTATATCTGACATTTCTAAGTTTTTAGTGTGGTTATGTGTGACATTTCAATTTTTTATGTTGAGTGAAACTTTATAAAGAGTAGCACTAATCGGAAATGTCCCTGTTGTTAGGCGAACTTCACAGATAACCTTTTTGTGCACTGTAATGAGCTATGAATGGCCTTATTATGGCAGTAATACTTCTAGTGCCTATCCTACGTCTGTAGTCTACTTCCCTTATCTAAGAAGATTGTTTTGAGTGAATGTAATGTGGGCTTACTGTGCGATGACCAAATCAAAAAAGCTTAGTTGTTTTTTATTGTATAATCATGCCCCCCTGTCCTCAGTGTGCTATCTGTGCTCAGTCTTCTGGGTATTTCATAGTGTGACGTGGAACCCCATAATAAGCATTCTCCCAGAAGAAAGACCAATGAGAAACCTTAGGGTAAGGTATCATTGGGAAATACCCCTCCCCTAGGCTTGCTACATTTCCCAGGTCAGTGAGTGACCAGCTGCTATTTTGTATTGAATTCTGAGACTTGTAGACATATTAAGACCATTGTAAAACTAGGACTGCAAGTCCCAGAATACAAAGAAAAAACCTGGACTGGAGCAGATAGTCATATATGGACTAAGGCAATTTGGCAGCTACACTCATGCTTCTATTCTCACGTGTCTCTCCTCCTTCAGTCTGCCCCCTTATACTAGGCACGTTCGTTCTCCACTACAAAGGTGGGTTCTCATATCCCCCACCCAACCTCTTGGATCTGCATCTTAGTTCTTGTCTGAGGCTGTTTCCTATTGCTCTCCTGAACTGACATGCCTGCCACTTCTCTATGGCCAACCTATGTCTGTTGCTGAAGCCTTTTTGGGGGTCTGAAGGTAGGCTGTGAATAGTTTGCACGACATAGACAGTCATCAAACATCTACAGGTGGAGACTGGGGTTATGGAAGAGGACATATGTCACAAAGATAGTACAGTTTCAAAATTAACATTATTTTTAAATCCCAGTAATCTTATGCAGTTTCCAAGTGCTTTGATTGAGATCCTTGATCTTAACTCTATCCGTTTAAACTGAAGGAAAACATGTCACATTTGACAAGCCGGGACTAAGGAGCCAGGTCGAGTGCAGTAAATTCAAGGTAAATTGTTTCAGGGTTTGATCATAAATTTGTGGTTTAAGGAAACTTACATGTGTACATGAGAACCTCATAAGTCATTTCAGGTCATTTTTCACCAGCTGCATGCCAGGTCACATGTTTCTGCACCCTCCCAGAAAATATATTTCTAAGGTGTCTATGCTGCTTTATTTTGATTGTCTGATGGGATTTATCTTTTTCAAGTTGAGATTTGGTGCTTCAGACTGGTGATCATCGACACACTCTGCACTGCTGGTTTCGTGTGACAAGGAGCTCTCCTCTGTTATCCAACTTTCACATGAGACTCCGCTTTGATAGTCTGATAAAGGGTAGGCGGGCTGTGCAGCACGTGGGCAGTACTAACATGGGTCATACAGTTAAACTGAGAGGCTCACATCCAGCCCTCAATGCCTGCAGTTGTTTTTGTTGGATATTTGCCTGCCCCCTCAGACTCTCTCCATGGACCGTTCATTTGACTGTTCCGTTCACCATGCCACACAATTATCTGTTGCCTCAGCCCCAACATCAGTTCTGCTATAAAAAGGAACCCTGGAGCAGAGAGGATAGGCATTACGATTCAATTAAGTTCATCATTTTGTTCAACCCAGCCAAGTACCACATTGCGTGACAATCTCGGGTCGTTGAAGGGATGCGAAAAAATTCGTAGCATGCGTTAGTGTAACCCAAGATTTGTGCCACTTGGAAAGGCTGTGAGTAATTTTCTGTGCCATGTGTAATGGATGCTGACGCGAGACTTGTATCATCAACCGCTCTTAGTTCTTTGGGTTTTATTTTTCGTCGTATAGGCACCCCTAACATCACATCATACCTCCAAACAATGAAATTCCCTGTAGCTCCTGAGTTAACCAGAGCAGATTAAGTAGTGTGCATCTTTTGATAATCCTGCAATGTTACATCTAGTATAAGGTGAGCTGAACCGAAGTGCACATTAATTATACCAACTTGTCTGGAGTCAGGAAGAAAGAGGTGCTCTGAGGAAAGACCCCTAAATCTTCTGTGCTTCATAATTTTCCTTAATACTGACATTTGCTTTTCTTGGGACAACATTTCATACAATGTGTGCCAGATCCTTAATATAAACACGGATTCTGAGACCAATAGTATTTTTGTCTTCTTTTGATAATTGTTGGTGGATAGTTCCAGTCTGTTTGTACTCTGGGGATGAACTAGTTTTCTCCAATGACAGATCAAGAGATGGTCAATCACAATCTGTATGCCTCAATTCATTTAGCCTTTTCTTGTTTTACGTTCCGCCTTCCTGTGATTGATTCGCAATACTAAATCTATTATTGCATTAATACAATACAGTACAATTTGTAGAGCACATGGGTACCTCACTGTGGTATCCCAGGACTGGCAAACGAAAAGCAGCTGCAGCCGAAACCTCGACTAGAAGAGCCAGGTCCTAAGCCTCTTCTTGAACAGGGGATAGGAATTTACAAAGGCAAAGAGTAAGAGGCAGGGAGTTCCATAACCTGGGCCCAAGAGAGAGAGTAGGACCACCCGCCCTGTTTTGGACCACCGCCCGATCTTGCTAGTCTTACTCTAGGAATGGTAGCCAAATTGGCAACTCCTGACCGAAGCTCTCGCTTGGGCATGTATGAGTGAATTAAGGAAAATACAGATAGGACCAATCTGCTGTATGGCTCTAAACACATAGCAAAGTGCTTTAAACTTAATTCGGTTTGCTATAGGAAGCCAGTGCAAAGCAGGGAGATATTGTGAGACAGAAACGCTGTGGGGGATATGGCCAAGAAGGTGCGCAACTACATTTTGCACAGTTTGCAATCACTTTATCTGAGAATCAGAGGCACCCAGAAGTAGGACATTGCCTTGGTTCAGTCTACAAATTATAAGTGCCTGGACCAACGTCTTTTGAGTTTCTTGAGTTAAAAGCCATAGAGAAGATTTTAAGCATTTGAGCAGGCCGAAACAGTATGAAGCTACCTTGGTAATTTGCTGCTCCATAGTCAATTTATCATCCGGCCAAAACCCAGATTCTTAACTATCTGCCTAAGAGTAGGACAGTTACTTGGCTCTTCTGGAACCCCAGATTTGGGGCTGGTTGCCTAAAAGTAAGACTTCTGTCTTGCATCCGTTTAACTTTAGACAGCTATGACCAATAACTCACGCCCTAAGATAACTATAACTTGCACCCTCTCATGCACTGCTAATTACCCCAGATATAACGGCACTCATGACAGCTTTTTTAGCGTCAATAACAATATCAATGAAACATTAGCAGTCAAATTATTGATGAAAAAACTGTGCGTGGCAGGGGCGCGGGTTATAGTTACCTCAGGGCACAAGTTATAGTTACTTGAAATAACTCTAACTATTGTTTTGTATGAGTAAATTCAGAACCTCACTATAACGTTCCTGTAACCTTTGTTTTTTTCAGTGAACCGCTATCGTTTTTTTAATTCCATTTCCTAACTATAACATCTCTGTAACTTTATTTTTTTTTCAGTGAATATAGATACTATATATATATATATATATATATATATATATATTATATAGTCACTTAAAAAAACAAAGGTTACAAGAACGTTATATTTATGTTTTGGATTTACTCGCAAAAAAACATAGAAATTCAGGAGTTATAGTTATAATTATTTCAAGTAACTATAACTCGCAGCCTAAGTAACTAACTATAACTCCTGCTCCCGCCATGCAAAGTTTTTTTTCAATAATTTGACTTCTAATGTTTCATGGATATATTTATTGACATTTTAAAAGGTATCATGTTTGCTGTAATGTCTGGGGTAATTAGCAGTGAATGGTGAGGGTGCAGGTTATAGTTACCATATGCTGCGTGTTATAATCTCTTGAAATAAATCTAACTATAGCTGCTGAATTTCTATGGTTTTGTGTTAGTAAATTCTGGACCTAATTATAAGGCCCCTGTAACCTTTGTTTTTTAAGTCAATTTCTAAGGTTTTTTTAAATGATATTTCCTAACTATAACATCCCTCTAACTTTTGTTTTTTTTCAGTGAATTTCTATGTTTATGTATTTTTCATTACTATACATTAATCCAACCACCGCTGTGCACGGCCAAAGGCCGTGCATGGCAGGGGCTGGCCACAGGGCCTAGCTTGCGGTCAGGCCCTATGGCCAACACCCTATAACCACCCAACCCTGTGTCGTCCCCCTCTCCCGGCAGATTTCGGCCCTGGGAACCCCATCCCCCGGGGTCCTCTACAATTCAATGGAGAGGGGTGCGGCCCCCCCTGCCCTGGCCAATTTCGGCCCTGGGGATCCAGTCCCCCAGGGCCCATCCTTATAATAATATTTTTTTGGGGGGAGGGGGCCACACGGCCTCCTTCCCCTGGCTGATCTCGGCCCCTAGGACCCAAAGGCGGGGGAGCCTGAAGGCTCCCTCGATCCTAGCTAGCTCCCCGCCTCCTGCAGGAGCCGGCATTGCTTTTGCACACAGGGACGTGCTAAACATGCAGCTTCCTGTCTGCAAAAGAATTGTTTCCTCTGTTTCCCTACCGGCATCTCTGCAAGCAGGGAAACAGAGGAAACCTTGTCTTCCAACAAGCAAGAGCTGTTTTTACAGTTCTCACTTGCTGGAAGCACAGTGTTTGCTCTGACTTGGTGGGAGCTGTCAAAGCTCCTGGCAAGTCAGAGCAAACAGCTATGTCCTGGGGTGGGCACCCAGGGACAAAGCAAGAGACAGCCCTGGGGGTTGATGTCCCCAGGGCAATTATTGGCTCCACGAGGTGGGCCATGCAGCCCCCCTCCAACATTGTATTTGCCCCAGGGAGGTGGTGGTCCCTGGGGCTAGGGTCCACAACGGATCCCCTTCATTCTTTTATTTTAGCTTGGGGAGGTGGTGATCCCCGGGGCTGTGGGGAGGACCGCACGGTCCCCCACATGAATTATTTAACCAGGGGAGGTGGTGGTCTCTGGGACTGTGAGTTGGCCATGCAGCCCCTCTGATAAAATACAATGGTAGCCCCGGGGAGGTGGCAGTCCCCGGATCAGCGGAGGCTGTGCAGCCATTCATTATTTCTTTAGCCCCGAGGAGATGGCGGTCCCCGGGGCATACATATGATCAGGAGGGGCCCTGTGTGCCCCCTCTCATTATTTTTTATATAGCCCAGGGATGTGGCCTACCCAGGGGTTTTCTTAAAACAAGCACAGGAGACCATTTTATTTATTTATTTTTGCCTCAGATTCGTGACCCTACCGTGAATGTGTGGTCATTTTTTTGGGGTGGGGGGGGGAGTCCTTTTTTGCCCTGGGGGAGGGTCCCCCTAGGAGCCCAGCACCAGAGATAAGGGGTCAGCGGGTCCCTACCCTGGCTCCTTTTCTTATTTTTTATCTTTTGTTTTCTGGGACTCATCCGAAGTGGAGTCCCAAGATGGTTGCCAACACCTCCTTTTTGAAGTGTTGGCAGTGAATCAAATCACGGCACAAAATAAGGGAGTGTTCGTGGAGCCTTCTCGTCTCTGCATATGCAAATTTGTTTTTTCTTTAATATTTCAAAAACTACTCAACGGATTCACACCAAATGACAAAAAGGTTGTTTTCTGGGCCAAGAGCTAGCTTTCTGCCAAATTTGATGAAAGTGGTTCGGCCGCTATTTCTGTACAAAATCCCTATTGGAATTAACATGAAGAAAACAAATTTTGGGACCCTCCCTTTTTCCTTTTTCCTTTTTCCTTTTTCTCAGCCCCTGCTTGACTAATCACCCTGAAACTTTCCAGACAGCAGCTGGCGTGAGCATTTTATTTTATTTTTTAAAATTGTGTGAAGATTTGTCAAAAAAACGCTTTTTATATCGAAACTAGGTCCTAACTATAACTACCTAGTGGTGACTGCACTAGATTATGACTATATAAATATATATATATATATTTTTATATATATATATTTTTTTTTCACATTCCTTCCCCTTGCTGTGAAGAGCTCCAAGGTCCAGCTGCTGGTGGCCGGGCTTTGACGCAGGGGCTCTGCAGCCCTGATTATCACCCCATTAAATTCTGCTGTGCTGCTTGAATGGGGTTAAGCAGCACAGCAGGAGAGTATAAACAAGTGAACTTCTGTCCTCTTTTTTGAGAGAGCCGGTTGAAATGTGAGCCTGCACAACACTGTGAATAATGTGAAGGTTTTCCCGACCCTCCCTTAAAAACTGGAACTTTTTTTGTTTTAGGAAAAAGTGTTGGGAAGCTAGGTCAGTCTTTCAAAAACTGGGACTGTCCATGCAAATTCAGGGCGTCTGGTCACCCGAAAATTGGAATGTATCTAATGATCTAATTTGTACATACGATAATCCATGGATTCCTCTATGATGTGCCTGGATTTTTGGAGGTCTGAGCAGAAATCTGTAAGATTGAGTTTGCCCAGCATCTAGAGAAGCCCCCAGATTCCCAGGCTTATCTTAGGGCTCGGGACCTTTAACTAAGAAAGGAACAGCATAATGACCAGACCAAATCAGAGGAAGCACAAGTTGCTCAAGAATGCTAGATAAATTTGAAAGTACCGAATCAAGTAAATGGCTTACTTCATGAGTAGATTTGTTAACTAAAGGTTAATGCATTTTGGACCTGGGTGGGTCCTTCATCAGGGAGTTATTCTCTATAAAATAAAGCAAAAGGAATGAAAGAAAGCAAGCTCAATATCATCATGTGTCAGTCATCTAAATTCATTAAAATAGTTTCCAAAAAGAACAAATGTGACCAGTCTTTATCAAGTTCGTCCAACAGTGATAGTCCAAAGTACTGCATCATAATTTCATGACACATTTGGGCTGGTTGAGGCTCCATCACTCTTCTTGTTTGAGATGGGGCAGCCATTGTGAATCAAAAACAGCAACAACATAATACCGCCAATTCATGACCAAACCAGCAGGAAGACACCAAAAATATTCTAAAAAGTGAGTGTATGACTGATGGTATTTTCTCAAAAACTGTCTGGAATGTGCTTACAAATCCAGATCCTACTGCGTTAAAAAGTGCACAATCCCTTTGGTGTTTTACCAAAGTGTCTTGGGAAGTTAGTTTTTAAGATGGACTGTATCTCAACTAATGCCCTTGCTACAGGTTTCACAAGCAGATGTCAGCGCCACATGTTTTTGAAACAATAGTGATTTTGGTCTGCTCAGTTTGTCGAAACTTGACATTAGAAGTAGCAATGTAAGGCCACAAATTTGCTACTTTTATCTCATGCGTGGGTGGGAACAGTACATTTCCTTAACAGGTTACTGTTAGAAACAAAAATCACATATGGGAAACTTGCTCTCATCCCACAACAGCCTTGATCATTCAGCATTTAGTAACTCCCGTTCGAGAGTAGCTGAAACACTGGATGAATCAAAGGGACGGGAATACCCTTCAAGTAGCAGGCTAAGCTACAGTGTCACTGTGTACAAATCATTAAATGGCTTACAGAAGACTCACACTCGCTTCCTTTAAGAAAAACGTCTTTTACTCCACTCATACACTTGTATTCGAAAGGCAATCCCCATTGCTCATGAATATAGCTCTCTCCTAAATTTTGAAATCTGCCATTAGGTAAATGTTTTAGACATGAAGTGGATTGGAATTTAGTTATCGGCAGTGATATCACCCCATGTATTACCCACACTGATGATGGTGTTTTTTGCGACCGTAAAAGACAACTTTTCTAATTTTTCTATGATAAGCATGGTGTAACTAGCTTCCTTCTTTGCCATTATTTATTGTTTTCATGTAAAGTTGAAAGGAGAAAATAACTCGTTAGAGTTCACGTGCTTCCAAGGCAAGTGATTCGCCTTCAAAACCTGTGACGTCCAACTTCACTGCATAATGGACCTAAGCTGACTTTGTCCATGTTGTAACCATGACATATCATTCTGAATAATATCAATTGTAGATGACACTATGTTGTTTAATGTGTAAATTGTAGTGGACAGGGTATTCATATCATTATCGACAACTGCTAATGCTTTTTCCAAGTTTTCCTTTTCTATTTGCCTTAAACGAGCAGCAGTTTCTATTATGGAAAGGTTCCATATTTTGTTGTATGTTGCATACAAAAATCTTTTAGAACAGGGTTTTCTAGGACCTAGCATGAAATCTTGCTAATCTGTGTTGTCGGAGAGGAGAGAGAGATGTTCTGTAACAGCTGTCAATGTAGAGTGTAACAACCATTGATGACATAATTTACCCACGGTATATGAAGTGACTATACCAGTGTGTTGTGTGGTGAAACAACAAGGGCCCGCTTTGCTAGCTTTAAAACCCCACGAAGAGTTAATAAAATGTGCATGACAACCATTTGTGTCTACTGGCCACAATAACCACCCGTTGGGACCTGAAAGTTTTTGGTTGAATATGCAACTCTTAACCATATCATTGAGCTGGTATTCAGTAAAATTCACAACATGTTGCCTATTTTCACATTTTGCTGCTGAGGGAATGCTGGGCATATTCATTTCTTTATCTTTTGCTAGCCCAAGGCAAGGTGTTTTCTGAAACTGTTTCATTCAGTAAAATAATTTGCAATGGAATTAAGCATGCTTTGAATAAGGCATCAATGCCCTTTACTTGAAAACCTTTCGTTTCCAAACTGTTTTTAAATCAGTTATTGTTTTCCAATATTTATAGCCCTGTATGGCCAAATGGGAAACAAATACACTTGAATAAATCAATTTAGTGTCTGTAAGCAGGGTTTTCCTTCCATTTACTATTGATAATTTAAAATATATGACCCGGGGTTGGTAACATGCCCAGAAAACTAAGTAATTTGTCCACATATGTTTTGGAAGTCCCCCCTGGTGGAGTTGGCCAATGTTCCCATTGCGTGTAATTAAAAAACATATGTGTGGTGCTAGATCTCTGTAGGTAATGGTGTCCATAATGATGGTAACAGAACATTTTGCCATAATTTGCAGCATTCATGTACATATCTTCACTTTCAAACACAGTATAATATTCAAGCTCAGAAAGCTATGAATCATCTGTTTTAATGCCCCAGTCATCAGATACAATGTCACAGGTAATAATGTAATTCATAGAAATGTTAAAAACATATGGAATTTGAATCATTTCAGTATGGCCAAATATATCTTATGGAACTTTATTCCAAAAATCCTGTCAGGAAGTGGAACTGCAGAAATATTCACTAGGGACAAGTCTCTTCACACTACGTGGGAAGACAAATAAGGCTTTAAAACCTCATCCACCAGTTTAACAGCAGAGTGTTCAGGAAGGTAATGCCCGTGTATAAGCAAACAGATGACAATGACAAATCCAATCCATAGGAGAAAAGCAAGCAATGCCAATGTAATCCACAGGTCATACCATGGACAAATCAAATAAGTGTGTTTAAGCCAATTGAAAAGCTTACGTATGCCATGTACTGGGGTGACAGTTGAAGATGAAGAGAAGTTGTCTATGTCGTCAAAATAACCGCAAGCAGTCTATGCACCAACTGAAGCCGGTGCAGATGAAGGAGAACTGGTAGGTGTATCCAATGGTGGTTCAGCATAAACATCATGTTGGGCAGCTGGAGCAGACCTCACTGGAACTGTATTTAATGTTCACATTACAAATTGTGTTAAGAGTCTGTATAATCTCACAAGGTTATTATATAAGGGGTGTAAATCCACTTCTTGCAGGTTTTGTATATTGGGAAATGGTGTATTTGTAGCCAGTACCGGCCATGTTGGTCTTTCATTGCTGAGGGGCCCTAAACTAACATGTGCAACTACATGTGGAAGGGCAAATTGAAACCAATTTTGGTGTTCCTGATATAATGGAATTTCTAGATAGTTCTATGTTCTGTATTGTGCTGGTGCTTTAGCCACAGTGTATATGTGAAATGTATTTGTATTAGCATCGACTGCAGGAAAATTGACCCAAGAATAGTTTCTATTCAGAGTTAGAAACACCAAATGGGGTATACTTTTAAGGCTCAAGCTTGAACAACCTACAGACTAATATAGGTGCTACCTACATAGCTGAGGAGGATTTTCCCTAACACCCAGGACAACTCTGTATAACACGATGAATAGGGCAACTTTGGCATACGAGAGAGAGCTGCTCAGGAGATCCATTAATACCTGACCTTCATATGTTGGTACGCCATGTTATGCGGTTCTCATTTTGGTAATAGGACTGCGTGTTTAGGACGGTAGCACAGAACATGGGAGACTGAATGCACCCATGCGGCTTGGTAGCTGTCGGCCTAACTCCTGGCTAGCTCACAGTGCTTCACCCAAACAGCCAAACCTGTTGGGGTAAAAGGTAATTACAGCAACCTCAACATGACATTCTGACTCCCCAGGCAATTTGTGGGCCTTTCGCTCAGTTCCTCACGCATGCTAAGGCGAAACACAAGATATGAAAAGGATTTAATGCCTTTATTGAAGCAATCACATTCTGGTATAAAAAGAATGTGCTGCGATAATCAGGCAGATGAAACAAAGCACTGTGATCATCATTACAGCCAAAGTGAAGAAGATTAACACCCCTCCATGTAGTGTGTTCCTAGAGAGTCTACCAACCTCCTGTGTCTAGATCTGAGAGCATTGTGGTTGTAACCCTTTGCTTCGCCCGACCTAAGGGATTAGCCCCGGCCCCAAACTGAATCAAATAGCAGGGGTCTACCTGTTGTGTGCATGGCAATCCTCTTGGAAGGCTGAGAAATCAGCCTCTGCAAAGCAGTCTGGCGTGTGGTATGCGTCCCAGGTGATCATGACCGGACTGCCCTATACCCTCCTTTGGGCCTAAGTGTAATTTATATAATGACTCATACATCAGTTGGACAGCAGTTCTGATGTAATGTGTCTTAGAGATAGAAGCTGGCTTCTGGGCTGGAAGACAAGTTAGCATCACACATACTATATGTACGAGCCTTGGACAAGGAATACAGATTACATGTGGTACAGGGCTGATTAAATGTGCAGTGTGAACTTTGCCTTCCTATAATAAGCAGCTGATGAACCATGTAAAAGATACTAAAAGCAGGCTTGCCAAAATATGAAGACAAATGTGTATAAAAGTGAACTAAGGCACAAACTGTGCATCTAAGCTAAGATAGGGGTGCCCTACCTGGGTACTAAAAGGGTCCTCACGACAATCTGATCTTCGATGCTGTCTCCCTCACCTTGTACTCTGAGGAGGCTAAGAAACCACTCATCAGAAGACATGGGGAAAGAAGAACTGGGAAAACACTTCATTACATAGCACCCTCTCTTGGACCTGGTATTGATTTTTCTTTATTGTGTTCAGGCCGTGAAGAGAGTAAACAAACAGGGAATAAACATTATTATATAGCCTCCTTAAGTAAACTATCTAAAATACTACATATGTTACACACAGCAGTCGTGTGTGCTTGTGCATACAAATGGTTTACCAGCAACATATAATATATATATATAATATAGAATATTAGCCTAAAGTCTAACTCTTTTGTAGTGTGATGACATATAAATGCACAAATGCATCCTTAGGCCACCTTGAAAAATATCAATGCAGTCTACAATGCATTCAAAAAGCCTCATCCATTGCAATGCAAACTCATTATAAGGAAGATAAGATTATCCCTCCACAGCCGAAAGCGCACTTTAGTTCAATAGAACCAGTTATGAAACAATACTGCCTTTGAAGAAATGTCTGTCTACTTCCGTATAAACACTGATAGTGGCATTAGAATAACAATCAGTTCCACTGAAGGATTGTGGTTGATGCAACATGGAATATTTCCAGAGATGATCAAGGCATAATTCAGTCTTCAAAATGAATGAGTTGTGAGCAGACAAAAGTGGCAATTGCAAGTAAGATTCTTTAGAGTATTAGAGTTTAAACATGGATGCCACATTCTAGTTTCCATTTGTTTTTTACTGTAATGAGATTTTACTATGTGGACATCATCTTTGTTTGGAAAAGATGCACCAGAAACTCGCAATTTCGACTTCCATCTTAGAAGAACAGTATTTAAATATGCATTCGATATTAAGTATGTGGCATCCTGGCAGAAAGACTGGAAAGTTGAGAGGACAATAAACTAGATGGGGAAACCATTCCTTGGAAGTTGCAATGTTATGTAAAAGTGGTAATCAAATGACTCTCTTCCAAAACATGCAGGGGCTACAAATAGATGAGCCATAGGCCCTGGATAGAACATAGCATCCAGTCTCTAATCATTTTGATCTTAAAATCTTGTGCAGAACAGAGGAAGCGAGGCATTTGCTCCCAAAGCAAATAGGTCTAGAGAGAGATCCCCAGACCTTGTGCATATGGCTTGAAAAGTTCCCAAAGAACAACAAAAACTCTGAGAGGAAGGAAGAACACGACTCAGGGAATATACAATCCCAGTGTTGCTACCCCTAATGTATACTGCTTTTAGAGCAAAGGGATGTTTTTCTGCCCAGTAACAAATCCGGACTGCCACAGAGGCTAGCGAGCTCAACTGCATACTCTCTTGGCGATTGACTTAAGCCTTGAATACTGTGTTTTCTGTCCTTACAACTACTGGCTGTCCTTGTACAGGCAATACAAAAGCCATGAGGGTAAGAAAAATGGATGGTAACTCTTTCTAGTTTGAAGAAAGATCTGGTTAATTCTACCTTCAACCAATAACCCTGGGTTGAGAGGTTCCCCACATTTGCTCTCCAATGAAAAATAAGGTGTGAAAATAAAAGGATCTGAAAGAACAAATGGAACTCCTCTAGACATTTTTTTAGAGTTAACCACCATTGCAGTTTGTAAAATACCTGGGGGCAGTAGAATTGGAGCATCTAGAGAAAGTGAAGCAAGTTTTCAATGATGCAGAATGTGCCTGGATGCCATGTCTAGAGGTAATCTTGCCTAGGTTAGCCTGAAACAGAGAAGACACCATCAGTAATTTAAATTACTCTGTTCAACTCTAGTTTAGGGGATCAAACAAGCAAAAGTCCTACCAGATCACCCTGAACTCTCTGCCACATTTGGGCTGGGGTGAGGCTGATTCTAGAAGCATACAAAGGTGTGACTGCAATTTGGCAGACTGGTATTCTGGGAGAAAACTTCTGTTAGGAATTGTGCCAGTAGAAATAACAATCCTGCGAAAACATGAAGTGAGATATTAACTGGTTGATCATAAACCCATGGTGATGTAGGAGACTGCAAACTGTTGCTTTCTTAACAAAGACTGACTGAAATTACCTGATTTAACCAGTCATCCATGTATGGATGCACTGCAAGGAAGGAACCAAAATTGGAAAAGAAAAGTCTCAATTGCAAATCTGAGATATTGGTGTGCATAGATTGGGGTAAGCAAGTAAGCATCTTCTAGATCTATGGTGGTCAGGAATTCTCCAGAAGGAGTAAAGGAATGTTTTCGTTTTGAAATGAATTGTTGTAACTGAGAGATTGACAGAAAAGGATAGAGGTCTTCTTGTTAAACAGATCCAGCAGATTGATTAAAAAAACAAGTGTCTTGTTTAGTCTTGATAACCTGAGGGGTTGCAAAGAATAGTAGAATGTAACCCTTGCGTATCACATTGATGACCCAACAATTTGAAACTGCAGACATCCAAGGGCCACGTGTAGCAAGCTTTTTGCACGTCGCGAACAGCGAATTTCGCTGTTTGCGACGTAAAAAAGCACATTGTAATGCACAAACCCCCTTTTGCGATTTGGTAACCTGGTTACTGAATCACAAAACGGGTTTGCGACTCACAAATAGGAAGGGGTGTTCCCTTCCTAATTGCGAGTCGCAGTGCAATGTAGGATTGGTTTGTGACCGCGAACGTGGTCGCAAACCAATCGCATTTTGCACCCATTTCAAATGGCTGGTAACCCATTCGCAAAAGGGAAGGGGTCCCTATGGGACCCCTTCCCTGTTGTGAATGGCACTGTAAACATTTTTTCACTGCCTGCTCTGAAAAAATGAAATGAAAACGTTTCATTTTTCGTTTTTGTAATGCATCTCATTTTCCTTTAAGGAAAACGGGCTGCATTACAAAAAAAAAAAACTGCTTTATTGAAAAGCAGTCACACAGTCACATCCCTGTGAGGGCCGCCATTCGCAAGGGGGTCGCAAATTGCGACCCACCTCATGATTATTCATGAGGTGGGCATTTGCGACCCCCTTGCGAATCGCAGATGGTGTCAGGGACACCACCCAACATTCAGATTTGCGACTTGCAAATTGCGAGTTGCTCTGACTCGCAATTTACGGGTCGCAAATCTGAAAGTTGCTACATGTGGCCCTAAATCTCTTGTAATGTCTAAACATGGCCTCCCTCCAGTAAACCATGTCTGAAATAGTGAGGAACACTGCAGAACTTTATCTGAACTGAGCATCCTTTATTTGCATTTTTGATGTAAGACTGACACTTCTGATACTACCCAGACCAATCCAGACGAGAAAAGTAAGCGGTATTTAAAAATAAATAGAAACCTTAGGTGGAACTGTGTAAGTCAGTGCTTTCTGCTTAGCGTGGAGCTTAAATCACACTGAGATTCAAATTTTCATCTAATTAAGATAAAGGTTCATACTGCTTGACTGCTAACATAATGATTTGACCGCTTTTAGACATTGATCATAGACAGGTCCAGAACTGACTGTGTAAAAGTTAACAACATGACTCTGTTCTAATATCGGATTTTAAAGATTCACTTTTTTTAGATGTTTGAAACAGTCATATTTACAAGTATAATTGTAATTTGCTTTAATATATGTGAGTTTTGAATACCTATGGATTACATTGCTCGTAAAGCATAGAATGACCTCCCACTCCACATCAGAGCCTCGTCCTCTCTTTTTGAGTTCCACAGGAAGCAGAATACATGGCTTTTCTACTAACTAACCTACCATGGGCAGAGCTAGGTACACACCTGCTCAGCGCCAGGTTACCCTTGCAGGTGAAAGTGCGCTTTACAAACACACATAATTTTACATTGACTTAAACTTGTTGTGGTGTTTATGTGATATTCCATAGGATTCCAGGGAAGCCCAGTGTCTGTAATTAAGGTGAAGTCTTTCTTGTCACATTTTCTGTAATGTGTTGACAACTGTGATGTGGAGCTCAGGCTTTGCCCAACCTTTCTTCTGCCAACACTGCATCAGGTGTAAATGTGGGCACATCATTGGAAATGGCGTGGCCCCGTGTAACATATGCTCAGGCCAGGTTTTACACCAGGACACATGAATGTAGATTTACCTGACCTCAGAATAGCAGGTTGGTAGTTAGCAGCACCACTATAATATGGGCCCTTTTGATTTACAATGGATTGCCGTCATCTCACTGACATGTACTTGATACTGGTGATGTCTGTTTGGAAATAGACATAGATGAGGCGGAAGTCATTGTTGTTGAATGTGTGTTGGACTGTATGTGTAAGTTGCTGTTGCAGTGTAATTTAAAACTCTGTACAAACTCCACCCAATGCTGATACTGATGCTTTCTTGGCCTCATATTTCAGCAGCCAACATAACTCATGAGCAGAGGCACATGTTTATGAAGAGGACAGAATGTTACCGCCACATCCTTGAGGTGGAAGCGGAATACCGCAAGATAGCCAGGTGATTCAGACATGAGAAAGCTTCGGGGGAATGGTGCACCTTTGCACATGGTGGTCCAACAAAGCATGCACCAAGGGACACAGGAGCAAGCTCCTCAGGGATGCAGGCGGTCACAACTGGACCTACGCCCTCAACATCAGATCCACCTATCTTCACACAGTCACAGGTACTGCCACCAGCAGCTGGTGTACCAAGTCAGTTTTAGCTGGATCTCAGGAGGGACCTGAATGCAATCCTCAAGCGACTGGACAAATTGGAGGAAGAATCAGCCGACAACAGGAGGATGCTGAAGTTCATTAAGAAAAAAATCAAAAAGGGAACAAAAATGAACATTTGGACTTGTGGACTGCCTTCCAGTTCCTTCCCCTCCTTATTGAAGTTTTGTTAGTTTGGGGTTGGGTTTTAGATAGTTAGTATTAGGTTAGCGTAGGGTAGGTTAAGTATAGTGGGAGGGTGGGTTTTTCTTATTATGTTTTTATTGGTGGGCGGTCATGTTGCGGTATATGTGTTTATGAGAAAAGAAAAAAAAGAAAACATTTTCAAATCAATATATATTTGTTTAGGGCATGGGATAAGTTAGTACATGTGTAGTAATAGTAATTGTTGTCCTACTTGCATCTTGTTTCTTAAGGGGGGGGTGGGCGATGTTTAAAGTGTGGTGTTCTATGTGTGATATACGTTTAGATTAGGTTAGATGGATGTAGTTGTTTGATGAGTTTAGTTAGTAGAGGTTAGTTTAGGTTAGAGTAGGTTTTTGTAAATATATAGGTTAATGTTTTTATAATAAATCCTCTTCATAATAGCATACATGTTGTGTAAGTTGCCTGAGTATCTGTGTATTCTCATGAGTGCACTGGGCAAATTAGGGGAATGGCCTATGGAATCCTAACTGTCTTGATATTCCTGATTTACCATGTGCTTCTTCCCCTATTGACAAAGGAGCTTTCACATTGGCTGCAACATCATGTCTACTGGTCCATGCATTTGCCATCCAGTGTACCCACCATCCACAATGTCTATGTATACTTCATCTTGGACAGGTAAGTCTGGTACTTCAACTGTCATTGGTGGGGTCCTGTAGTTTCAATTTTGGGAACTGTGACACATCTGACAACAAGCACAGTTGGCACTGTATCCTGCAACACTGACAGATACCCATCACTGATGAGGTTAGCTACCTCTGTACCACACAAATGAGTTGTTCTGGGACTCCCAGCTGTCTATTTTGCCATTGATTTGGTTCTCAGCCATACCTGCTGAATATCAGAAGTAAATGATATATGCATACATTTTTGTTTTTATGCTCAGTGAATTGGTTGTATCAGACAACGCTATTATACACTTTTCTCATGTTAGCATCCTTGTGTGTAGCTTTGTGTCCCACAGTCCTGCAGTCATGTACTGCTATTCTGTAATAATTGACATGGATTCACACAATTCAATCATTTAGCTGAGTAGATAAATCACAGAAAACGTAGGCATGCTAAATGTGTACAAGGTGTTTATATACAGGTGGAAGTGTGAAAGTGAATTATTTACAATGTCCAGGTCTGAGACCCCATTAGTGAAAGTAATGTATATGTGACATAATCAGAGTCCAGAGTTGAGGGATATGTAATGAGACATGCTTATGAGTAGTGTCCATTAGTGAGGAGCAACAAAATGTTCCAAATAGTATGTCAGAAACAATGATGGTACATAGTCAATAGTGGATGGGTGAAAAGAGCACATTTCCTACTGTCACAACACTGGCATGATCTTAAGGCCAGAACTAAGGAGAATTGTCCGTGTGGCACAGACTGGTGCTACCTGGTACTCTTCCCACTGAAAGTAATTTCTTCCACATTTGCATCATCTGATGTGTGTGGTGCCTCTTATTGCATTGGTGGTGCTGTTGTAGAGGTAGAGGGGGCCACACACACTTCAGGGAATAAAGATGTGGAGTCCAAGTTTCCAGTAGCTGCCACTTGTGGTAAGACATAAGACATAATTGCAGCAAGGAGGAACTGTTGATTTTTCAGTATAGCTGCAACATCTCGGTGGTAGACCGCCATGTCTTCCCTGAGGGAGGCCACTTCCCGCTGAATGGACTCCAGCCTGTTGTCTGCTATGCTGCTGCCAGTTTGGGAGGGAAATTGTTGTGGCCTCTCCTTCGTGGCAGCAGGTATGTCCACCAAGGACTGCTGGAGTCCACGCAGTGGGGAGTGTGTGCCTCAGATGGCAGGTGTGTTTTCATTAGGTGTTATGAGGCATGTCTGCACTCCCTATAGGCTCCCTGCCATGGTCTCCATCCCCACCTGAACCTGCTTGGCCAGTTCCCAATAGACTCTTATCACTGTCCTGTGAAAGCTGGTCTCTGGGTCCTCAGAATCCAGGGCTGTGTCAGTACTGGCAGGTGGTATATTTTGGTTGTTGGGTTTGTTCATGTGGAGACCTTGCAACGCTGTGTCCTCCTTGCAACTGGAGGTGGTGTCTGGAGAGATAATAGGACATCCTGGAGAGTCGGTTCATTGATGGTTGTCAGCTGGTCACCCAGGTCATCATTGAAATCCAGGACAGGCAGATCGGCAGGAGGAAAGCCATCATATTCTGCAATGAGATAGTATAAAATCAATCTTAGATTGTTGTGGAAGTTAAAATTGCACATAATGCATTTGGGAGTGGAGGATTAGTGACTAGTTAAAGGCCCAAGGTTGTTATTTTACATTATGTGGCACATATTTTTAGCCCCTTGTGCCACTGGTGTGTCACATAAAGGGACGCTCTGTGGTGCTATGGCCTGCATCGTATTTACTAGATGGCATAAGCCATTTATTGTGCCTTGATGCCACCTTGTAAATACGGCCCCTTCCCATGCAGCACTTTGCGTGGAAGGGGCATGCAATGGCTGTTGCTGTGTGCCGTCCATGCCAGCACCCATTGCACTTTGATGCTGCCCCAGATTTACGTGTTTTTGTAGCCCTGAGGCAGCACCAATATCTAACACCACCGCAGGGGTGGCATTAGCAGGGCGCAATGTTGACGTATACTTTAATTCCTCCTCATGTTTTCCTTTGTCAATGTGTGCTGCATTACACTGCACACATGGACCAAGCAGATTGCCATATCAGTTTCTTGTTGTGCAGGAAGGTGCTCCTTCCTACACAGCAATATTCTTCCCCTCAACATAGCCATCCTTGCACTATGGTGCAAGGGATGTGGTTTTGGGGATGGACAGCTAATTTACCACTGCCACATGGGTGGACACTGGGATGGCCCATATGCTTTAGATTTTTGGTCAAGACTGATTTTTCTAAATGTCAGTGCGTGATCCAGCCTAATTTGGTACAAAGGCACCCATCTTCATTTCCAGCTTGATCAGGGCTTCTATCTTGTTTGATGGTGGGATTGCAGCTGCTTGTACTACTGCACACATGGGCCCTCAAAATGAGTCTTGCAGTCCCCATGACCGCCCGACTTGCAGGGGGGCTCGGACCACCGCCAACAGCAGCAGTCAAACCGGCACATTATGACCATTGTGTAAGCACCACAGTCCAATGGCCTGGCACTGCCAGGCTGCCGCCACCCTACGAGCTGGCGGTGCCACCGGTCTTGATCCTCCAGGCCACCACTGCAATCAGCGCTGCCCTCCACATCATGATCCCACTTTCCCACCAGCCTTTGCATGGCGGTCCGTCCATCATGCAAAGGCTGGTGGTAATGTGGAGTGGGTTGCCCCTGGGTGCCCCTTCACGGCCCATGCACTTGGCATGGACAGTGCAGGGGCCCCCATGGGCAGCCCCTTTGTGCTTTCCACTGCCCAATTTATGGGCAGTGATTAGCGCACCCCAACAATGGCACTCGCTATGTTACAAGCCAGCGTCAATGTTGTGGTGAGTTTCCCACAGAGCTGGCAGCCCGAAGCACGGTTTCCACCCTCCGTCCCAGCCAGAATCTTGTAATGCCTACCGCGGAGGGAAGACCGCACTGGCAGTCTTTCCAACACAGGATTTTGGCGGGCGGCCTCCGCCAGCCGCCAGTGTCGTAATGGGCACCATAATGTTCACAAACATGCACCATTTGTTCTTATTTGTTCTATTGTTTGCACATTCCCATGTGGGTAATATTGTTGTGTCTGAGTTGTTGTGGGTTCACCCTGTATGTGTTGTATTCCACAGGTTGCAAGCGTTAGTGCAGATTTTTCTCTTGTGGCACAATTCAGGTCAGCAGCAATATGTGTAGCTCAACACCGCACCAGGTTAGTTACACAGGGAAGTGCCATGTTTACTGGGATAAAGGACAGCCCTGCAATTCCCCCTCCAGATGCACTGATTTGTTCTCCCTGCACGAAGACAGGCATTGTTGCAGCATGATGGAGTGGCTGTCTTGCGAGGTTGAATTGTTTATGTGCAGGGTGGTGTCCCTTCCTGCACATGTACAAGTCATGTTAGCTAAGGTGGCATTTCAATGTGTGCTGCAAGATGAAGCACACATGTGTAATGGCAATGCAACAAGGTGGTAGGGGAGCATTTTTGCGAGATACACCACCCTGAGCCCACTCAATAGTATTGACTTCTGTCCTAGTCTCAGATGTCCAAGTTGTGTGGGTACAGGAAATTTGACAATATGCAAGAGGTTTTGTGATGAAACAGCCACAGTATTTATACGTCCCTTCCAGCCAATGTGCTGCATATTTACGTGGTGGAGTATAGCCCTGGTGATTGGCGTATATCCACATTGTTTATATTTTGGGAGGCATAGCACAACCAAGGTGTGTGTACATGTGTTGCTTTTATGGGGATGGGTATCTTGATTCAGGGCGAATGTGCCCCAATGCAATCCTTTAGCATACATTGGGTGTGTCCTATCTACCTTCCCCTTCTGACATTTGTAAGATTCCAGTTAATTCCCCCATGCAACTTACCCTGCATTTGTGGTGGTGGTTGGTAGTCTGTGCTGACCTGTCCTGGGATTCCTGTGACCAGCTCTTCCGGGATGTACGCTGCAACCATCTCCTTCAGCTCATCTAGGTCCTCCTTTGGTGCAGGGCTTCCACCTCCAGTCTGCAGTGCTGCCTTTCTGTTCTTGGCCAAATTTTCCTTAGTTCTGCGCTTGCAATCATGCCAGCGCTTCTTGCACTCAGTGACAGTTCTCTTCACCTCTGCCACGCAGTTGATTTTGTCCACTATTTGCTGCCATATTGCCTCTCTCTTACCAATTGGCAATTTGGAGATGACAAAGAGCTGGTGTTGGTGCTCCGTCACCTCTCTGGCAAGAAGGTTGTGCTCCTCCTCACTAAAGCGACACTTGCGCTTTTTCTTCGCCTTCTCCAGGGACTTCTGTGGATCCTCCTGGCATGTGCTTGGGCGATTGGGGTCTCCCTGGGGCCTCTCCTGGCCTGATTCTTCCATTTTCAGTTGCAATTGCACTTGTTCCTGCTTGTGCGTTTAAATTTGGCACTAATGCGGGCAACAAATAGCGTTAACCTTTTCCCAACATCTTTACATGCCGCAAAATGGTTTTGCGACACTTTTGCAGCATTAACGTAGTTTTTCATTACGACAGGGCGCAATGGTTACCGTATTTTTTTTAATGCTCACCATTCTTTAGCGCCCTCATATGTCATACCTTAAATATGGTGCTATAGAATGGCGCTAGCTCACGCTAAATTAAATGACGCAAAACTGCGTTTGCACAGTTTTGCGTCATTTTGTATGAATATGTGCCTGTGTGCTTCAAATATGCTCAAATAACCATAAACATTGTGTGCTTCAAATGCCTTCATCTATTCATGAACATTGCGTTTTTAAACATCTGCATATACCTAACGACAGTCTCGGCTCGCATCGCTTAAAAGTGGTGGGTGTGGCTCGAGGGGGGTACATTTAATACATTAAACAAATAGAAAAACGTACCTGACCCGCCGACTCGCGCTCTCCTTTCCATCGTCACTGCAGGCACAGGCTCCCCGCCTGCCCTGCGACCAATCATGATGCTGCTTAGCGTATCGTCAGGATTGGCTGGGAGTGCCCAGCCAGGGTGCTCCCAGGCAAACTGGGCGCCTGTGCAGGCTCTCTGGAGCCCGTCAACTGTGTTGCTCGGCTGGAGAGAGCCTACTGCGCATGTGTCTTTGGCCGGCCCAAGACAGCCGGCCAAACACACATGCGCTCTGAGGGGCAGTGCACAGCACTCTCTCACTGCTAGTCACCCCCATGTCCCTGCCCCTTTCATAACGAAAGAGCCATGAATCCAAATGTCAGCAAGTAAAATGAACTGAAGATCTCTCCGCCTCTAAACCAAAACTCTTGCCTATACATGGTCCACTATAGTGCCCTGAAGTGGCTGCTGGGATAGGGGGGTCTTTAAAATACAATCTAAATGCAATGAATTAATACATGAAGTAGTCACAGTTACCCCTAATGAGTGAGAAAAACCTTAAAATGGTATTCGGTTAACTGGTAGGGACAGAAAAAATGTCTTCAGCGCTCTTGGCAGGGAGCCAGTGGTTTCTGAGAGACAGAAACATCCAGATGTGTTCTTCTCACCGCAAACTGTGCACCGTAGCCCGTGCTGGCAAGAAAGAGGACCAGAGAGGTGGTAGTGGGGGAGGGGGGTTAAGGTCTGTGCTGTAACTGCCGCTCAAGGATGAATTGTAGACGAAAACGAGTAGAAAATATACCAAGCTGCGTTTTCAGTCAAACATCCGTGCCCTGGGCCCTCAAACGCGACTCACCTTCACAAAAACACATAACTGTCGCTCACACGAACCTGCCTGCAGTTTGGAAAAGTCGATTACTGGCCAACGAAACTGGTCCTACTGAATGTCGGTGTGTTGAATATCAAGGCTGCTAGTCTTGTCATGATTCATCCCCATGACTCTTTACGCCACCATTAGACATTCCCTGCCCATTATCTCACTATTGTATGTTATTTTTCACCCTTTGTCGCTGTTTTCGTCTTTCTCCTTTCCCTTTCATATATTTTTCTCTCCATTGTTCAATGTCTTTTAAGGGAAAATAAGCGCTGGTCCCCAAAAGTGACTGCAGTTTAGTCCCACCTCCAACCAGTGGTTCAGATTAAGCACTGATTAAGATGGCCGCCGGCTGCTTCCCTGGACTTTGACAGCAGAGGTAATATTTTCCATGGGAGCCAGGGCATGGTTATTGTATGAGTCATGTCTATGAAACAGCAACGAGGGTCCGGGTTCTCTGACACCTTTACTGTGAGCAAGAGAGTGAACAAATGAGTTACTTAGGCACAGATTCATGGTGGCCTTGTGCCATTCCAACGCCACATTAGCGGCATTTTTTTTACGCTAATGTGACGTTGGAAGGGCAAAAATGCTGCACCATATTTACAAAGTGGTGCAATACTTGCATTGCACCGCTTTGCAACCCTTTGCACCACATTATGCTTGTGCCAGACATAATGTATGCAACGGGGGCGTTGTGGCGCTAGGGGGCTGTAAATATGACATAAAGGAATCTATGAATCTCATAGATTCCTTTGCTCCATTTTTATCGGCATTTTTTAACTCCTGCTAAGTGCAGGCGTTAAAAAGAGGCTCACGTTGGTTACAATGGGCCTCTGGGTGCTTCGCAGGATTAGCGTCATCATTTTTTACACTAATCCTGCAAAGCACCGGACTAGCGTAAAAAATTATGAAGCTATTCCCCTAACTACTGCCATCGTGCACCGTATTTTAAATATGGTGCAACCATGGTGGCGTTAGGGGGCGCAAGGAAAGTGGCGCTGAACTAGATGCAGCGCCACTTTTCATAAATTTGCCCCATAGTGAGTGACTAAAAACTGAATGAGTGAAGTAATCAAGTTCATTAACAAGTGAGCAAGAAAAAGCAAGTGAAATTGTGAGTGCCTATATGACACACCGAGTGAACGAGCACCTAAGTGCGTAAGTGCATAAAAAAGTTATGGAGTTAGTGAGCGAGTAAGCAAGACTACATAAGTCAGAGAGAGTGAAATTGAGCGAACTAGTACGTGAATACATGTGAGTCAGAACATTTATAAGGTACACGCCTTAAAAACAGCCATTCCTTGGTGCCTTTTGTTCTCTTGATGCACTCACCTAGAAGTATGTAAAATTGGTAGTGCTTGCTTGCCGATACACAAATAGCCGCTATCCTAACCAGTATGGTGCACTCTGTGTTCTGTAGACCCAAGCAGTCTATAACCTGCACTAGGAATTCAATTTACAGGTATTGGTTCTAGTTAAATCACTGAGAGTGCTTTAAGTCATCAGTTTATCATGACTGGTGTTACACTCGAAGAGTACCATCGTCCCTTGTGGGCTGTGTTTGTATCTGCCCAAAATACACATCCCTATGGCCATCAGTAGCTTTCCCTTTGTGCTTTGCTGGGACTAGGTTTGTGAGAGGGAAATTAGATCTTTCACAGGGAACATTTTACCCACGTTCAAAAATTCCCACTTTATTTTATGAAGGATTTGGGTGCAAAAACCTTTTTTTTAAACAAATTAGCAGAAACTTGTGCAGGACTATTTTCAGCAGTCTGTTTCACTTTGTGAACTTTATGAAGGTTATTATAGACCGGGTTCACAAACAAATTAGTAAATCTACATTTGCGGATTTACACCTTTATTCGAGAGTAGATTTACTAATTTCTGGGAATCAGAAATACTCCTCGGAAGCTGCATGGACAGCAGCGCCATGTGCAGGTTTCCGTGTATAATCCTCGTAAGGTCATGTGATGCTGCCATCAGGATCCTGTGCCTGCTCTGTGGAGTTCTCCATAACAGCAAGCTCCACATAGGGAAAGTAAGTTCCCCTGTGCAAACGCACATTTTGTTTTCTCCTCGGAGAGCACCAATTCCCATTCCAATCCTGGAAAGGGATTTAACCCAAGCCTTTGAGGACCTAATTTTGATGGGAACATGTTCTTCGATTCTAACGCTAATCCTCCATCCAAGAGACAAGTGGCCCTGTGCTTACAGTGAAGTTGGAAGGCAGTGCACTCTATTAGGGAAAATGGGGGAGAGGAACTAAGAGACAGAGAAATGTAGAGGGTCTTCTCACCAACAGGATTAATGCATCTCAGGTAGGTGCAGCTCATCGGACCGCAGGTTATCAAGCTCACACACTGCCCAAAGAATTGTTAGGCCTAAGTAATTGATATAAAAGAGGTATTAGTGAGCGCAATCTAATTATGATTTCTCATATAGACCACTCCATTCTGGGGCTTACCAGGACTTGCCAGAGGAGTGCAGATCCGGTGCCAAGGAGTACTGGGAGCTCATCCTGCATCATGGTGGATCTAAAAGAAGAATGGCCAGGGCACACCCGTATTGTAGATCCGGAAAATGTTCAGGAATTAAGTGGATGTCCGGTCTGGGAAGATGATGTATAGGAATTTATTGTAGATGCAGGTAGATAGTTCAAATCCCAATCACAAAGATTGCAATGTACAAAAAGTCCATGTATCCAGAAAGCCCGATGGTAATGGATGGTCAGAGTTACAATAGGAAGATCACATGTAACAGGAAGTCCATATAGCATAATATCATACACTATTGATTCCCGATGCAACCAGCACGGGTGGTGTTTACCAGAACTCTAAGGCTTATCAGGGCCATTATTCATTTTTCCAGCACCATTTGCCTTCTCCTAAAAGATCCATGACCTTCAGCAATACGTTGTATGGTTTAACCATATCTTTATATATGTTCTACACTTCGGAAGCCTTGACAAAGTCTTGAAGACGAAACACTTGTTGGCTGTTTTTCTCTATGGACTTATTGTTACATGTGATAGGCTGTTTTGCTATATGGACTTCCTGTTACATGTGATCTTCCTATTGTAACTCTGACCATCCATTACCATCGGGCTTTCTGGATACATGGACTTTTTGTACATTGCAATCTTTGTGATTCGGATTTGAACTATCTACCTGCATCTACAATAAATTCCTATACATCATCTTCCCAGACCGGACATCCACTTAATTCCTGAACATTTTCCGGATCTACAATACGGGTGTGCCCTGGCCATTCTTCTTTTGTTTCACAGGCAACCACCCACTCCCCAGTGTGTGGCCTTCCAACACCTGTGGTGGCAGGGTTTTTTTGGCTAGCCCGGAACCCACTACTATATTGTTCACTCAATATGATTACTTTCTGATCTTATTGCTGATATACTTGTTATTGATGTGCGAGCACCTGTTGGCATTCTCCACCTCTTGCGCTTGACTTATCTTGGTGGATCTAGTTGTCATTGGACTCTCGTCATGGGGATGAGACTGCTGGATTCGGGCGGCAGCACCTCTGCTTGTGGGTGACTGAGTCAGTCCCACACCATTTGGTAGCTGTCAGCCTAACCCTTTCGGTTAGCTAGCAGCACCTCATCCAAACCTAGAAAGCAAAGGTGATTTGTGACAGCCTGACGCATGACAATTTGTGACTTGTCAGGGAAGTCGTGGTCGGCAGACCTTACCCCTTTCTCTCGTTAGCACAGGTCTCACACACACGTAGGCAGACAAAAAAATGCAGGTCAGTTTTCAATGCATTTATTGAGAAGACTATAATCTACGATAAAATATATGGGCTGCAATTATTAGAAAGATGAGACAGAGCAGAATCAGGATTGTTACCACAAGTGAAAATAAAATAAACCCCAGCATATTGGAATAAACATGTGCATAGGAACCGAACCCAAAACACCTAGCTTCTAAGCGAGAGCATAGCAGTGATAGCCCAAATCTGCCCATGCTTAGTCCATGGAAGGAACACCCACCCCCATTACCTGAAAACAGGAGTCTGCCCACCATCTCTTTCGTTGGTTGCAGTGATAGGGCTGAGGTCAGCAAAGTGAAATGGCATACAGTATGGCTGGATCTCCTGGCTGGCATGACCTCTCTAACCTTCTTTGGCCCCTGTAATGTTTTTATAATAAAATCTGTTTGTGTTTTGATAAACAGGCCTGATGTGATCATGTGTCTACGTGTTGGCTGTCTGTGAACTCTTGTGGTGTTCACAGAGAACAATAAAAATGTTTTAGCAGAATAACAGCTGATTAGGGAAAATAAAACAACCCAGCTAAAAGCAGGCTGTATTAAAATGAATTATGTATGTATGTAGTATGTATGTATGTAGCTGGGATTTATAGAGCGCATTCCGGCTCAGAATGAGTATCGAAGCGCTTGTCGAAAGGTGAAGGAAAGGGGAGCAGAGGCGCGATGCTAGGAGAGAAAAAAAAGAAAAAGAAGTCAGGGTGAAAAAGACATAAATTAATGCGGGAAGAGATGAGTTTTGATCAATTTTCGAAAGCTCAAGTAATTAGATTCCTTTCTGATATGAATGGGGAGAGTATTCCAGTGTCTAGCAGCGGCCGTAGTGAAGGCTTTAAAATGAATAATTGAAAATAGAGCATACATGTGGGTAAAAGAGCACAGGCTGCAGGCCTAAGCTAAAATACGTGTGCCCAAGCAAGGATCTAAAATGAGACCACGACTTGGTAGATGAAAGTGTTTGTTGTCAGGTGTTTGGATGGTATCCAGACAGATGTTGCTAAGCTGTAGAATGCTAAGGAAAATGTGGGTAAGTTTGGTCAGTAGCAAAGAAGGGTCTGAAAACTTGGTAAGCACTGGAGTACTTAAATACAAAGGGGAAGGAAACATGGAAGGAAAAGGGAAAAACAAAACAGAAGCCGGAAAGGGAACCCAGTGGTCGAATTACGATTGAGAAACCCTGCAACCAACAGTTGTGAGGCAACTGACCACTATCACAGCCTCTTCTTAAATTCCCTTAGAAGTTCCAGTGTTTCTTCAAATCTTGGTCCTATTGTCCCAGTTGCTATTCTGACCTGGATGTTTCACTCAATTCTTCTGTGTCCTAGCCACCTTTGAACAACCCTCCACAATATCCATTCTACTTTCTTCTTGGACTGTCTTCTCCTGATGTTTTGTGAATCGCCAGGGATCAAGGTGATGTCTGAGCTTTTTGCATATCTGTTCATGACACAGCCTTTGTCTGCAGTAATAACTCTACATTTTCCATGGTGGGAAGGGGATTAGAGGAGTTTGTGAAAGCCTAGAAATTAATATCTTTGTTGCTGTTTCTAAACATTCAAGGCTAAACACACCTTGGAACACCCATTTCCCCACCTTTTGAAAAGAGGGATTTACATATTTGCAGATGCGGAAAACTGTGCACTTATGGCATGGATCTATGTAAATAGATTTATGATTGCCAAGAATCCCTTTGTAAATGCTTTGCAGGTGTAAAAAGGTACATTTAGTCATAAACAAATGTTTATGACCAAATGTATCTTTGTAAATAGAGGTAATTTTGTTGTAAATAACTTTATAAAGTTTTTGGAGGAAAACCATTGGGCTTTTTACACCCCTATCTGTAATTCGACCCCCAGCTGAAATAAATTATCCACAGCTGGAGTAAACCACACATTTAATCAAATACTCTGTAGAGTGTCCGAAGTAGGTCCAAAATGGCTTGGTCCATGGCAGACTTTCAAGATAGCCATTGACTTTGTAAAGAATTTCTGTTCAGATAAATTAGGCCCAATTCACAAAAACAGAAGAGGTACTTTCAGAAACGTCTATCTGTGCTTCAATGTTCTTTTACACTTTCTTCCAGTACACATTTATTCGCAACAATGTGCCAAAAAACGCTGCGCTATTCATAGGTTACTATGCACACTGTTAAAAAAGTCGTTTACTTTTCAGACATAGGAATGTTCCCATTATGGAATTGCATGTATAGTACACACTGCATTTCGGAAAGGCAGCCCAGTTGTGACATCGCACATTTTTTTCTCTTTTTTCCAACCTATTGATAATCTCCTTCTTTCTACAATACCAAAACGCTTGGGGTGTTTACCCCAGCCCAGGAGAAAATCTCTGACCAATTCCAGGGCATGAAAGGCTTGGAGAGGAGTTTGTGAGTGTCTGAACTCTGAAGTGCTGTGGGGCTTTATATACAGACTTACCACCCGTTGTGTGGGATGTACACCTGTGTCATTGCATTTACTTTTGTACAATTGCACACTCTTTTCTTCAATAAAATATCCTATTGTAAATACTTATCAGGCATAAATATAGCAAGTTTTCTTAGTAAAAAAATGTGCAGTGAGTATCTACATGTATTTTATGTGGATTTCCTGATCATTTAAAAATAAACACAGGGGGCCTAGTGGCCCAATTGATTCACATAATTTTATATGAATGACCTTCATTGTTGTAGCAAGTCCAGATTGTCTCTGTCTCTCTCACACACCCACACACAAGCATGGGAAGGGGAAGAGAACAACTAGTCAGAAGAGAGCCAAAATGCATCCTAACTCGACATATACAACAGCAAAATAAGGACAAGATTTAAGAAAAGTGTAGATGTAAATGTAATATAGCGCCACTTTTGTTGCCGCCCCTTGCACCTCCCCCTACCGCCACCATGTGTGCGCCGTATTTAAAATACGGCGCACCATGGCACAGGGTAGAGGGCAATAGCATCAGAATTTCTGACACTATTGATGTACTGTTCAGGGTTAGTACCAGGGGTTGCAGTCGGTTGGACACAGGGTCAGACCACAGCCCAGGGTCTATATTTAATACCTGTAGTGCCCAGCTGAAGGCCTTGTGCAGGGGGTGCTGACCGCCCAGCACAGGGTGTGTTCAGGGCCTGGCTGGAGCCAAGTTCCTGCTCTCAACTCCTGTAGTGCACAGCTATGCACAGACGGACCTGCCACCCTCAGCGAATGGGTATATGTCTAGGCCTCTAGTCAGGTCATGTGCCCATCCCATGCAGGGGGTCCAAAGGCTGGGCACAGCAGGGATTGCTAATTAATTGCAGGCTAAAACATGAAAAAAATGAAACCTCAATTAGAAAGCAGTGACTATAGAAAGTTGCAGATTAAAACTACAGAGCAGCTAATAGATATCAACCATCAACAACAACATCAAAAGTGAATCACAGAGCACTAAAAAGAGAAGGTATAATATGAAGCCACAAAAATAGCTAAATGAATGTACAATTTTCAAGTTTCACATAAAAACACAAGAAACAGTATTGTAGTTGCACAAATACACAAACAAAAAAACAAGTTGAGAGCAAAGAAATTGGCAAAAATGGAAACAGAAAATAAACAATATCTGACAAGACAGGGAGATAAAACAGAAAACAAAAGCTGTAAAAAATTCTTCATGTTAAAAAAACACCAAGAACTCCTAATATAAAAGTGATAAGCAGCAATGACATCAGTCGTATCATAAGTGATATCATCAAAGGTGTCCCTTGTGAAGTCATCAGTGTTGTCATATGTAATGTCATATGCAGTGCAAGGGGGTGGTGCAAGTGAAGGCTAATCTGGTTTTGTGAGTTTATGCCAGCATAGTAAATATATATATATTTATATATATATATATTTATTTTGGGACGTTATAGTTAGGTTACTCATACGAAACCATAGAAATTCAGCAGTTATAGTTTGAGTTCTTTCAAGTAACTATAACTCACGCTCCCACAATGCACAGTTTTTTCTCCAATAATTTGAGTGATAATATGTTATTTATATTTTTAATGACGTTATAGAGGTTATGATGAGTGTTTTGATATCTGGGGTAATTAGCAGTGCATGGCAAGGGCGGGAGGAAGGAAGGAATACTCAAGTGTGGAGGCAGAAGATGTCTGATGGGATTCCATGGTGTGTTCCGTAATGCAGCTCTGGGTTCTGTGGTATCAGCAGTGTCATCAAATGATAATGCTGTCTGGTCGCTTGGTGGTACGCAGATGGGCATATAAACATCGGCTAGAATTGATTCCCAATGAGTTGCAAGTGGATATTTGTATAAGCCTAAGTTATCATCACGGCAAAGAGTTGTTCCCTCTGCCTGTGCCCAAACACCTAGTGATTGTATCCATGCCTCGTAGGTTGGTGGGTCAAGTGAGTGCCATCTGCGAGTTGTAAGGTGTTTGGCCAACAACAGAGCCAAATCAATGAAACGAGATGTAGCTCTATGCCTCTTGTCCCCATGGATAAGCCCTAGGATACAGGTCTCCCAGGCCTGTGGCATGGATCGGGCCACACAATGGGACAAGTGGCACAGCATTGTAGTCCAATAATGACATAGGGACGGACATGCTCACAACATATGTACCAAGTCTGCTTCTGTCCGGCGGCAGTGTGGGCATTCAGTATTGTTTCAATTGTAGTATCTGTTAATCTTGTCAGATGTGAGGTAGGTTCTTTGAGTAACATAAAACTGTGTTAAGTCAAATTGTGAATTGCATGGGATATGTGTAGGCCTTTACAGTATTGCCAGCCATTCTTTATCTGTAAAAGGCCCCTTATATACCTTCCAGCGGTCTCGGAGAGCTACGAGTGGTCTAGTGGTAAGGTGTCACACGGAGTCTGCCAACCAGCACACCAGGTGTCTCTCGTTTCCAAATATGTGTAAGTACTGTAACGTAAGATGCATTGGGGGGGTTCATATGTCAAGTCTCCCCACACTCGCTGTAGCACACTTTTAAGGGAGCAGTGAAGTAAAAACATTCTGGGGGTTAGACCGGTGTCATCCATTAGGATGTTGTGTGAACAAAGTATGCCGTCATAAAGGTCACCTAGTGTGTGAATTCCCGCCTCGTGTCAGAGTGTCGGCTCTGTGACAGAGGTAATGTGTGTGCCCCTTAGCATCCATAGAAGGAGAATGACCAGTGCATAGGGAATCAGTTCTTTGGCATGATATAAACATCTACGATAGCACCAATATGCCAGGTTTAATAGCACAGATTCGGGAGTAGGAAATTTGGAGCATGGGTGAAATAAGTGTAGTAGTTTGAAGGGCGTCCACGCACGGGATGTTGTAGCGGTGTCAGAGAGACATCAGAAGGAAAGCCAACATGCCACCCATTGCAACTGTGCAGATAAACAGTAGAGTTCAAAGTGTGGAAGTGCCAAACCGCCTTCTGTCGGTCTGTAACGCTTAGAGAGGGCTACCCTAAATAGGGAGGTATTTCAGATAAATCCACATAGTTCACGTTCTGTGGATGTACAGTGGAAGATTGACAAAACAGTATAAAAACAGTATAAAAGGCGGGGTAGGACAGCCATTTTAACTAGCTCAACTGTGCCCATTACTGACAAGGGCAGTGTTGTCCAAAAACTCATCTGACTTGAGAGAGGTAAAAGCTCGCAACAGGTTGCCATCAATCAAATCAGCTTCTATGTGATAGATGTCGATGCCGAGGTATCTAAATGTGGTCAGCTACCAGAAAAAAGTGGGGACACCAGGGAGGGGGACAGAGTCAGGCACAGAGGGGGATAGTGGGAAGGTACAAGACTTGATCTTGTTGACCCCCAATATGAATGTCCTGCTGTCTACAATATGAACAAATAGCATATATGCGTGCTGGGGTTGCATGTCGCGTATGTTTGAGGTCAGTACGTTAATGCAGGTCATGGGGAGTGTAGATGGTATTAGTGAACAACTGTGTAATGTGTGGTGTCTAAGCAAAGAAAGTTGTGGTCTTGGAGGAGCATGATAAGCTACAATGTGTGGTGCCTCGGATTGCCTAAGGGAGAGTAAGATATGTAAATACGAACAAACAACATTGCAATTTAACAATAACATATTAAATACCAAAAGAACAGTGCACAAGAACAAGTGACCACCAAAATTAAGTAAAAAAGGGAACTTGCGTTACATTGGGGGAGGCTAGACGTTGTCCAACACCTGTTAAAGAGTGCAGAGGTGGCACCAGCTGGAGCAACTCTCGAGAGCCACCCCATTTTGATTACCATATGTGTGGTCATCCAATCCTAGCGATGAGCAACATGGAGCAGTAGCCTACAAGTTGCAATGTGTAATGTGGTAGAATAGTTCTTGCACATGTCAGGACATGGTGATAAGGAACGGTAGGTAAAGTCCTCATTAAATGATGTTCTTCACCATCTGCAGGGTAATGTCAGGTGGGATTAATGAGCTCTGCAGAGAGGGCCAAGTGGCTACATAACTTTCTCTATCCGATGAAGGGGAGTCCAAGACATCCGGGCTGGAGCACCGCAATGTGTCTGTCAGTGTAGCGTCGTAGTGCTTCACGGAGTTCCATGATTCTTTGCTTTAAGTTAGTGGCTGCAAGGGGGCTACGTTGTGTCTGCAGTTGCAGTTCCTGACATCTACGGCAAGTATGCCGGGACCGTGGGTTCCATCCTCCTTTCGTCTGGCTAGTGTAATGGGCCCTTAGATCTGATCCCTCCAACCAAGTCCACACCTCTTCAGGAAGAGTAACGAAGTGTGTGGTGCCCTCTGCAGTGACGCCGAGCTTGGCTGGGAACAGGAGGGAGGACGTGATCCCGATTCAAGCAGCCAGCATTTGACTGCTGAAAAGGAGCTGCGGTGTCTCTGGACAGTGGCCGTGTAGTTCAGAAAGAAAATCATTTTGCATTTGTCTAGCTTTATTTCAGTGAGTAGGCATGTTTCCTTTACCACCACATCCCTGTCTAAGTAATGTAGAAAGCATATTACAATTGGGCATGGGTTGGCACCAGGTGGGGGCCTACTTGCGGGAACGCGATGTGCCCTCTTGGTGGAGTAGAAGTGTGTTAGTGTGTCTGGGGGAGAATAACTTGTAACCAGTCCTCCACGTATCATAATGGGTCCTGGCCTTCAGCACCCTCCAGTAATCCCACTATGCGGATGTTATTTCTGCGGGATCTACCCTCTGCGTTCCCCGATCACTGTTCTAGTATGCACACTTAGGTGGTCATTACAACACTGGCTGTCGGTGTTAAAGCGGCGGTAAGACTGCCAACAGGCCGGCGGTAAAAAAATTGCAATTACGACCGTGGCGGAAACCGCCAACAAAGACAGCAACTTTAACACTCTGACCACCACGGCGGTACAAACAAACAGCGTGGCGGTCACCGCCAACAGACAGGCGGGAGACAATGTACCGCCCACACTATTATGACAGGCCAATCCGCCACCTTTTCCGGGGTGGATTCACCGCAGATAAAAACACGGCGGAAACAGGAATCCCGAAGGGAAAACGCTCACCTCTCCACACCCCACGAGGAACGAGGACGCCATGGATCCAGAACTCCAAATTCTCCCTGCAATAGTCTTCCTGCTCCTCTACCAGGAGCACGAACGCCGGCTGCGAAGACCACGGTGAGTACAGCACCTACGACACAGGGGAGTGGGGAGGGAAAAAACAGGGACATACACATGCAACACCCCCACCCTCTGCGAATGCAAAGACAATAGAAAATGAGTGTAACCATTGTAATATATTAAAAGCAAGTAGGCAGAAATATATATATACACCATGTACAAAAGATATACCAAGCATAGTAGTCCAGGAAGTGCTCTAAGAAAGTCCGTGGAACACTGGGACCACACGGTATGGGCGAGGCCCACACAAGATCCCCGACCATGATGGAGAAAACACTGCAGGGGCATCAGAGAGCAACTAAACAGGCACCTCAGGGGGAGGCAAAGGGGGGCACCTCAGCCGCTTGAGTGCACAACGCCAAATCCACGAGGGGGTCATGGCCACATGCCCACTGTTCAATCCTGGGAGAGCAAAGCCACAGTCTCTCAAGTTTCTACAGTGGGTGGGTTGCCCACTGTTCAATCCTGGGGAGTGCAAAGCCACAGTCTCTCAAGTCTCTACAGTGGGTGGTTTGCCCACTGCCATATCCTGGGGGGTGCAAAGCCACAGTCTCTCAAGTCTCTACAGTGGGTGGGTTGCCCACTGTACCATCCTGGGGAGTGCAAAGCCACAGTCTCTCAAGTCTCTACAGTGGGTGGGTTGCCCACTGTTCAGTCCTGGGGAGTGCAAATCCACAGTCTCTCAAGTCTCTACAGTGAGTGGTTTGCCCACTGTCATATCCTGGAGAGTGCAAAGCCACAGTCTCTCAAGTCTCTACAGTGGATAGGTTGGCCACTGTACCATCCTGGGGAGTGCAAAGCAACAGTCTCTCAAGTCTCTACAGCGGGTGGTTTGCCCACTGTTCAATCCTGGGGAGTGCAAAGCCACAGTCTCTCAAGTCTCTACAGTGGGTGGTTTGCCCACTGTTCAATTCTGGGGAGTGCAAAGCCACAGTCTCTCAAGTCTCTACAGTGGGTGGGTTGCCCACTGCCATATCCTGGGGAGTGCAAAGCCACAGTCTCTCAAGTGGATAACAGTCTCCACTGGTTCTGGAGGGGGCATGGTGCCCAGAGTGCCTCATCCTGCTAAGGACAGAGGTAGTGGATGACAGTATCCACTGGTTCTGGAGGGGGCATGGTGCCCAGAGTGCTTCATCCTGCCAAGGACTGAGGTAGTGGATGTGAATCTCCACTGGTTCTGGAGGGGGCATGGTGCCCAGAGTGCATCATTCACCCTGTGACGGACTCAGTTGCGTCAGTGCCCTTGCCGCTCATGGGCCAGCGGTGCTTGAGACTGCGGTGCCCTGTTCAGCGGTGCTTGAGATGGCGGTGCCCTGTTCAGCGGTGCTTGAGACGGCGGTGCCCTGTTCAGCGGTGCTTGAGACGGCGGTGCCCTGTTCAGCGGTGCTTGAGACGGTGGTGCCCTGTTCAGTGGACTTGAGATGGTGGTGCCCTGTTCAGCGGTGCTTGAGGCGGCGGTCTCCATTGCAGGGACTCAGTTGCTGGCGGTCCTTCATGGCCTAGCGGGGCTTTTGCTGGCGGGCCTTCATGGCCCAGCGGGGCTTGTGCTGGCGGGCCCCTCCTGGGTAGGTGGGCTGGTGCTGGCGGACCCCTCCTGGGCAGGTGGGCTAGTGCTGGCGGGCCCCTCCTAGGCAGCTGGGCTGGTGCTGGCGGGCCCCTCCTGGGCAAATGGGCTTGTGCTGGCGGTCCTGTCCTGGGCAGCTGGGCTTGTGCTGGCGGTCCTGTCCTGGGCAGCTGGGCTTGTGCTGCGGTCCTGGGCAGCTGGGCTTGTGCTGGAGGTGGCCTCCTGGGCAGCGGGGATGACAGCGGTCTTCTCCGCCGTGCTGCTCTTCCCAGACTTGCCGGGTTTCTTGTGGCCCCTCCCCACCTTGGAAGGTGTCACAGCTGACTCCACACTCCCACCGGGACCCCTGGGAGCGGTTTTGGTGGCTGGAGTCTTCCCCCTCTCCCGCTGGGCACTGGCCAACTTCTGATGCTTCACAGGTGGGGGACAGTCTGTGCTGTGGCTCCGTGCCACACTGGCTGCCCTGGTGGCCGGTGCACTCCAGATTCCGGTGACTACAGGCACCACTGGTCCCGGAGATGTTGTGGCTGAGGTGCTAGTTCGGGACCTATGAGACGGACGGGGTGGGGGAGGTGTGGGAAAGAGGTCAAGGTTGGACAGGAAAAGTTTTTGGGACACACTGGGACGGGTAGCTGGAGGGGGTTTTGGACTGGAGGAAGAGGTGGCAGTTGTAGGAGGTGTACATTTGGTGACTTTGGGTGAAGGTGCATGCGCTGGAGGTTGTCGTGAGGTGGATGGCTGTTGGGTGGGTGTGTGCCTGCGTTTGTGTATCTTGGGAGGGGGCGTCACAGACACACTGGGAGAGGACACAGGGGACGTGTGAATGGTAGTGGGGGTGGTGACTGCACGTGAGCGGGATGTGGTGGTGGGTGTGCTGGAGAGGGACGTAGTTGCTGTAAAGGTGGTGCATGCAGGTGTGAGTGTAGACGAGACTGGGAGGGAGGAGGGAGACGACGAGGAGGGGGACACAGTGGAGGCAGTGGATGTTGGTGTGTCTGCATGTGTGTGATGCTTGCGTGAGTGCCTGTGGGATGTGTGGTGTTTATGTTTGCCTGAGCTTCCCTTGTGTTTTAAGGTGTGTGCATGCTGGTCTGTAGGTGTGCTTGGGATAGGCTGAGGTACAGGGGATTGGGTCGGGGTGGAGGAAGTTGGAGGGGGGAGGCTAGACACAGGGACAATGGCTGCCATCAGTGCTGAGGCCAGAGTCTGAAAAGCTCGCTGAAGGGCTGCCTGACCAGAATGAATGCCCTCCAGGAATGCATTTGTTTGTTGCAACTGCCTTTCTACACCCTGGATGGCATTCAAAATGGTAGACTGCCCAACAGTGAGGGACCTGAGGAGGTCAATGGCCTCCTCACTGAGGGCAGCAGGGGCGACTGGGGCAGGGCCTGAGGTGCCTGGGGCGAAGGTGATGCCCACCCTCCCAGGTGAGCAGGCACGGGGCGAAGGCTGAGGGGCTGCTGGGAGGGTGGTGCTGGAAGGGGGGGTGGCGGCTGTACCTGTAGATGGGGGTGGCACAGATGTTGCCACCACCACAAGGGAGCTCCCATCAGAGGACGAGTCCGTGTCACTGGTCTCATCTCCTGTCCCCGCCGTGGAGCTCCCCTGGCCCTCCGTCCCACTGGTGAAGTCCGAGTCTGTAGTGTGGCCCTCCATGGCCATGTGGGATGCAGCCCCCTGGTGCTCCGGTGCCACTGCTCCTCCGCCTGATGATGCTAATGCACACAAGAACAGGGAGACCACAAAAAGGGGGGGGACGACAGAAGAAAGACATGTTGAGTGCATGCATTACCGCTACCGTTGGCGGACACGACAGACACAGAAGCCCCCTGCACTACGCCGCGCTGTTGGGCTCCACTGTTCAATTCCTGGGAAATGGCCTACAAGGCTATGGACGACATCTGCACACATAGATGACACAGGGGCATGAGTAGGTGTAGTTGTCACTCTACAGAGGTGGGGTGGGGTGCCACATGGCCTGCCTTACGGAGGGGCCTTGCCTACGGAACTCGCCCTGGCCTAGGGAAACCCACAGCCCACCTCCCCCACCCAGACACCTCCACTGCGCGCAAAGTCAGCAGAATGAGAGTGTACTCACCCCCTTGTGTCTGCTGTGATGCCCTCAATCACCCATCCAACTCCGGGTAGGCCACCGCCAGGATCCTGAACGTCAGGGGGGGTCATGGTGCGATGGGCACCCCTCCCACGTTGGGAGGCCATCCCCAGCTGAGCCTCCGCCGTCTTCTTGCTCCAGCAGAAAATGTCCTCCCATCTTTTCCGGCAGTAGGTGCTCCGTCTGTGGTAGACCCCCAGGGTCCGGACGTCCTTGGCGATGGCACGCCAAATATCTTTTTTCTGGTGGGCGCTGACCTACATGAAATGTACAGGGGAAAAAGAGAAGTTATTACCAACTGCACCGTGAAACTGATTGGCCCCCATCCCTACCCTTGCCATGTGGCACATGCATTCACCACATTTCATGCACGCAGCACTCTCCCCCCTTCCTTCTTACATCCAGCCCTCTCCACACAGGCATAGCCCATACAACATGCTCCCTGTGTACTTACCTGTTTGTCTGGAGGACCGCAGAGTAGCGTGTACTGGGGGAGGACCCCATCCACGAGTTTCTCCAACTCCTCCGATGTGAAGACAGGGGCCCTTTCCCAAGACACTCGAGCCATTGTCTCTTCCAGACCGAGGTCACAGCAGCACTTGCAGTGTAGGTCTTCTCCTGTCGAAGATCAGGTATTGAGTGATTGAACAGATAGAAAATGGCGGTCACGTCCGCGGCGGTGCGTACCGTCACCGCCGGCGTACATCGTCATTGGCTCCTGGGACCCATAGGGTCCAATGTTAACCAATGCAGCATTGCGCCGCGGTCTTCGACCGCCTACCGCGACGGTGTACAACGCCAGCGCAGTTACCTCACATCCCATTGTCCCACTTTACAGGTCAGGCAGCCGCTATTTCAGGGGCCCACATGGCCCAATTTTCAACTGCGTCACACATACCTAGGCCGAGACTCAACACACATACAGGCCACCTTTTGTGTATGAATGGTGTTCAGTGTAAACTGTGGGTACGCGTACCTCTGAGTTTTTTTACTCTGTGCTTGCTGTTGTCCTTCATAGGCACCGTCCGCTGGGACATGTGAGGAGATGGCGGCATCCTCCGGTGTACTGACCGTTGGTGGACCTGTCGACAATGGAGGAGTGACATGTGATTATCACATACAGGCTTGACCGTGCCACAATCCAGGAACTGTGTACCCAGTTGGAGCCAGGCCTGATGTCAGCAATCCGCCATCCCACAGGAATCCCCCCTCAAGTGCAGGTGCTGTCAGTGCTCCATTTCCCTGCAAGTGGGTCTTTTCAAACAACAGTGGCCATAGCATCAGGGATTTCCCAGCCTATGTTTTCCAACGTATTGTCAAGAGTGTTGTCTGCCCTTCTGAAACACATGCGGAGCTACATCGTTTTTCCTCAGGTGGAGGATTTGCCTACAGTGAAAGGTGATTTCTATGCCCTGGCACACATCCCCAACATCATAGGTGCCATTGATGGGACACATGTGGCTTTGGTCCCCCCCCATAGGAGTGAACAGGTGTACAGAAACCGGAAGAGTTATAATTCGATGAATGTACAGATGGTATGTTTGGCAGACCAGTACATCTCCCATGTGAATGCCATGTTCCCTGGCTCAGTGCATGATGCCTACATCCTGTGGAATAGCAGCATCCCTTATGTGATGGGTCAACTCCAGAGGCACCGTGTGTGGCTATTAGGTGAGCACCTGGAAGCTAGTCAGTGGGAATGGTTGTCTGTGTCTGGGGATATCCCTCCAGGTTAGTGTGTGTCTAACAGTTGTCCCTCGCCATTTGCAGGTGACTCTGGTTACCCCAACCTGTCATGGCTACTGACCCCAGTGAGGAATCCCAGTACAAGGGCAGAGGAACGCTACAATGAGGACCATGGGCGAACTAGGAGGGTGATCGAGCGGACCTTCGGCCTCCTGAAGGCCAGGTTCTGGTGCCTCCATATGACAGGTGGATCCCTATTCTACTCACCAAAGAAGGTGTGCCAGATCATCGTGGCCTGCTGTATGCTTCACAACTTGGCTTTGTGACGACAGGTGTCTTTTCTGCAGGAGGATGGTCCAGATGGCGGTGTTGTGGCAGCTGTGGAGCCTGTGGACAGTGAAGACGAGGAAGCAGAGGAAGAAGACATGAACAACAGGGACTCAGTGATCCAGCAATATTTCCAGTGAGACACAGGTAAGAGTACAGACCTGCCTACTACATGTACTTTAACACTACTACCTCTCTACTGTCTGTCGTTTTCACCCAGTGTATGGTCACTGAGTTGTCACTTTCCTTTACGATTTCACAGATGTGGGTCCCACTGTGTGACATCTGCTTAGATTCCTCATGGACTAGAGCTGTGTGACATAGGTATGTTGACATTACAATTGAAAGAGCATTTTGTCACTGTAACTGCTAATACACTATTTCGAACTCACAGACAGACTACAGATTGTTTTGTGCTTTAAGTGTGTTTATTTAAGTGCTCAATATTGGAGAGGGTAGTGAAATGGTGAGGGGTGATGGCGGAGGAATGTCCATGGCAGAGTCCAGTCTATTAGTCTCACAGGTGCATTGCCCATATGGGCATAGGAAGTGGAGCTGGGGCAGTTTCAGTATGGACAGGGTGACAAAGTGGAACAGCAGTATGGCAATCAGGGTGGTCTCATTTCTTGGTGGGGGTCTTGACATCGTGCTCTGTCTTGTTCCTGGATCTCAGGGACCGTTTGCGGGGTGGTCCTCCCTCTGCAGGGGGTGGGGTGCTGGTGTGGTGGTCCTGTGGCGGGGCGTCCTGTCCACTAGCGCCGGCGGAGGTGGTGGGCAGTTCATCGTCCATGCTAGTGTCAGGGGCCCTTTGTAGTGCCAGAGTGTCCCTCCTGGTGTTGGGTACTTCCTTCAGCACCCCTACGATGGTGTCCAGGGTGGAGCTGATGGTTCTGAGTTCCTCCCTGAAGCCCATATACTGGGTCTCCTGAAACTTGGCCAGTACCGTTGCCATCGTCTCCTGGGAGTGGTGGTGGGCTCCCATGATGGAGGAGAGGGCCTCGTGGAGAGTGGGTTCCCTTGGCTTGTCCGTCCCCTGTCGCACAGCAGCCCTCCCAGTTCCCCTGTGTTCCTGGGCCTCCGTCCCCTGGACTGTGTGCCCACTACCACTGCCCCCAGGTCCATGTTGTTGTTGGGGTGGTGGATTAGCTTGGATTCCCTGTAGTGGTGGACACACAGCTGATTGACGTGTCCTGGGGACGGAGGTATGGGCCCGCTGGGTGGGTGCTGTGCTGGTGTTTCCAGAGGGGGAAAGGTCTGTGGTGGCCTGTGACTGGGTGAGGGCAACCGACTGTCCAGAGGTCCCCGATGGACCGGGCTGGTCATCTAGATCCAGTTGGACAGAGCTGCTGTCATCACTGTGGGCCTCTTCTGTTGGTGGTATGGACATGTGTGGACATGTGTGGACCCTCCTGTCCAGTGACGTTGGGTAGGGGTCCTGCAGCGGTATAAAAGGATGGTTATTACATCTGTGTGTGTCATGGTGTGCAATGGGTGGGTGACCGTGTCCCCCAGTGCTTGCATTCCTGTGTGGGACCTTGTGTGATGATGGTTTAGGGGGTTGTTTGGGTATGTGCAGTGGGCATGCTTTAGTGATGGGTGTCCATGCTTTGTTGTTGCATGCAGGGCTTGGTGTTGGGATGTGTGGTTTGTGATGTTGGGACATGTGTGAGGAGCTGGAGTGCTGGGGGTGAGGGTGGGGCTATGTGATGGCATGCAGGTAGGGTGGGGGATGTAATAGTTAAGATTTGTCTTACCAGAGTCCATTCCTCCACCTACTACTGCGAGGCCCTCAGGATGCAGAATCGCCAAGAACTGCTCCTCCCATGTTGTTAGTTGTGGGGGAGGAGGTGGGGTTCCGCCGCCAGTCCGCTGAACCGCCAGGTGGTGTCTTGAGACCACGGAACGCACCTTCCCCCGTAGGTCGTTCCACCTCTTCCTGATGTCCTCCCGATTTATTGGGTGCTGTCCCACTGCGTTGACCCTGTCCACTATTCTTCCCCATAGCTCCATCTTCCTTGCAATTTAGGTGTGCTGCACCTGTGCTCCGAATAGCTTTGGCTCTACCCGGACAATTTCCTCCACCATGACCCTGAGCTCTCCTCCGACAACCTGGGGTGTCTTTGCCGTGCCATGGGGTGGTGTAGGTGATGTGTGGGGTGGAGTGTGTGGTGATACGTGTGCTGATATGTAGTGGTGTGTTGTGTGAGGTGTATGGAAGTTCTGTGGGTGATGGTGTTGTGTGCCTGTGGATGCTGTTGTTCTTGCTGGTGCTGTCTCTCTCTGGCCTTCTTTCAGAATTTTTGGTAGTAGGGGTTTGTGGGTGATGTGGGTGTGTGTTTTATATTGTATTGAGTGTGTGGGAGTGGTGTGTGTATGTGTATCAGGTGTCTGTATTTGGAATTGTCCAATGTGGCTGTGTTTTGTATGTGTGTGTGTATTTTGAGCGCGGCGGTGTGTACCGCCAATGGAATACCGCGGTTGAAAGACTGCCGCGTGGATTCGTGGTTCGTGATAGTGTGGGCGTATTTCTGTTGGCGTGACAGTGGAGGTTTTGTTTTCGCCAGTTTATCACTGACCTTTGGTGTGGCGGACTTGTTTGGGTGTCTGAATTTTGGCAGATTCCGTGCTGTGGGTCATAATAGCTGTGGCGGAATTCCGCGGCCGCGGCGGTGTGTTGGCGGTCTTCTGCACAGCGGTTAGCGCTTTTACCGCCAATGTTGTAATGAGGGCCTTAGGCCAGTGGTTCCCAACCTGTGGTCCGCGGACCCCCAGGGGTCCGTGACACATTCCCAGGGGGTCCGCAGGCCTGGGCTGGGAGGAAGGCACTTCTCCAGCTGGTGCCTCTGACAAACACAAGCGTGCGTGTTTTCATATCTATTACTTCCTTTGTTGAGCATTTTTAAAAGCACTGCAAAGCTCCTTGTACTACAAAAATAAAACCGTCAAGCTAACTCAAATGATTAATGTATCTGCTGGAGAGAGATGGGAGTTTTGTGCAGTGGCAGTTTTGACTCAAAGGTAGGCCAGATGGTTAATATTCCTGCTGCATAGAACGTGTATCATGCAAAGAACAGTATTTTATGTGCATGGCACAGTGGGTTACTGCTTTTGTCACAGAGATTCTTTTGTTACTGTGCAGTTCATAATTGTAATCTAGCACAGTGAGCTGTGAACTGCCATTAAAGAGCTGCATGCAAACTGCATGGCACAAATTAGACAGTTGTTTTTTTTCCTAGTCTTTCATTTTCCTTATGCTGCTAAAAAAGCTTTGCTTTGTAGAAATGCATTCTTATTGCTAACACAGTGCATCATTTGTGCTTGTTGTTTGCGGTGCTGAGCACCGGCACTTATTTTTGAGAGCGGGGCTTATTCTTCTGCCTCAAGCATTTGCTGTGAGCAAAAGACACATATGGGAAAGACGGAGGAAGGGAAAAACGAAAAAGCATCACAAAGGGAAAAAGTAGAAAGCTGCTAGAGTGAGCTGATATGGCAGGGTGTGTCTTTTATATGAATTGAAGAGGCCCAAGATGGCTTCAGGCTTACACTGCCTCAGTATTCCGTGTTCCCACATTTAATTGCAGCAGCCACGTGTTTAAGAGGAGGGCTTGGGGTACCGGCACGCTTTTATTTACAAATTTAGCACTGTGCTAATGTCATCACTAATCACTGTGCTGTGTTCTGAATCCTAAGTCTGTGCTTCTCCGGACCAAGCACTCTTAGAAAATGCCTACCAGTGTGGAGGACATGTGAATCCTACACCTTGTAGTCCCCTGTAAAGTGCCCTGACACCCTACAGTGGTATGAGAAGTGCTATAAAACAAATGAAGTACATGTGACACAGCGGCTAGGAGGAGAGGCCCTTATGGTTTACTTCCTTTCCCCTTCACTTATTTATGTGAAAAAGCTTTCTCAGATCTTGCATACCTAAAAAATAAAAACAGAAATCGCTCCGGAAATGTAGAATCTGACCTGAGGATTCACCTTTCCTAAATAAAACCAAACATTGAAAAGGTAGTTGCCGAAATGCAGCGCCAACCTTCCCAATAAAATGTTTCGATTTTTGCATATTTTTTCAATAGAATTTTTTTTTATCTTTAGTAATTTGAGTATTTGTTTGGGGTGTACTTGTTATATTTTTTGCGAATTACTGTTTTAATGTTTGAAAATTAAATTGCTGGGGGTCCCCGGCTTCCAGTAATGATTCAATGGGGGTCCTCAGGAGTCAAAAGGTTGGGAACCACTGCCTTAGGCTATTAGTGTTTGCAGGAAGAATTACAGATTGTGGGGGTCATTACAAGCTTAATGCGGCCGCACTCCCGCGGACCCCATTACAACATCCCCGCTGGGCCGGCGGGCGCAAACCTAGTTTACGCCCGCCGGCCCAGCGGGGATGCGGCCGCAACATAGGAGCCGGCTCCTAATGGAGCCGGCGGTGTTGCGGCCGTGCGACGGGTGTAGTAGTACCCGTCTCGCTTTTCACTGTCTGCTATGTCGTAATGACCCCCTGTGTGTCTTGGGCTGTAAAGTTGCAATAGTTTGCTCTGTGGCTGCAACCTTATCTGCCGGTATTCTAAGGTCCACATGTAGAAGGCTGAGGTCCGAAGCAACTGTATCTATTTGGGTCTCCAAAGAGGTCCTAGAGTTCTCAATTGCTAGTACTACTTCATCTAGTTTTTCATCAAGTGAAGTAGGATGTGCATTATGAGCTTCTGTGGTTGATAAGGGCAGCAGTTGTGGAAAGGGCAATAGAGGGATTTAGAGGCAGCAGGTTGTCCCATGGTGCGTAGGTGACCCATCTCCGGTGTCGCAATGCCAGCAGGTGTCGCAGCCAATCACATGTCAGGCAGTGCAGCAGAGCCCGCTTGATGGTAGTTCACAGCGAGGAGTACACCATAGCATGTACAGCTCTGCTGGACCTTACTTGAATGTGTCCCCCGTTGAATTGCAGGATGTGCAGTTTATGTCCCGGAATGTAGTGAAGAGGTAGGTAATCCCAGGACTCTCAGCATAACGCAGTGATAAGCCCTAGTGTGTCACCCGGTCTGCAGCCCAAGGAGTCCACCATCTATGTCAGCACCAGAGCCGATCACCCCCTTTCACCTATCACAGTCATGAGATCGCGCAGGTGCCTCGGTTGGGGCACGTCAGGAATCACACATGGTAGGTCCAGTTTGATATCGCACAGTTGTGTGCCCAGGTAGGTAAATGGAAGAGTTCTATAGCAGTAAGGATATACAGTCTGTAGGCAAATCACAGGATTAGTGTAGGATTAGCGTAGGCTCAAGAATTAGGGACCGCTCCCAGGGCAGGGCCAGCTGCTATTGGTCTATGAAGGCACCTTTGGTCAGATGGTGTTTACCAACATTAACGGCCTGCGCCGCTTGAAAGTATATACACATGTTGCCGATACAATGCCACAATTAGCCTCCTGTGCGTGCACCACAGCACGGTCTCTGAGGTGCAACAACTGTTGTTCGTTAGCCGGGGGGGGGCGGGGTGCCACAGGCCTTTGCGGTCCAAGGCAGTCGCAGAGGGGGGGCCATGTCTGTAGGCACCCAGTGTCCGTGCCACTTGTCTCACACAAAGACCATGCTTTCCTCAGGCCCGCTGTGGTGGCAAGCCTCAGGTTCAAGCAGCTGCAGCATGTCAGGCAACTTTCCCTGCCTCACCTGCAATCCATCGGGCGCTACCGTGTATACGGTTTCTTAGGTGTCTTCCCAGTAGTAGCACCCCCCCCCCCCCGCTATCAGTCCCATGGACACCAGAGATGTAGACAACAACATGTGACGTCACTCCAGCACGGCTGATTCAGCCCATGCCTATTGAGCAGTAGACCGGTGCGCCATGCTGACCGGGACTACGGGTCAGTTGCTCCCTGTGTGCCACAGTCTGCCAAAGTTATAGTGCGATATCTCGTTGTTCCTGCATAGTTTATGTGGTATCATGGACAGTAGATGGGCCGTTATATAGGAGGTTTCCCAAGGATAATGAGGTAGTGTGGCAAAGCTACACTAAAATACATCTGCCACGTTGGCTTCTCCTTCCACGTCCCGCGGCCAAGCCACCCAAACCAGCACTGCTCACGGCCTTGAGCTGTGCGCATCAGGGGTAGGCCACAGGGCCTGGCCTGTCACTAGGCCATGCGGCCAAGCTCCTAAACTCACCCAACGCTGCATTGTTTCTTGCCCTATGTTTCTGCCTTTGTACTCTTTTCTTGCCCTGTGTTTGTGGGTTATTGCCCATTTTCTGCTCGTTTCTTGCCCCTTATTTGTGCCTTTCTGCTCATTTGTGCCTTCTGTTTTTGCCTTACTGTGCTTTTCATGCCCTCTCTTTGTCCCTCTCTGTCTTTTTCTGCCCGTTTTTTGCCCTATGTTTGTGCCTTTCTGCTCGTTTCTGCACTCTATTTCTGCCATTGTCAATGTTTCTTGCCCTTTGTTTGTGCCTTTCTGTTCATTAGTAGCCCTTTTGAGTGGGATCAGAGGGACACTAGGTACCCATACTTTTATGATTTATGATACACCGTTCCCCTACTATTTGTCAAAAGACAACCGTCCGGGGATGGTTAATTCAGACAGTTTAAATGCCTCATCTTAATTCACAGAGTCTCCTGTACAGTGAAACCAAAGCCAGTCAGAGAGGCAGGGTGCTTACTTGCCTGAAGGAAATGCAAATGTGTGCTACGAGTTCATCTAAAGGATGCTTTAGAGCTGATACTGGCTTTAATTGACCTAATCACTGGAAGCTGTGTGATGACAAAGATTTTTTTCTTTTTGAGTGGTAGTGCAAAGAGATAACAACTGGGCTATGAAGTGCGTGCTTTTCATTGTAATTGTATTTTTATATAGTGCTTCCTACACCTAAAAGTGTTGAAGGGGCAGTAATATAAAACAATTACACTAGGTACACTCCTGCTATTACTAAATTCTATATTTTGAAAGCACCATTTTATCTTAAATATTTTTTACATTTTGTTGCAGTCTATCTTATACTGTGTGTAACGCAAGTTTAAAATAATGAATTAAATATTTACAGTGCTTTTTGTCGCAGGCTGTGACTTCGTAGCACTAAAAATACACAAGGTCTTTTTCTCTACTGTAGCAACCACGGCCTAATTCTGTGACTGTTTACACACAGACTCCTGCAATGCATTAACTAATAGAGGTTCCATAATGTATTATAATGTATTTCCCAATAAGCAACAACTTTTTAAATTTATTTTTCATTTGAGCTACATTTTATTTTAAATGTAGCTCCTGACAGTGAAAGACCTAAAAAAAAGTACAGAATATTTTATTGTTTTTACTCATGCCTTTGACCCCACCCCCACATTTACTGACCCCACCCCGCTGCATGCAGCAACACAGTTCTCATACTTTTTTAATGCACTTTGACTGCTAGCCCTTTTGGGCTATCTGGGACCGCGGGGTCCCACCACCTGTGGGAGTTGGCATTGCTCCAGCACCATGGAGCTGCTTTTAATAGCAGCTTCCTGCTTGCTTGAGCAATGTTTTTACCTATCTTCCCTGCACGCATATCTGTGTGCAGGGAAGACAGATGAAAACTCTGATTTCTGACAGCGGGACCTCTTTGATAGGTCCTGTGTCAGAAAGCGGACTTTGTTTGTTTTTGCTAGGTGTGAGCGGTCATCTCGGAAACGGATCCCCTTCATTGTATTATTGAAGCCCCCGATGGGTGGTGGTCCCAAGGGCTAAGGGGCGCTGCCCAGTTCCCCTGAGATGAATTTGCTGATAACCACAGAGAGGTGCTGGTCCCCTAGGCTATGGGGGGTGCGTGGCCCCTCCACACCGTATATGTTTAAGGCCCCTAGAAGGTGGCGGTCCCCAGGCTGCAGGAAGGTCGCGTGACGCCCAACAAATTAGTTTAAAGCCTCGGGTAGATCGTGGTGCCCGCGGCAGTGGGGGAGTGGCCCCCCACACAAAATGTGATGAAAGCCCTGCGGAGGTGGCGGGCCGCATGCCCCTGTGTTTAATTGATGAAAGCCCTGGGGAGGTGGCTGTCCCCGGGGCAGCGGTGGCCAGGCAGCAGCACCCACATTACAATCAACAATGCCCCCAGGAGTTGGCCCACCCGGTGGCTTAACTATTACAAAGTGCGGGAGCCTGCGCTTCGTTTAAAAAAAATATTTGCACCAGATCCATGGATCTACCGTGAATCACGGCCAAAATGTTTTTTTTTATTCTTCTTAGCCCTGAGGGGGTCCCTCTAGAATCCCACCACAGGAGCTAAGGAGCCAGGGGGTCTCTACGTTGGCCCCCTTTGCTTTGTTTAACCTTTTTTATGAGACTCAGCTCAAGCCGAATGCCAGAATGGCTGCCAACACTTCCTGATTTGAAGTGTTGGCAGCCAATCAGAGCTGTGCATTTCCCTGCATGAGATTGAAATTTAGCACGAATACATTGTGGCCAGATATGTGCAAATGTGGATTTCCTTCAATATCTCAAAAACTACTGAACAGATATACACCAAATAAGCGAAAGCCTAATCTGCATATCGAAAGCTAGCTGTCTGCCAAATTTGGTGTAATCACGTCCAGCGGTTCGGGCTGTAGATGTGTCTAAAGGTCATATGGAAATTAACATTGGAAACACAACTTTTTTGACCCCCACCTTTTTCTCTGCCCCTGCTTGACGGGTCACACCAAAACTTTCTGTGCGTAACAAGAATCACCAACACACTTTTGGGGGAAAATGTTTTGAAGATTTGTCAAACTGTGCGAAAGATAAAGGCAAGTCAAAAACACATTTTGTATGGAAACATGGTCCTAACTATACCTACCTAGTGGCGACTGCCACTAGGTGGTAGATACATATATCTATCTATCTATCTATCTATCTATCTATCTATCTATCTATCTATCTATCTATATATATATATAAACATATATGTGTGTGTGTATATATATATATATATATATATATATGGATCCATAATGTGAGAGCAAACAGATAACGCCAACGTACCTGCCTACAAACGGTTGAGCACAGGGCCTGGAGCCCAGGCCTTGAAGCCACACCCACTTTGCATGACCAAAGGCTGTGTGCAGGGTATGTTGGTAACCCATTAACCCATGGAAGGTTGGGCACAGGGAACTCTTGAATGTGTTATGTCATCAAACATTTACTGGAAATAACAAAAGTTAAAGTGAAGTTATGGCTCATTAGCATTATAACACAACAACATATATTTAAAAACCTACAAAATTCAACTAAAAACACACTAAGCCAAGCCCAGCTGTGCACAGCTGGGCTTGGCTACCCACAGAGTTAGGTGCAGGGCTTGGCCGGAGGTTGGCTGCCAGCAGACTGTTGGGCACAGGGCTTGGATGCCACGCCTACAGCCAACCCTTGCATGCATGGCCAAAAATTTTGCACAATGGTTGTTTTCCGTCCATGGAGCTTTGGGCATAAGGACTGGCCAACCCCACTGTGCACCGCTAATGGCCATGCACAGTGAAGAAAGGATGCCTGCGGAGGTTTAGGCCCAGAACCAGGAGGCCAGGCCCCGTAGCCAATTCTAGCTGAGCACATCCAAAGGCTGTGTGCAGTGGGGATTGGCTGCTCACTGAGGGTTGGACACATGGAACTCTTGGTTGTAGTATATGATAAAAAAATCCAATAAACCTAAAAAAAACACCTAAAAACCCAATTAAAGCGCAGTTACGGTCATGAATTAAGACTGAAAAACTACTGAAATTCCCAAATTATTTTCATGGACACAATCAATAACTTGCACAACAGCAATAGAAAACATGTCACACAACAAATGCAATATATTATAATCTTTCTGCCAGGATTTCAAAATATCTATATATGGGAGTTCAATAGAGTCCTACACTTCACTTGGGCACTCTGCCATTGCTTCAACCAAATGCCTATCTGATCTTTCAGAGATTGTAAATGTAAGTTTCACTCTTGAAAGTCCTTACCCAATTGATTTTGGATGCTCAGTTTCAATGGAGTACTGTTGATCCCCCTTATACTCGTCGGTCTGTATGCCAGTTGGCCATGACCTTTATTTTCACAGCAATGCAGACCACAAACCATACTGTTTTGTGACTATGGGTGGCCATTCTTCCTAATGGCCAGCGTAGGGGCACCATAAAGGTCTAAGAGAAAAACAGCAATGATACAAAAGTTAAGTTATGAAAACCAAAAATTAGATAAACTTAATACAAATGTAATTAAAATAAAAATAATTAAGAAGTAAAAAGGGAAAAATCTAACCAATCAGTATCAACACGCAAGGATCGGCCCCCTCTCAACTTGGAGACAAGAGAAATTAAAGCTAACTGAAATAATTAGCTTCTTTAGCAACGTATGGAAGAGCATTTCATAAATACAGAATTGTTCCAGAGAAAGCTTCTTGAATATTAAAATATGTTGCACATGTGAGTCTCCAATTGACTAGTGTTATGTTGTGTGCTGAGAGCCTCTCAGGTGATAGGGAACAAGTTAAATAGAACACAAAGATATATAGGGGGGATTAGAAAGAAAACCGTCTCGGTTGAACTTGATTGAACTTTTTAGGACCCACCACTCAGCGCTTTCATCATCAAGTTGTCTTGAAAGGAGCCAAAGTGAGCGTTCTTACCTCTCAGCTGAGAATTCATTGGGCCCTGGACGATGGACCAGAAATCAGAATGAAAAATCAATGGCTTGGCTTTCCTAAAATAAATGGATCTCAAACTTATACTACTCTGTAAGTTTAGAAATATGGCATGTCATATTGGGCATGAAAATCTCAAATATGTGGCAAGAAAATCAATTTATTTGAAAATTCAGAGGTTAAAGGCCAGTGTGCCAGAATTTAACCGAAGAGAATACAAACTTAAAGAACACAGTAATAGCTCAGTTTTGAAGAAGTCAGCTCTAAAGAGTGAAGCAAAATCTACTCCACTGTGACACAGAGACAGATCTTCAGGCGGTTGTATGACACAATATTGAGGAAAACAATGTCAAACTCCACAAATATCAGCAAAACAATATTGATTAATTTAATGTCACATTCCTATACTTAAAAAAAGAAATAATAATATTGACTGCAAAAATATCTCCATCAAGTATATCTTAACTACCTAACGAAAAAATATAGAAACAGCAAATATTGTCGTGACAAAAAATACTAAACATAACTAAAAATATAAATAAGTACTATTGACAACAAAAATGTTGGTATTGTGACAATAAAAATAATAACATTTCCTAAGAGAGTGTATATGCATATATATATATATATATATATATATATATATATATATAGACATATATATATGTATATAAAATAATCACAAATGAATTCCAATACACAAAAAATATTAAAGTAAAAATTATATACATAATGATATGTTTATTTTATTAAATTTCCCTAAGAATACATCAAATAAACAATAACAGATCACAAAAAATAATGATACCATTATTAAATATAACAACAATAACAATAAATATATAATAACCCCATAGCTCCCCCCACATTCCCCCACTGCTAACCCTTTTTTGGGCTATTTGGGACTGTTCACGCTTAGGCCTCCATAGCGTTTTGTCCACATAAGCTACCCACACCAAATATGTGTCCTTTTTTCCAACATCTTGGGTAGTCCAAAGATACCCAGGGTTTGTGGATTCCCGCAGAGAGGACCAAGAAATTAGCCAAAATATAGCAAGATTTTGTTTTTTGAGGGGAAAAACTGGGAGAAGTGCTGCAGAAAAAAGTGTCTGTTTTTTCCTGCATATAGCATTATTGAAAGGTTTGCAGTACTAAAATCAAACTCTTTCCAAGTATCAGGAACAGACAGACTTGATTCAGAAAACCATTTTTTCCCAGAGTTTTGGCATTTAAATGGGAGATAGCCCATTTTTGTGTTTTCACCCTCCGTCCAGACTGTGGTGGAAACAGGTGTGAAACCCATGATGAATCCCACAAAGCTATACATTTCTGAAAGGTATAGAACATTTTCCCAAAGAAACTAGGGGCCTCATTACGAGTTTAGTGGTCCATGCACTGCCATGGTGGTGGTCCGACCGCCATTGGCTTGATGGTCAGACCACTGTATTACGAGTCATGTGGGCCTATGGAGTAAACACCGCTGCCGGCCCGCCCGCACCGCCAGGCAGCTCAGACCACTGCGGTCATGAGGCAGCACAAACAGGACGGCGGAGACTGTGTTTCCGGCGGACATATTATAAGGTTGCACATTGCCAATGCGACTGTGGCGGTCCAACCACCATGTTCCAGCAGGCAGAAACGGAGAGTATAAAAAGAGCAACTCATCTGCAAGCAGCTTTACACCTCTGGTGCCGTCATGGAGCCCATCACACACGTCCTGCTGCTGATCATTGATGGAGCACAAAATCCACGTCGCCATGGACGCAACCGACCATAAGTATACATACCTACCTGTGTAATTACGCTCAACAACAGTTCGTCGGGCAGTCATCCACATGATACGGACCTCATGCTAGGGCACCAAGTACGCTTGTCATTGTGTACACAGTCAGAGTCATTCACAAAGAAGTACACATTCACAGCCACACAACGCCCCGCTTTGGGCAGGTCATTCACACTGCACCACAACACTACACAAAAACACACGTCTGCACATCTTAGGCACAGGAACATGATGTATACACCACTGTATCACACAACACCAACAACACAGAAACATCACATCTAATAATACAACTGACACACTCACATTCCTCAGATGCCATGGATGTGTCATGGAACGAAAACACCACTGCCATCCCAGGAATCAACACATTGCACTGTGGGACTGTCATCAGTGCAATAAGCCTGTACAAGACAAATATGTCTTCTGTGAAAGTGACAACAGAGCTGTGGGAGTAAGGGACCTGTCATGAGTCAAAGACACACATTGACAATGATGCTGAATGCACATATTGGCTAGTTCATGGATGTACCTCAGTACCCATACCTAATCTAGTCAACGGACTGAGGCATTGAGGGCAGGTTTTGCCACTGGAGCCTTATATTGGCCACATGAGAGCATATCCTGTTGTACATGGAGTGGGTACAGTGCCACCATTACATAGCCACAGTGACTCTCCCACAGCCTGGACTGTGTCCCATACTGGGAGTTACATTTGACAGGCTCTGGTCTCTGCAGGCTGAACATACAGAAGATACGTGACACTCACATTTCCTTCACTTCCATGCATGGCAGTACATCATGTGGCCATCAGCAATGTGACTTGTGGTGTGTGTTGCACCCTGAAGGGCACAGTGAGTCAGGATATGCCTTCCAGACAACAGTTTGGCAAGGCCAGATGTGGGGTGAAAGATCTGTGGTACTATACATATTGCTTACAAGATCCTGAAATGACTCATACAAAATGCTCATACAGCTCATGCTGTCATTGCACATACATGTTGTCTAACATGTACAAACATCGTAAAGAAAAAGATGTCATTAGATGGCACTAAATTCTCCTTACCTTGTTATGTGCATCCAACCCAAGGATGATCTAGGACCCCAAAAACCTCACACAACACAATGTGACTGAACTTAATGTGTAGTAGTGGCCACCAATACCTAAGCCATGTACATCCCATTGATACCACACAGACTGCAACAACAGGTACACAAGAAGTCTAACTGTCACACAGGGGCACATTGTAGCCAGTGAGAAGTAAAAGGATGGTGTCGAACAGTATCAACTGTGCCAGTGAGATGCCCATACAGGGGAAGGGCCTCATCAACAAGCCTCACCAGCTCCTCTGGAGAGAAGGCAGAAGGGCTCTATCACCTGCTGGACATGGCATGATTGCTTCCAGAGGCGGCACACAGCAGCTCAGGCCGTGGAGGTGTTGCTGGCAGCACTGCCAGGAGTCAAGTGAGTGAATGTGCACAACATGCCAGTTACGTCCGCCATGCACGATGTTGTCACTGCCAGCAGATCCAGCCATTAGGCGGCGACTGCCACAGGCAACAACGTTAGCCCATGGCTGTGTCCACCGTGGTTGCAACTGTCTACCGCCATGATGACTTCTGCCGGCGGTTGCCAGCAGTTCCTAATGTCCAGTGGAATAGGTCAGGCATCTGCCATTTTGGCGACCTGAAATACTGTATTAGGCTTCATAAACTGCGTCACACCTACAATATGTGTATTGTTGCATCACAAACATCCTTATTCTGTCTTGTTATGTAGGTCCTCCTACTTAACCACCATTGTAGTTTGCTGCAGGGCACAGATGACATTTAACAGCAGTGCACGGGCCATCCCTGCCAACAGTCTTTTTGGTGGTCGGAATATACAGTGACATTTAAAGGGGCAATTGTGTAGCACATCTTTTGAGTTTCATCCAAATGCATGTTTTGGACACATGTTGAAAATCATGGGGGTCACATGTGATCCTTCTGTAGTTGCCAGCTATGATGTGTACTGTGTGTCATGTCTATCTAGTCAGAAATGCTTTGTCACATGATGTTGTTGGCATGCATCCTGTATGTTGCTATGGACACACTGACTAATGTTACAAATCAGGTCTTGTCGCACATAAATAGCCTGGGAGAGGGAAGATGACACAATCTCCTGTCTACTCTCCACTGACAGACCTTCACACCATGGAAGAATGCCACATCATCCAGCTCTATTGCCTGAATAGGCAAACAATAGTGGACTTACACCATCAGTTGGAGATAGATCTGATGCCAGCTATTAGTTATCCAACCAGCATACCACCCATTTTTACTAGTCATGACAGTATTGCACTTCCTAGCCACAGGGTCTCTCCAACATATAGTGGCCCTATCTGCTGATATGTCCCAACCTATGTTCAAGCTGGTGTTGAAGGATTTCCTCTCAGCAACACATCAACAGCTATATCAGGTTCCCCCAACGTGAGGATTTAGCCAATGTGAAGGCTGACTTTTATGGTTTTGGCCGCCTCCACATGTGCTGCTTGTCGTTGATGGCACACATGTTGGCTTGGTGCCACCATAGGCCACTAAGCAAGTCTATTGCAACAGAAAGAACTTCCATTCCATCAACGTGCAAATTGTCTGTTTGGCAGATCTCTACATATCACATGTTGGTGCCCGTTATCCGGGTTCAGGCCATGATTCCTTCATAATGCGGAACAGCACCATACTTCAGCTGATATACCAACTGCCCCCAGAGAGGGCCTGACTGATTGGTAAGTCACATCTGTCCTGATTGTTTGTGTGCAATGTCAGGTGCTACAATCATGAATTCAGTGACTCGTTGCACTTATGTCCCATTCCTTGACAGGAGACTCAGCATATCCAAACAGTCCTTGGTTGTTGGCTCCGCTGCGGAATCCAACCACGCCAGGGGAATTCCGCTTCAGTGAGTCCCATGGAAGAACACAATGGCCAGTGGAACAGGCTATTGCGCTCCTGAAGGCCAGATTTGGCTGTCTTGACCTGAATGGTGGAGCCCTTCTCTACTCACCCGGGAAAGAGTGTCAGATCACTGTGGGGCACTGTGTGCTCCACAACATTGCTCTGCGGAGGAATATGCTGTACATCCCAGAGAAGAGCGAGCCTTCAGTGCCACCGGGTGAGACCCCTGAAATGCTAAGTGAAGATGACAGTGGTGAAGAGGAAGGAGCTCATCAACAGCTACTTTTCACGAGTGCAAGTATGTCGTGTGATGTCATGACTGTGACTGTACAATGAACTGTAGTTGTGAGAATGTGTGAAGTTGAATGTTTTAGAAACAGCCAGGGAGCTGATACTTTGCAATATTCAGCCAAAGGCTGCTTGATAAGATAGCTTTTGACACAACCCCACCTTGATGATGTTGCTTTGTTTGTGTCAGTTCCCTTGCAACATACTTTGTTTTCCAGTTGCTTGCTATGTGACTTGTGTCAAAGGTATGGTTTCAAACCTTTACTCCCTGTTTTCTTCTTTGTACAGGTACCTTCACCATGATATTATCATATGGGCATTTCAGAGTTGTGACATTGGCAGGTATCTGATGCTGTTCTGACATATAAAGTGGGCTTGGACTATTCCAGATAATGTAGGTTACAGAGTTTGGATGTATGAGACCTGTACCAAGACAGTTTGCAAAGTGTTTGTGTGGAGGTACAGAAGTTGCCATTACACTTGTTTGGTGTGTTGTGGTGGGCCTGATGCATCATGTGGTCATAAAATATGTAGACCTAGCTTTTGATCAAGTCATTTTTCCTTCACATTGGCTAAACACTCTTTGGTAGGATATAGCTGAAGATGTGTTTCATCACTGGAGGCCACAGTGCCTGTACCATAACACATACATATGTTTGTGTCATACCACCAGATGCATGGGCATTGGATTATGATGGGCCTGTGATCTAGGACTGTTGGACTGCCAACTGTCTATGTATTTGATTATGTGATGTTGGATTACTTTGGTGTGGTATTTGTTAAGGCTCGAGCTGTTGACAACAACCACTGTAATGTTTATCTATTCAACAGGACAATGTCTGGCAAATCCCTTCCTTCTGTGGTCTGCACCTTAAAGTACGTACTTTGACTCTGTACGAGTCACACATTCTTGTTTCTAAAAGTACAGACATATTGTCCGCTTATGTGCTGTACACTGGAATATAATTTTGGGTTTGACCAGACATTTATACTAATGTGTTGGTGTGTAATGGTTGTAATCCTGAGCTGGACCATGTGTACCTGCTTGCACATGTCGCTTATGTCTTCATTGTATGGTTCAAACGGTCTTACATCTGTACATAGCAAAATGTGAAAATGAAGCAACCAGACAAATAGTGTGTGATGGGTGAATTTATTACAATGCTAATGCAGAAAATACCTTTTTTACAGAAAGAAACATAAGACGTAAAGTGAAGTGGTCAGTCATGGTGAATAAAATCATTGGAGTAGATGCCACTCCATTGGGAGTCCAAAGTCCAGAGTACTCCTCCCTTTGTAACTGGTAGGTGGTTGTGGATCAGTCAACAGAGTGAATGTGTGGCACACAAAGAAGGTCCTTTCGGGAGAGGTCACTTGCTGGCAGTGGTGGGTGTCTTGCCAGCTGCACCTCCTGGATTCTTTGCTGGACATCCCCGCTTGAAGGGGGAGGATCTGCTGCTACAGAGGCAGGGTTTTCTGGGTCTGATTCTTCCTCTGGCAGGGCCTCCCATCCATTGGCTGGCATCAAAGCTAATGTGCCTGGTGTTGGTGAGTCAAAGCAAGGGGTGGACTGTTGTTGAAAAGCTCTGCTCAGGGTGGTGTGAATGTCCCTCAGCACCCCTGTTAGGGAGGCCAAGTTGGTATTCTGGGCCTCCATCTATTTCTGTATGTCTCTGTGCATGTCCTACTGTAGCTGCTTGATTTCCCGGAGTTCAGTCAACACCTGGCCCATCACGCCTTGGGACTCCTAATAGACCCCCAGGCATGGCTGATGGTGTCCTGGCTGATGGCAGCCCCAGTGGCCTCAGCCCGCTAGCCCACAGCATCCCTCCTATGCACCCTACCCCCCCCCCCCCGGCCTGTGCCCTTGCCAGAGGGTGCCCTCTCCAACTTGTTCCTGGCCCCCATTGTTTGAAGTGTTGCGTTGCAACTCAGGATCCTGGACTGGGGGCACGAAATGGTAGACACTGTGCTAGATATACAGGTAGGGGGGCGATTGAGTGTCTGTGATGTTTAGGCAACCAAGCTGGGTGGTGAAGTTGTAGGCACAGTGAGACTCACTGTTGCTGTCTGACCAGGTTGCCCAGATGGGCCAGAAACGTCCTCCACGTCCAGACATCCACGAGTGTCTTCTTCACTGAGGGCTTCATCCAGGGGGGTAGTGGCAGTTTCTTCTGTGGCCTCTGTGTGCCCAATGGCAGTTTGACTTGCTGATGTTGTAGGAGGCTGGACTGGCCCAGTTATCCCTTATTAGTGTATAGGGTGTCTAGCAGCATAGGCTGATAGATAATGGTAGCTTAGCAGAGCAGCTTAGGCTGAACTAGGAGACGAGTGAAGCTCCTACAGTACCACAAGTGTCATATGCACAATATCATAAGAAAACACAATACACAGATATACTAAAAATAAAGGTACTTTATTTTTATGACAATATGCCAAAAGTATCTCAGTGAGTACCCTCAGTATGAGGATAGCAAATATACACAAGATATATGTACACAATACCAAAATATGCAGTAATAGTATTAGAAAACAGTGCAAACAATGTAGAGTTACAATAGGATGCAATGGAGACACATAGGGATAGGGGTAACACAAACCATATACTCCAAAAGTGGAATGCGAACCACGAATGGACCCCAAACCTATCTGACCTTGTAGAGGGTCGCTGGGACTATTAGAAAATAGTAAGGGTTAGAAAAATAGCCCACCCCAAGACCCTGAAAAGTGAGTGCAAAGTGCACTAAAGTTCCCCAAAGGACATAGAAGTCGTGATAGGGGAATTCTGAAGGAAAGACACAAACCAGCAATGCCACAACAATGGATTTCCAGTCGAGGGTACCTGTGGAACAAGGGGACCAAGTCCAAAAGTCACAAGCAAGTCGGAGATGGGCAGATGCCAAGGAAATGCCAGCTGTGGGTACAAAGAAGATGCTACTGGACAATAGAAGCTTAGGTTTCTGCAGGAACAACAAGGGCTAGAGACTTCCCCTTTGGAGGACGGATCCCTCACGCCGTGGAGAGTCGTGCAGAAGTGTTTTCCCGCCGAAAGACTGCCAACAAGCCTTGCTAGCTGCAAATCATGCAGTTAGTATTTTTGTATGCTGCTGTGGCCCAGGAGGGACCAGGATGTCGCCAATTGTGTCAGGGGACAGAGGGGGCGTCGAGCAAGACAAGGAGCCCTCTCAGTAGCAGGCAGCACCCGCAGAAGTGCCAGAAACAGGCACTACAAGGATGCGTGAAACAGTGCTCACCCGAAGTCGCACAAAGGAGTCCCACGTTGCCGGAGAACAACTTAGGAGGTCGTGCAATGCAGGTTAGAGTGCCGTGGACCCAGGCTGGACTGTGCACAAAGGATTTCCGCCGGAAGTGCACGGAGGCCGGAGTAGCTGCAAAAGTCACGGTTCCCAGCAATGCAGTCTGGTGTGGGGAGGCAAGGACTTACCTCTACCAAACTTGGACTGAAGAGTCACTGGACTGTAGGAGTCACTTGGACAGAGTTACTGGATTCAAGGGACCTCGCTCGTCGTGCTGAGAGGAGACCCAAGGTACCGGTGATGCAGTTCTTTGGTGCCTGCGGTTGCAGGGGGACGATTCCGTCGACCCACAGGAGATTTCTTCGGAGCTTCTAGTGCAGAGAGGAGGCAGGCTACCCCCACAGCATGCACCACCAGGAAAGCAGTCGAGAAGGCGGCTGGATCAGCGTTACAGAGTTGCAGTAGTCGTCTTTGCTACTATGTTGCAGTTTTGCAGGCTTCCAGCGCGGTCAGCAGTCGATTCCTTGGCAGAAGGTGAAGAGAGAGATGCAGAGGAACTCGGATGAGCTCTTGCATTCGTTATCTAAGGAATCCCAAGAGACAGAGACCCTAAATAGCCAGAAAAGAGGGTTTGGCTACCTAGGAGAGAGGATAGGCTAGCAACACCTGAAGGAGCCTATCAGAAGGAGTCTCTGACGTCACCTGATGGCACTGGCCACTCAGAGCAGTCCAGTGCAGTGTGCCAGCAGCACCTCTGTTTCCAAGATGGCAGAGGTCTGGAGCACACTGGAGGAGCTCTGGACACCTCCCAGGGGAGGTGCAGGTCAGGGGAGTGGTCACTCCCCTTTCCTTTGTCCAGTTTCGCGCCAGAGCAGGGCTAAGGGGTCCCTGAACCGGTGTAGACTGGCTTATTCAGAAATGGGCACCATGTGTGCCCATGAAAGCATTTCCAGAGGCTGGGGGAGGCTACTCCTCCCCTGCCTTCACACCATTTTCCAAAGGGAGAGGGTGTAACACCCTCTCTCAGAGGAAGTCCTTTGTTCTGCCATCCTGGGCCAGGCCTGGCTGGACCCCAGGAGGGCAGAAGCCTGTCTGAGGGGTTGGCAGCAGCAGCAGCTGCAGTGAAACCCCGGGAAAGGCAGTTTGGCAGTACCAGGGTCTGTGCTACAGACCACTGGGATCATGGGATTGTGCCAACTATGCCAGGATGGTATAGAGGGGGCAATTCCATGATCATAGACATGTTACATGGCCATATTCGGAGTTACCATTGTGAAGCTACATATAGGTAGTGACCTATATGTAGTGCACGCGTGTAATGGTGTCCCGGCACTCACAAAGTCCGGGGAATTTGCCCTGAACAATGTGGGGGCACCTTGGCTAATGCCAGGGTGCCCACACACTAAGTAACTTAGCACCCAACCTTTACCAGGTGAAGGTTAGACATATAGGTGACTTATAAGTTACTTAAGTGCAGTGTAAAATGGCTGTGAAATAACGTGGACGTTATTTCACTCAGGCTGCAGTGGCAGGCCTGTGTAAGAATTGTCAGAGCTCCCTATGGGTGGCAGAAGAAATGCTGCAGCCCATAGGGATCTCCTGGAACCCCAATTGGTTGGTTCCTTACTACTACTGGGGAGGTGAGACTTTGGTTCCTTACTGCAAGGCAGGGGATGTGAGGCGTTGGTTCCTTACGGTTGCAGGGGAGGTGATGTAGCGTCAGTACCGAGGCGTTGGTTCCTTATCATCCGGCGGGGTCGATGATCCAGCAGGTCAAGACGTTCCGCGATCACACCACAAGACCACAGATGCTGCGGCAGGGTCGGAGTCAGGTGTCCCATATGTCGGGGACATGGCACTGCTGTTGCAAGACTTCGGAGGTGTTGCAGTGGCATCGGGCCTGTAGCATGATCATTGCACTCAGCGGGGACTACAGCTCTTGGTGCAGGCAGAGGCACGGAGTCAGACAGTGACGCCAGTTTCGAAGTTGCTCTGGAGTTGATGCATTTGTTTTTTTTATTTCACCAGAACTCACTTCTAAGGGCCCAGGAACTGGATTTGGCACCACTTGGCAAGTCAGGACTCTCAGCATGAAAGTCCAGGTGCTGGCAGATGAAGTCTTTGATGTCCCTGAGACTTCTAAGAGGAGGCAAGCTCACTTCAAGCCTTTGGAGAACCTTGGAAAGCAGGATGTAGAAAGCAAAGTACAATCCTTTCACTCCCAGGACAGAAGTAGCAAGCAGCAGGCCAGCACAGCAAAAAGACAGGCAGAGTGGCAGTCCCTCCTACCGCATCCAACTCTTCTTCTGAGCAGAATGTCCTCAGTCCAGAAGGGTTCTGAAGTTGTGGTCGCAGAGGCCCAATACTTATACTTATTTCTGCCTTTGAAGTAGACAAACTTTAAAGTAAAGTCTCTGCAGTGCACAAGATCCTGCGTTTCCTGCCCTGGTCCTAGACATACTCCAGGGGGTTGGAGACTGCTTTGTGTTAGGACAGGCACAACCCCATTCAGGTGCAAGCTACCGCTCCTCCCACCACTCTAGCGCACGAAGACCCATCAGGATATGCAGGACACACCTCAGCTCTCTTTGTGTGACTTTCTAGACTGAATTCACAAACAGCCCAACTGTCATCTTGACACAGACGTGTATTCCACAGACAGGCAGAGGCACAGAATGGTTATGCAAGAAAATGTTGACTCTCTAAAATTGGCATTTTCAAACTTACAATCTAAAAACCAACTTCACCAAAAAATGTATTTTTAAATTGTGAGTTCAGAGACCCCAAACTCCAGATCTCTGTTGGCTCCCAAAGGGAAATTACACTTAAAAGATATTTCAAGTCAATGCCCATGTTAACCTATGGGAGAGATAGGCAATAGTGAAAAACAAATTTAGCAGTATTTTACTATCAGGACATGTAAAACACACCAGTACATGTCCTATCTTTTAAATACACTGTATCCTGCCCATGGGGCTGCCTTGGGCCTACCTTAGGGGTGACTTACATGCAGTAAAAGGGAATGTTTGGGCCTGGCAAGTGGGTCCACATGCCAGGTTGAACTGGCAGTTCCAAACTGCCCACATAGACACTGCAGTGGCAGGTCTGAGACATGTTTACAGGGCTACGCATGTGGGTGGCACAATCAGTGCTGCAGGCCCACTAGTAGCATTTGATTTACAGGCCCTGGGCACCTCTTGTGCACTTTACTAGGGACTTATTAGTAAATCAAATAAGCCAATCATGGAGAAACCAATCACTCATACAATTTAGACAGCGAGCACTTGCACTTTAGCACTGGTCAGCAGTGGTAAAGTGCCCAGAATCCTAAAAGCCAGCAAAAATGAAATTCAGCGCAGAATCAAAACAGGTGGTCAGAAGCCAAAAAGACAGGGGAAAACATGCCAAGAGCTGACAGGTCTAACACTGGCTAAAAAAAGGGTGCCTCATCTATGCAGTGTTTGGGAAATAATGTGCTCTGGCTTCCGTGTTTTGAATGAATGAATGAATGAATGAAAGGATGAATGAAAGGGGATTTATAAAGCGCGACTGCTGCCCTAAAGGCGTCCAAGCGCTAAGTAGAAAAAACCGATTCACTGAGGGAGTCAATGGGGAATTAGCTCCTGAACAGGAAAGTTTTTAATTCCTTGCGGAAGGAAGGGAGGATGGGATTGGATCTGAGGGATAGGGGAAGTGAATTCCATAATTTGGCGGCGTTGAGGGTGAATGCCCTGCCTCCTGCTCTTGACCTCTTAATTCTAGGTACGGTGGCTAGAAATGCGTTGGATGAGCGCAGCATTTTCCCGGGGAGATAGGGAGTGAGAAGAGAATGATTGATCTCTGGGTTTGCTCTGTGAAATGCTTGATGGGATATGCATAGGGCTTTGTATTTTATTCTATCCCTCACCGGGAGCCAATGGAGTGATCGAATTCCCGTTTTGGCAGATTCTCTTCTCGGTATCTTAAGTAGCGTACGTGCAGCACAGTTTTGGATTCGCTGTAGTTTTTGCAGCACGAATTCAGGGGATCCCAGATAGAGAGCGTTGTTGAAGTCTATCCGGGACTGGATGAGGCCCTGAATAACCACCTGTTGGGCTTCGAAAGGTAGGAGAGGCAGAATTTTCTTCAGCATCCGGATGATGCCGAAACAAGTTGCTGAAGTTTTAGTGGCCTGCGTGTTCAGAGTGAGTGAGTTGTCAAGCCACACTCCCAGGCTTTTAATATTCTCCTTCGGAGTAGGTGGTGGGCCTAAACTCGGGGGCCATAGCCGGTCGAAGTCAGTGAGGGTGGAGGGGCCGAGGAGCATGACCTCGGTTTTATCCCCGTTTAATTTTAATGAGGATGCTGTCATCCATTTCCTCACCTCTTCCATGCAGGCCCCCAGATTGTCCCGAGGGGACCCGCTGTTCTTCTGTGCCAGGGAGACCACCAGCTGGGTGTCGTCCGCATAAGAAATGATTTTAATACCATATTGGCGGACAACCCCAGCCAGCGGTCTCATGTACACATTGAACAGCGTGGGGCTTAGGGAGGAGCCCTGGGGCACCCCACAATCCAGGGATCTACTGGTGGAGCAGGAGTCGCCATCGAAGACCTGAAAAGTCCTTCCGCTCAAAAAGGAGCTCAGCCAGTCAAGGGCGGCCCCGGCGAGTCCCAGATGAGATAGCCGGCAAAGAAGAGTTTTGTGGCAGACAGTGTCGAACGCGGCGCTTAAGTCCAGGAGGACCACTGCCACTGATCCCCCTGATCCAGGATCCTCCTGGATTCCTCCGTCACGGCTAGGAGGGCTGTTTCTGTGCCGTGTTTGGGACGGAATCCGGTCTGGGTGGAATCCAGAAGCTGGTTCTCTTCAAGGAATTTAGTGAGGTGAATGTTAATATGTTTCTCCAAAATGTTGGCTATCCAGGGTAGCAGGGAGATGGGACGATAGTTATTTGGGTCATTCGGGTTGAGGGTAGGTTTTTTGAGTAGTGCTCTCACCATCGCCTGTTTCCAGGTTGGGGGCACTACGCCCTTTAATATAGAGCCGTTGAGGAATTCCAAGGTAGTGGGGAAAGTGACTTGGCTAACCATGTTCATCATACGGGGGGGTACAGAGTCACGGGGGAGCCAGACTTTATTTGTGAGGCCAGGGATTGAAGTGAGTCTGAGTCCATTAGTGGGAATTTGTTTAGCATTGCTTGCGCGGGGGATTCATTCAGCGTAGGAGAACAAGGTTCAGTGGCTATGGGTTCAGGTACAGGGGTTGAGAATGACGAATAGATTTTATTTATTTTTTGGTAAAGAAATTCAGCTAACTCGTTGCATCTATCTGTGGGGTTTTCGGCTGGAGCGGCCGGAGCGGAGATCTTGGAAAGGCTCTTAACTATTTGATAGATTTCTTTTGGTTTGGACTTGGCGGACATAATCTTCTCTCTAAAGTAGATGGATTGGGCTATATTGATTTCCAGTTTATAGGTCCTAATGGCTTCTCTATACCTGATTTTTTCGACGGGGTCGTATCCCATGCGCCATTTTCTTTTAGATTGTCTACACTGCTGTTTTTTCTTCCTAAGCTTGTCTGAATTTTGCATTGAAAAAGCAATGGATTGTGGTCTGTGAAGGGGTGTGTTTTATAGTGTCCTTTGAAGGTGTGTCCACTGTGGCAATGTGTGTCAGCTGTGTTGTTTTCAAATTCATCCAATGTGGAGTTGTCTATTACTTTGCTGACCGCGAACCACCGTAGTTCGGACCACCATTAGCTGACCACCATGAAGGGTCCGCCACGGCGACTGTGTGCTTATAATATGCTCTGTGGTTGGTCGCGGTGCTGTCGGTGGTGGAGGTCGGACCGCCTATTTTCAGGTCGCAGCGCCACTGATGGTCTGCCATTTTTGCTTGGCGGTTATCGGTCCTTCCTGTGTAACTCATAACAGGATGTCTGGAGGACCACCAGCATGGCGGTCTTTTAAGGGCCGCCAACATGGCAGTCTGGCGGTCTGACTGCCAAACTCGTAATCAGGCCCTAAATATTTAAATGAAAAAATATTGAAAATTCGTAGGGAAAGACTGACATTTGTGACAACATTTTCATTTCTAACTTCTCATTACGATGGCTGATTTACAAAAGCAATTTACATTTACATCTTCTAGACCCTTCAGCTTGCAGGGATATATAAAGTGTGCGGGTTTTCTAAGAACTCAAGGTACCCAGAGCCAATACCTGAGCTGCACCTTGCAATGGTTTTTCATTGTGTACCGGGTATACTGCAATTCATATGGTAAAATATAAATAGTGAAACATAGGTATCAAGGAAACCTATGTATTTCCACAAGATATGGAGTTTAGTAGCAGTGATTATTTGCACATCTCTGAATTTGTGGGTACCCATACTAACATGTGAATTAGAAGGCATTTCTCCAAATTACTTCTTTCTTACATACTGTCTTAAATTGGGAAGGTGCAAATGCAGAGAAATACAAATGGTAATAACAATTATTCTACTGATCTGTATCACCTAAGTGTCCCGATTACAATGGTACCTCACTTGTGTGGATAGGCCTACTGCCTGCAACAAGAAATGGGCCAAAATGCAATATGGACACATTATATTTTCCACTGAAAACAGGCCCTTTTTTGCAATGTGCCTAGCAGTGGATTTTGTGCCCTAGCTCAGCTGGCACCTAGGAAAACCCATCAACCATGTAAATCTTTTAATACTAGAAGCCTAGGGGAATGCAGAATGGGGTGACTTGTGTGGCTCTTACCAGGTTGTGTTACCCAGAATCCCTTGCAAACCTCAAACTTTTACTAAAAAACACATTTTCCTCACATTTCTGTGATGGAAAATTCTGGAATCTGAGGGGAGCCAGAAATGTCCTTCCACCCAGCATTTCCCCAAGTCTCCTGATAAAAATCATGCCTCATTTGTGTAGGTAGGCCTAGTGCCCGTGACAGGAAACGACCCAAAACACAACATGAACACATCACATTTTCCACTAAAACTGACCCTTTTTTGCAATGTGCCTAGCTGTGGAGTTTGGGTTAGAGCTCAGCCAGCACCTAGTGAAACCTAGCAAACATGTCTGTTTTTTAAAACCAGACACCTGGCTAAATCCAGGATTGGGTGACTTTTGTAACCCTCACCAAGCTTTGTTACCCAGAATCTCTTGCAAACCTTGCAATGTGACTAAAAAAACACATTTCCTCAAATTTCTGTGATGGAAAGTTCTGGAATCTGAGGGGAGTCACAAACTTTTTTCCACCCAGCATTCCACCAGGTCTTCTGATAAAATTGGTACCTCGCTTGTTTAGCTGGGCCTAGTGCCTGCAACAGAACAAATCAAACCAAGGTCAATAAGGGTCCCTTTGTGAGGATTCCCATTGATGTTTGTTTGATTTATTCCTATTTCCGGCACTAGCACCAGCTCCACATATGGGTCAGCATTTTTAATGGGACAAGTGGGAAAATGCTGGGTAGTAGGACTCCTGTGGTCTTCTTCTGGTTCTGGAAGAGTATGGCACAGAAATGAAAGGAACATGTGGGATTTTAGTCACATTTTGAGGTTTTCAGGGCATTGTAGGGAAAAAAACTCGATTGGATCCAGGAGAGGCACACCACCCTGGGTGTCTAGTTTACAAAAATATCTATAGTCGGTAGTTCCTCCCTCTAGACAATGTACACCCTGGCAGAGAAAGACAGAAATGGCAAATGCTACTGTACAACCATTTATACCTCAAGTACACACACATACTGGTTGAATTTGGCAAGAGGGTGAGTGAACTGTTCAAAATGTAAATTTTATTAAGAATCGATTTCACAAAAATGAAATACACTGTTAATAACTGAAAGTTCCAAAACCTGAATCAATCATTCACAGCTCATGAGCTGTAAAGCCACGACAAGGCACCAACAGCTTTAAAGGCCACTCAAACATCTTTCATTTGTGACATGCACAAAACCATTCACACCACCAGCTGTGGGCCCAGCACATTACATTAACAGACAGTGCCATTCAAGGGTCAATCACTTTCATACGCCCACATGGCTGACACATGAATCACGACTGCTGGCAGCTGACAGTGTGTGTGGACTGGCATATGGCTGGCAATGTGTGTTTAGTGACCAGCAGCAGGTCACTACAACCACACCAACAGCCAAATGTCAGCTCACACACACCACCAGCTGAGCGTCAGTCCACGTACATTGTCAGCCAGGTGCTAGTCCATGCACACCACCAGCCAGGTCCCAGTCCACACACACAGCCAGCCAAGTGCCAGTCAACACCTAACACCATCCATTTTTTTAACAAAGAAAAAACAAAACAAAACCCAATTTGAAGGAGATGAAAAACCAACTATGATTTCAAACACAAGTCTACCTAAATACATCAAACTACTGCCAACAGTGAAACTGAACCAAAATTGTAAAACGATACAGACCAGTCAATTCACTCTTATGTACACGGTTCCTCACAATACTTCAGTTGTGTGTGGTACAATTTAAAACATGCGGGCACACCTAGCCCTGGATTAGAAGGAAATTTGGGGCAGTACATACGACTTTCCTTCTGCACGCCTCTTCAGACACAGACTCTACATCTCCTACAGAGAAAGTTGTTTTCGGGCGTGGGATGAATCTAATCAGGAAAGTGGGGATCTTTCAGTCTAGCCACATCCACCACCACTCCAACTCTAAGAACACTTGCCTACTCCACTACAACAAGGGTGCCTAAATGTTAAGTTATCTTTGAATCTGGAAAGCAATCCTTGACTGCAAGAAAAGCATTGAATGTTGTTAAATAAAACAAATGGATGGCTAAGTTCTTATACCAAATGTAGACTCACGAACAGCAGTGTAAAGTTCTAACCTCTGATCTACTTTATCTACACTACCCATGTGCCTATTGTAGTCTAATATGCACACAGGTTTACGCGCTTCAGCAACCTGACACCAAAAAGTCACAAGTACTTTTATCATGAATGGTCAGCATGTGGACAGCTCTCCTGTCAGAAAGTTTCACACCTAGTAGTCCATCACTTTACAAGCCACTTCACTATCCCCTCAGAAGCTTTTTACATACAAGTTCCTTAGGGTAACCTTACCACACGTAACAGTGTCCACTTTGAACAGTTCCTTGAACAGTTGCACACCAGTGTAGAAGTTAGCTAGGTATAAATGGTGCCCTTTGTTCAAATGTCCTCTACCAATTTCGGACATAATTTTCTCACTGATTCCAAAAGTGGATGGACAACCAGTAGGGTCAATTGAACAATCCCTACCAGTGTGCACCCTGAAATTATAGACACAGCCAGTACTACTCTCAGACAGCATATATATCTTAGTTCCCTCTTGCTAGGAAAGTATTGCCAAAAAACCAAACAGCCCTTGAACAGTACCAAAGACTCATCCACAACTATTTTGATCCCTGGAACATGAAAAACAATCTACAAAAAGATCAAGGGCAGGCCGAATCTTAAAGAGACGGTCACAATCAGGGTGATCCTGTGGTAATGCTGAAGCATTATCAATAACATGCAGCATCCGAAGTAGAAGCAAATAACGGATCATGACTCATGGTTGCAGGAAATATAGCGGTTGCCAGCAAAGGACCAGTAGTCCAATATGAAGACAGCAATGGCTTCCTTATGAAGACCATCAAAAAAGTTAAACCCAAGAACTTTTTCAAATCATCCTGATTTGTGCGAGTCCACCGGCTAGCTCTAGAGTGAGGCTTAGGTCTGGCACGTTTGTCCCTCAAATACTTTTCAGCATACAAATTAGTCTGGTCAACAATCTCATTCAAAAATACATTGTCCATAAACAACTGAGAAAACATTTATATGCAAAAAGATTTCAGAATTCACCTTGTGACACTGCTAAAGGCAGACAACACAGGCTACACCATGTTTGGGGAAACCCAGAGTTCAGCACTCCCAATGGGAAGCCTTTTATCCCTAGGCTGCAATCCAGATTTCTCTTGCTGCACTATTGGCATATTAATGTCCTCCTCTAAAGGAGGGACTTCTTCCACCCTGATTATGGCTTTATCATCAGATAATTCCTCTTGGACAGAAACTTCACTGCCAGAATCCTGGACTTCCTCCTCTGCCTCAGATGCAGAGTCAGTCTCAGAACCATGGTCGGAGGAAGATTCCAAAAGCAAACCAAAAACCTGCTGTGCAGTTCTCCTGCAGTTAGCCGTATTTCTTACTAATGAAAGTAACACTACAAATAAGTCAACAATAACCAACACTGTGTAAAATAAGTAATAAACAAACTATGGCTTTGTCAAATAGAAACTACTGGCATTTAGTAATCTGTAAGGAAAAAGCAATCAATACAAAGCATATAAAGACCTATATGCTCAAAAACTATACCTCTCATTTGCAAGACACAGCTAGACGAAGGATAAACTGCACCTACAAACATTAGTACAGCAGTCAAAAAAATTATATATACAGACCAAGGATAGACAGTAGATGAAAAGATTACAAAATGAGTTACTTAGCAATCACAACTCCACAAACTACAACTCTGCCAAAGCTGTATCTGCAAACAGAATTCACCACCAAGACAAAGGAAACAATTGCCTTTACAATAAAAAAACAAAAATAAAACTAACAAAATATCAATCAATCCACTGCTATTCGCTCAAAAGGATGTGTGACAAAGTCAAAAAGGACAGCACCAGATGTAAGCAAACTTTACCCCAGAAGCAAATCCCCCACCATATACATAACCTTATTCCCAGGTATCTCAAGTGCTATTACCCACCCGAAGGCCTTACAAATTGCTGATCTGCCTTTGTGGCAGAGTTTGGGGGGATGAAATACAAGAAAAACCATGGCCCCCAAGGGGAGTAATCCTTCTACACTCTATCCCTGGTGTCTAGTGGGCTTCTGCCCCACCAAAGGGCAGATCAGCCTAAAAACAGCTGAACTAGCCCCCGGGGGGGGGGTGAGAAACATGGAAGCAATATATTGTCTCCGAGGGGAGCAGCAACCATTGTCCAATTGGTCGCACTCTGTAATTTATTTACCAATTATAATCCCTGGTGTCTAGTGGGTTTCGACCCCCGGGGGGCATATCAGCTAAAGAAAACAGCTTAACTAGCCCCCAGGAGAGGCCAAAACTTGGATGGAGTATATTGCCACCAAGGGATGCGACCCTAGCCCAAGGGATCGCTCCTTGCAATTTGTTATCAAATATCATTCCTGGAATCTAGTGGGTTTCAACCCCCACGAGGACAGATCATCTGAAAAATACAGCCAAACTAGCCTCAGGGAGGGACGAAACATGGATGCATTATATTGCCCCCAAGGGGAGCGACCCTTGCCCAAGGAGTCACTCCCTGCAATTTATCAAATAGTATACCTGGCGTGGAGTGTGTTTTGATGCCCCTGAGGAGCAGATTGGCTGAAAAAAATGGCCAACCTAGCGCCTGGGGGGGCCGCAACATGGATGTCAAATATTGCCTCTCTTCCCAGGGGAGCAGTCCTTGCTCAAGGGGCCGTCCCCCATGCAACAAAAAAAAAGCCCTGGTGGTCTAGTGGATTGGGTTCCTGCTCCACGACTGCAGCCCCACCGGCGACCGGCGAGCAAGAATCCAATACATAGGTAAGGCTATCTCCCTCATTTATAAAAAAACAAATAATACACAATGCCCCTGACACCCTGCAGGCCCTTAAGACTAAATGGGTGGCCGACATGGGAGAATTTGAGGAAGGCGAATGGGACTAGGCACTGGGGGCACCCAGATAAATCACCATTAAATCTGGTTTCAGACTGATCCAATTACACCTGTAACACCTCTCTTACTACTCCCAAATGGACCTGCATGCCATGGGTAGATGACCAACAGCGATTTGCTTCAGGGTTTGTGGAGGGGAAGGGTGCTTAACACATATGGCCTAGGTTTGCCCACACATACAACAGTACTGGTCATGCATTAGAAACACGCTGAAAGAGATGACAGGACATCCCGTTTCAAACACAGCCACAGCGCATTACTAAAACATAAGTTTTGAAAGTACTGTAAACGTTTAAGCCAACCTTTTTGTGACAGCCTATTTATACTGTGTCTAATATTGTTTAAACTAATTACATATTCACAGTGCTTTCTGTCACAGGCTAGGACCCCCTGTGCACTGACTAGGATTCCAATTGGCAACTGTCCGGTTATTCCCTCAGACATCTACAGTGATTGCATTAAGCAGCCAGGCTTTACTACCAGAAAAATGCATTTTCCACAGATAAATTTAAGTTGCAATTATTTTTCATCGAAGTGTGTGCATTATATTTTATATGCAGTTAACTGTAGGTGGAAGGACAACAAAATAGTTATAGATTATTGTGTTATTTTTGAATACGCCTCTGACCCCACCTACACACTTGCGGACCCCACCTTCATTGTACTCAAGATCACAGTTCCCATACTTTATGCACTTCGACTGCTGCATACACCATGGTGGCACATTTACAGTGCCATGTCACAAATGGCAAAAACAAAAAATGGAGTGGAAGGGTGGCACAATTCCTTCCTAATAAACTCTACACAGCAGCCACCCTATGCTACACCAATGTTTAGAAATTTTGGACAAAGCTACCAGGAACTAAGAATGGAATAATCACTAACCTAACTAAAAACGAAAGTCTCAAAACAAACCAAAGAAATCTGCAACATGTTAGAAAGTTGAGTCTAACTCATTGCCAGCAAAGAAGCCTACCATAACTAGACTCCATATTAGAGGTAAGTGAAATTTGCCTAATTTGTTTTACCGTAATTAACATAAAATGCTGTGAAATCAAGCATGTCTATGAAAAATACACAGCTCTCATTTTGCACAGAGAACAAAAGCTGCTCACATTCTGTTATTCCTATACATTTACTGTCAAATGTTACAGTGAATTGCACATTTGCAGTAAATGAGTGCAATGAAATGGGCGTAAATATGCAAAATGGTGTAATTTGGAGTACCAAACATAATGTAAAAATCCCAAAATTGTGTGAATTATGCTGGCGTAATTTAAATTTTGCCCATGCCTACTTCATAGCAAAAACTTTCTTATAAAATAATACAAAAACATCAAAAACAACCCTAAAGAAACCTGTTACCAACAACTAAATATTTTACTTATATACCAAACCAGAGCACATAATTTACAATACAGTATAACACATACAGAGCATAAAACCATCATCAACAATTTTCCAAAAAATTGATAATAATCAATGGAGGCCAAAATCCCCAAAAATGTAAGTATCCACTCCAGGAAAACCAAAAAATCAAGGAAATTGAAAATAACGTTGGTTAAAAAGTAACCAAATGTATTTCCTTGAAAAAAAACACATCAAATCATGACATAACAAACACAATAAACCTATAACTACAATATAATGTGCCCACCCCACTCGATTACCACCACTACAACCTATTTCTAATGTTAACAAAAAAAAATACTAGCAACCACTAACCTAAACTAACTAGAATAATCCTACTACTACCACCCAATAACACTAAAACTCCCAAAGCTATAAAAAAATTAATCTTACCTGACCTCGAGGATAGGGAACCGCCAAAAATAACAAAGATAGACTACAAAGTTTAACCTCTCGGGTGCCTGGTACGAGCTTATCTCGTCCTCAGTTGCCCGGTGCTGAGGAAGAGACCAGCTCGTCCTGCTATGGGCCCTCGGCTCCCCCCAAGGGCCTGACACCCCCTTTCCCTGGGCAGGTATGGAAGGGAAATCACTTCCCCTTCCAACCCCAACCCCTGTAACCCACCCGTGGCATCTGATGTCAGCGCGCAATCGCACGCTGACCTCATCAGAGGCTGCCCTCTCTGGGCTGGATGCTCAACTACCAGCGCAGATCGGAAGAGAAATGCTTTAGAATTTCTCCTCCGATCACGTGGAGGGGGCAAGAGAGACCTTTCCTTTCATGTCTCTGTCTGCATTTCTGCTGCCCGATTGCGTTGCGATTGGGTAGCAGAAATGCCCACTAGCCACCAGGGATCTTTTTCTTATATTATTGAATAAGGGGAGCAGCACCTTGGGCAGGGGCCGCTCCCCAGTGGGGCAATTTATTTTTAGGCCTCTTCTGCCCCCCCCCCCCCGGGGGCAGATCAGCCTTTTCTAATTAGGTCGATCTGCCCCCAGGGGGGCAGAAACCGCTAGACACCAGGGAATATATATTATTATTATTATCATTTTTTTTTATATGTGGGGAGCGACCCCTTAGGCAAGGGTGGCTCCTTGGGGGGGGAATTAACTTTAGTCCATCATTTCTGCCCCCCTTAGGGGCAGATCTGCCTATTTTTATTAGGCCAATCTGCCCCCAATGGGGGCAGAAACCACTATACACCAGGGTTTTAATTTTGTCAGTTTCACGCTAGGGGAGTGACCCCTTAGGCAAGGGTCATTCCCCACTTAGGCACCAGGGATTGGTGTGTGTGTATGTGTGTGTTTTGTTTGGTGGGTCAGCCTCTTGGGCAAGGGCCGCTCCCCATGGGTGCACGTTACTGTTGCCCATATCTGCCCCCCCCTTGGGGGTAGATCGGCCTATTTTTGGAAGGCCCATCAGCCCCCAACGGGGGCAGGACGCCCACCAGAGACCAGGGAAGATTTTATTTTTTTAAATAAGAGGGTGGGGGTAGAGGCCAAAATCCACAGCTAGGCACTTCGCAAAAAACAGCTCTTTTTTCTTTGGGAAAATGTGATGTGTCATTGTTGTGCTTTGTGGCATTTCCTGTTGCCGGCACTAGGTCTACCCACACAAGTGAGGTACCATTTTTATCGGGGGACTTGGGGGAACGACGGGTGGAAGGAAATTTGTGGCTCCTCTCAGATTCCAGAACTTTCTGTCACCGAAGTGTGAGGTAAAGTGTTTTTTTTTTTAGGTTTGCATAGGATTCTGGGTAACAGAATCTGGTGAGAGCCCCACAAGTCACCCCATCTTGGATTCCCCTAGGTGTCTAGTTTTCATAAATGCAGAGGTTTGGTAGGTTTTCCTAAGTGCCGGCTAGAGATCAAAATCCACAGCTAGGCACTTTCCAAAAAACACGCCAGTTTTCAATGTGAAAATGTGATGTGTCCATGTTGCGTTTCCTGTCGCAGGCATTAGGCCTACCCATGCAAGTGAGGTACCATTTGTATCGGGAGACATGAGGGAACACAGAATAGCAGAACAAGTGTTATTGCCCCTGGTCTGTCTCTACATTTTTTCCTTCCAAATGTAAGACAATGTGTAAAAAAGACGTCTATTTGAGAAATGCCCTGTAATTCACATGCTAGTATGGGCCACCCAAAATTCAGAGATGTGCAAATAACCACTGCATCTCAATACCTTATCTGGTGCCCATTTTGGAAATACAAAGGTTTCCTTGATACCTAATCTTCACTCTTTATATTTCCGCAAATGAATATAGAATGAAATGGCTCTGGGTACCTAGGGTTCTTGATTAACCTACAAGCCCTATAAATACCCGCAACCAGAAGAGTCCAACAGACGTAACTGTACATTGGTTTCAAACATCTGACATCGCAGTAAAAGGTTACAGAGTAAAACATGGAGAAAAATGGCTGTTTTTTTCACCTCAATTTCAATATTTTTTTATTTCAGCTGTTATTTTCTATAGGAAAACCTTGTAGGGTCTACACAAATGACCCCTTGATGAATTCAGAATTTTGTCTACTTTCAGATATGTTTAGCTGTCTGGGATCCAGCATTGGTTTCACACCTATTTCTGTCACTAACTGGAAGGAGGCTGATAGCAAAAAAAATTGTAAAAATGGAGTATGTCCCAGTAAAATGCCAAAATTGTGTTAAAAAATGTGGTTTTCTGATTCAAGTCTGCCTGTTCCTGAAAGCTGGGAAGATGGTGATTTTAGCACCGCAAACTCTTTGTTGATGCCAGTCTCAGGGAAAAAACCACAAGCCCTCTTCTGCAGACCTTTTTCCCAGTAAAAAACAAAACAATGTTGCTGTATTTTGGCTAATTTCTTGGTCTCCTTCAGGGGAACCCACAAACTCTTGGTACCTCTAGAATCCCTAGGATGTTGGAAAAAAAGGACGCAAATTTGGCGTGGGTAGCTTATGTGGACAAAAAGTTATGAGGGCCTAAGCGCGAACTGCCCCAAATAGCCAACAAAAGGCCTGTCATCTGAGGGGGAAAAGGCCTGGCAGCGAAGGGGTTAATAATGCAGGTAAAAAACAGCTGATAACTAAACATAAAAAAACTTCAAAACCCATAGGGAACAATGCAAAATATAAACATATTCGGACAGATGTATGACATCTTCTTTTGCGGCTTGCAATTTGCGATCCGTTTGGGAATCACAAATTGCGAATCGCAAAAGAAAATTGTCAACAGTGTCAAGCGCACTGTTTGCAATTCCCAATGGAGTTGCAAAATACCTACCTCGTTAATATTCATGAGGTAGGTCACGATTTGGGACCCCATTGGGAATGGTTGCACTCACAGGGTACTGGGGACAGCAGACCACCATGTCTGTGTCTGCTTTATAAATGAAGCAGTTTGGTTTTTTTTCAAATGCAGCTCGTTTTCCTCAAAGGGGATGCATTACCAAAAAAATGAAAAGTTTCCTTTTTGTGCGTGGGACCACTGCCTGCTCTGAAAAAATGTTGGCACCTCCATTCACGAAGGTGAATGGGTCCTTTAGGGACCCCTTCCCCTTTGCAAATGGGTTACAACCAACTTGATGTTGGTGGTAACTGTGCTTGTTTTGCACCCGCATTCACGGTCGCAAAACAATCTTATATACCACTGCGGCTTGCTATTTAGAAGGGACACCCTCGGCACGCCCCTTATAAACAGCAACTCACAAACCAATTTTGCAGTTCAATAAATAGATTATTGAATCGCAAAATAGGGTTTGTACATACCAAAATGCTTTTTTCTTGCGGCAAACGGCCCAATTCTGTGAATCGGGCCGTTTGCGACAAGAAAAAAGCTACGTACATCTGGCCCATTATTTCTTATCTTCATTTTATTATATTCAAATATTCAAAAAAACTGAAAACTATTAAACAATGAAACAAAAAATACAAATACATCAAATAATGTAAATTATAATAAAAACAGCTATAAAAAATAGAAAAGACGTATAGTACTATTTAACTTGTTTAAAATATTTCTTAATAAACAATACATTCAATAAATTGGATGTATGAAGAAAGAAAAAAAGTACTGTAACTCAAGTTCTCTGGCATTGGTATCTTTCATAGATTCACATGCTTGAATTATTCCACATCACCAGACTGGGAACCCTCAGTGACAATGTTAACATAGCAGTGTAGGTCCTATACTCAATTGACATCCTTATGTATGACCCACATTACAGCCAATCAGCAAGCTCAGGTGTTCCATTACCAGAAGCTTTCAACTGTCAGATTTTTCCAACTCATAATATGCACCCAGACTTAGTTTAAATGCAGCCTTATGACAAGGGAAGGAGGGCGAGTTTTATGTGAATGTATGAAAGATACCAAAGGTGGGGTTACAGATAAGTACTGTTTTTCCTTCTCCAGCATTGGATCTTTCATAGATTCACATGCCTGAATTTAGCATATCACAGCAGTACACAGAACAAAGTGGATGGGGTATGAGGCTAACTTTACTTGAAAAGCCCTTTACACTGAGGAACCCTGGTTGACGTCAATGTTGTAATGCTTTGCAAATGCATAAGAAGTCTTCCATGTTGCAGCATTTCAGATCTCCTTGGCAGAGTGACCTGAAAAAAGGCTTGTAGTGGCTGCTTCTGCTCTGGTAGCACGAGCCCCCTGATAAAACTGTTTTTCTCATGTTACTTGCACCAAAAGCAACAGATAAGTGATCTGATTTGTAGAAAGATTTTGTTGTCTCAAAATAGAACTTCAGGCATTGTATTATATCTAAAGATTGCAAGGATCTTTCTACTGCCATCTATGGATCAGGAAAAAGCAGATAGTTCAATTATTTTTCTGAAATGGAGTGTATAAGGTACAGTCAAAATAAACTTTGGCTTGGTCATTAAAGTTACTTTTCTTTGTGCAAAATGCAATAAAGTCTATATATGTACGACAGTGCTTGCAACACACTTAGGGGCAACATGTACGAAGCAGTTTGCACATCACAAGCTGTTTGGGCCATTTGTGATGTGCAAAATGCACTTTGACATGTTCCAAACCATTTTTGCGATTCGGTAATTTATTTACCGAATCGCAAAAAGGGATTGCGAGTCGCAATTAGGAAGGGGTGTTCCCTTCCTAATTGTGACTCTGAGTCCCATGTATGATTGTTTTGTGACCGCGAATGCGGTCGCAAAACAATTGCATTTATCACCAGTGTCACACTGGTGCTAACCCATTCGCAAACGGGAAGGGGTCCCCATGGGACTGCTTCCTCTTTGTGAATGTCAGTAAAAACATTTTTTTCAGAGCAGGCAGTGGTCCGTAAAAAATGAAACGAAAACGTTAAATTTTTTTGTTTTTCAAATGCATCTCGTTTTCCTTTAAGGAAAAAAAAACTGCTTTATTTAAAAGCAGTCACAGACATGGTGGTCTGCTGTCTCCAGCAGGCCACCATCCCTGTGAGGGCTGCCATTCCCAAGGGAGTCGCAAATATGAATATTCATGAGGTGGGCATTTGCGACCCCCTTGCGAATCGCAAATAGTGTCATTAACACTATGCAACATACGCTCGCAAAACGAGTCGCAAAACCAAACTTTGGAACATGTAGCCCTTGCTCTCCTAGCTAAAGTGATGGCAAGGAGGAAGGTTGTCTTCCAAGAGATGTTGTAGATTTGCTATATGTATTGGCTCGAAGGGAGAATGCATCAAACTAGCCAAAACTGTATCTAGTTGCCATCTGTGGTGCCAATTGCTAAGATGGGGGAAAGCTTGACTTGTCCTTTCATAAATTCTTTAATTATTTGTTGAGAAAATAATGACAATTTGTTCGACTTCCTTATAAATTTGGAAATTGCAGTCAGATGTACATTAATTAATGCAAATGACAGTCCATCGTCAGCTAGGCTTAAAAAATACAGCAAGATTTCATGAGGCAACATTTTCAGTGAATCTAACTTTTGCTTCTTGGTCCACAAGACTAAGGGCCTCATTACAAGTTTGACGGTCAGACTGCCAGACCTCCATGTTGACGGTTCTAAAAATACCGCCCTATTCCAAGTTTCAAAGGCAGGGCTGCCAACCAAAAATGGCAGAGCGCCAGCGGCACAGCAGCCTGTCCTCCATCGCCGACAGCACAGCAACCAACCACTGACTATATTAAAAGCTCAAAGTTGCTGTGGCGGACAACTGTGGCGATCAGCCAATGGTGGTCTGAACCCTGGTGGTCCGCGGTCACCAAAGTAACACACAACTGCACATTGGATGGATTTGAAAACAACACAGCTAACACACGTTGCCACACTGGACACACCTGCAAAGGACACTATAATACACACACCTCAATCCTATGCATTTTCACAGCAAGACCCAGCAAGACTGAGCAAATTTACTACGCCATACACCATACATTAGGCACCCTTTTTTTCAATATCCCATACACCCTGCACATTCTTCACTCTATTCACACCATATTGCACTACGCCTGTTTAGTAAGTCACTTTTATAAATTTTTATAATTGTTTTTGTCTTTCCACCATGTCACGTTAAAAAATTCCCAGTTTTTCGGAAGATGAGTTGAGAGTCATGGTGGACGAAATCATGAGAGTAGAGCCACAATTATTTGTAGCACAAGTCCAGCACACTCCTCTCAGTAGGAAAATGGAAATGTGGGAAAGGATAGTCAACAGAGTCAATGCTGTAGGCACCACCCTGCACACAAAAGAGGACATCAGGAAGCGGTGGAACGATCTCAGGGGCAAGGCCTGCTCCCTGGTCTCTAGGCACCAGCTGCAAGCCAAGAAGACTGGTGGTGGCCCTCCCAATGCCCCATTACATCTCTTTTCCTGGGAGGAGAAGAAGGAGAAGGTCTTGGCCATCCTGCATCCTGAGTGCCTGACCGGATTACCTGGGGGAGTGGAGTCTGGTAAGTCACAGCACTAAAAATGGCACCAAAATGCTATGTCATGCATGCTCACTGCTCACCTCTTGCCACATTTACTGTCACTCCACTCATCCAGTCCAGTGTTCACATGTCTAAAGACCCCTGTTTGTGAACTCCCAATTGAAGTTTATTCACATGGAGGTAGAACATTTGTCAAGTGTGTGTAGAACAGTGTGTTACATGAATACAGCTCCCAGAGGCACTGTTACTGTTACTCAAACCACCAGCCCAGTGTATCCTTCTCCAAATGTCCTTGTTTGTTAACTCCCAATTGAAATGTACTCAACTGGGAGTATACCATGGGCTAACTGTTGGGAAGTAGAGGGAGTGACATAGCTACAACTCCCAGGAGGCAGTATAACTGTTACTCATACCACCAGTCCAGTGTTTCCTTATCCAAATACTATTGCTTGTTAACTCCCAAATGAATATTTGTATAGGGTGCTTCATACAGGGACTGACATGACTGCAATCCCCGGGAGGCACTGTTTTAATAACCGCAACCACCAGGACAGTGTCCTCTTCTCAAAATACTCCTGTTTGTGAAATCACAATTGAAGTGTACTCACCTATGAGGATGCCATGGCTAACAGTTGGGACACAGAGGGAGTGACATGACTACAATTCCCAGGAGGCACTGTGACTGTTTCTCAAAGCCCCCAGCCCAGTGTTTCCTTCACCAAATACCATTGTTTTTAACTCCCAAATGAAGTGTACTCACCTGGAGGGACAACATATGGATGGTTTGTGTAGTAAAGGGGCTAACATGAATGCAATTCCCAAGAGGCTCTGATATTGTTACCCCAACCACCAGCACAGTGTCCTCCTCTCCAAATACCCTTGTTTTGTCACTCCAATATGAAATGTACTCACCAGAGGGTATGACATATGTATATTGTGTGTAGTAGAAAGAGTGATCTGACTGCAAAGCAGAATAGGCCCTGTTCCAGTAACTTCAAACACTAGCACAGTATTCCCTTGTCTACTCATAAATTAAGTTTGCTCACCAGGGGGGATGCCATTGGTCAAGTGTTTGAAATAGATACTATAACCTTGCAACTCACAGGAGGCACTGTTTAAGCAATTCAAAACACCAGAGCAGTGTACATTCGATCAAAGAGCCCAGTTTGGCAAATCACAATGTAGGTTTACTCAGGTGTGAGGATACCATTTGTGTAGTGTGTGTAGTAGAGGGAATGACCTGACTGATAAGGCCAGGAGGCTCTGTATCTCACTCCAGACACAAGTCCAGGGTTCATATGCCCAAATGGCCATGTCTGTGAAATCCCAATTGAAGTTCACTCACCTGGGAGGATACCATATAAAAATGGTGGGAAGTAGAGGGAGTGATCAGAGTACAAATCCCAATTGGCCCTGTTTCCCTAAATCCAACAAAAAACAGTTTAACTTGCCCAAATCTATCTATTAGAGAACTCCCAAATGAACTCTACACACCTGGGAAGATAAAAATACCCTTGCCTGCTAAGTCAGATTGGAGGTTTACTCATCTGGGAGTGACCAGGATACAGATTATAGCCAACTCTGGGATTTGTCTGCCCACCTAGCTCCATCTTGACCTGCTAACCCTGAAACATTTGAGGACAGGCAGGACAGTTTACCCAGTATGCAAAACAATGATCCCAAAGGCCTCAAGATGCATCACCAGAATGGTATTGGCAGCAGATACATTAGCACTGCAGTAACCACGTGATGATTCCTGTCACAAATGCTACAAACTCCTGGGTCTGCCTGCATGACATTCGACTAGGCCTCAAAATGGGCAAGAAACCTCACTTGCCTAGCCACTGTTTAGCCTGTACCAGAGGCAAGATGACATTCTCAGGCCATCCCCCTAAGGGACAATGTTTTGCACATCTCAGCAGCTGTTTCAGGCAAGGTGATCTGTCATGCTCCACAAATCCCATGTCAGTACAACCAATACCATGTATACATGTCACAATAGGATTACTTGCAAATGCTGCGGGCCAGTGGGGTGAGGCCACTGGGGCAGATCTTGGCCAGGACACCACCAGCCACGATTCCCAAGGTGTGATTGGCCAGGTACTCTCAGGAATCTGGGAAATGAAGCAGCTACAGAGAGACTTCCATCTGGAAATGCATGAACAGTGGGAGGCTCACAATACCAATATGGCCTCCCTAACAAGGGTGCTAAGGGACATTAATGCCAACCTGAGCAAGGGATCGACAACAACACTCCATCCCTTCCTTTGGCATATCTACACCAGGCCCCTCATCTGTGCCAGCCACTGGAAAGGAGTCCTTCTCAGGGGAAGAACCCACCCCACACACCCCTGCCTCTGTAGCAGCAGTTCCCCCCACCCAAGCGGGGACATCCAGCTAAGAATCCAGGAGGTGCAGATGGCATGACACCCGCCACTGCCAGTAAGTGACCTCTTCCAAAATGACCTTCATTGTGTGCCACATATTCACTCTGTTGACTGTTCTTCAACCACCTTCCATTTCCAATGGGTGAAGTACGCTGGACTTTGGACGCCCAATGGTGTGGCATCTACTCCAATGATTTCATCCACCATGACTGACCCCTTCACTTTTCTGTTCCATCATGCCCCAATTTTATTTTCTGCTCGAATTTTCAATAAGTCCACCTATCACAAAGTCATTGTCTGTTTGCCTCTGTTCGCTATGTAGAGATGTAAGAGCATGTGAAGCAAATGAGAATGACACAAGATACTAACACAAGGAGGGATATGTTACAGGTACAGTGTTCTTCTAAGGATTACTACTAAAATACACAAACACATTGCTACAAGTGTCTGGTCAAACCAAACATTTTATTGCACTGTACAGCACATAGGCTGTTGAAATGTCTGGACTGTCATAGCCATGAATGGCTGCCTCATATTGAGTCAAGGTACACATGCCAAGGGACAGCCCCCCAGACCACAGAAGGAATGGCCTTGTCAGACATTGTCTTGTAGAATAGGCAAACTGAAAAGTTGATGGTGTCACCAGCTTGAGCCTTATCACTTACCACACCAGAGTAATCTACTATCACATAAACCAAGGTACATACAGAAGGCAGTACAACAGTCCCTGATAACAGGCCCATCATTATCCAATGACCATGCATCTGGTGGTATGACACAAACATATGTCAGTGTTGTGGCACATACACTGTGGCCTGCAATGATCAAACACACCTACAGCTGCATACAGGTCATTCAAGAAGAGTGTTTAGCCAATTTAAAGGGTGAATGCCTTGCTCGCAATTGATGACTACATATTTCATGCCCACATGATGACACACATGATGCAAGTTCAATGGGCACTTCTGACCTTCCACCCAGACACTGTGCAAGCTGCATTGGCACAGGTCTCACACACCCCAAATCTGTGACCTACATTACCTGGAACAATCCATGTCCACTCTGTATGTCAGAACAGCATCTGAAATGCCCACACAAGGGTGTCATTGTGAAGGTACCTGTACAAAGACAAAACAAGGAGTATAGGTTTGGAAACTTACCTGTTGGAAATGGCCCTTTTTGCAGGGTTATCCCCAAACTTTTTGCCTTCTTCCTCCTATTTTTTTAGGTCTGTTTTTGCTGGTTTATTGTCTCTGCACACTTTACCACTTAATCAGTGCTAAAGTGCAAGTGCTCCCCATATAAATTGTACTGTGGATTGGTTTATCCATAATTGGCATATTTGATTTACTAATAAGTCCTTAGTAACGTGCCCTAGAGGTGCCCAGGGCCTGTGAATCAATTGCTACTAGTGGGCCTGCAGCACTGGTTGTGCCACCCACATTAGTAGCCCTGTAAACATGACTCAGACCTGCCATTGCAATGTCTGTGTGTGCAGTTTTAAACTGTCAATTCGACTTGGCAAGTGTACCCACTTGCCAGGCCTCAACCTTCCCTTTTACTACATGTAAGGCACCCCTAAGTTAGGCCCTAGGTAGCCCCAGGGGCAGGGTGCAGTGTATGTTTAAGGTAGGACATATACTAGTGTGTTTTATATGTCCTAACAGTGAAATACTGCCAAATTCGGTTTTCACTGTGCAAGGCCTATCTCTCTCATAGGTTAACATGGAGGCTGCCTTTAAATTTCCTTAATGCGCAGATTCTCTTTGAGAGCAGATAAAAATGTGGAGTTTAGGGCCTCTGAGCTCACAATTTAAAAGTTTAATGAAGTTGGTTTTTAGATTGTTAGTTTGAAAATGCCACTTTTAGAAAGTAGGCATTTTCTTGCTTAATCCATTCTGTGACTCTGCCTGTTTGTGGATTCCCCGTCTGGGTCAGTTTGACAGTTGGGCTATTCACACCTCTCCTCTAGACAGTGACACAATGGGGGTTGGGGTGTAGCCTGCATATCTTGATTAGCCTTCTGTGCTGGAGGGGCAGGGAGGAGTGGTCACTCACACCAGAATGGACTGTGCCTGCCCTCACACAATGCAGTCTCCAACCCCCTGGTGAGTGTCTGGGACCTGGCCTGGGCAAGTCAGGATTTCACATTCAAAAGAGACTTTACTTTGAAGTTTGCCAACTGCAAAGGCAGAACTGGGTATAAGAAGAGGACCCAAAACCCCAGACTTTTAGAATCTTTTGGGAATCAAGGGGAACCTCTGCCCAGGAGAAGAGCTGAAGAGCTGAAGGAGGAGTACTGTCCCTTTGCTTTGTTGCTTTGCTGGACTTGCCTGCAGTTGCTGCTTCTGCCTGAAAAGAGTGCAAAGGGTTAACTTTGCTGTGTGTCCTGCTTGAGAAAATTCTCCAAGGGCTTGGAGTAGAGCATTGCCCCGCTTCACACTGCGACCCTGGTCTCACCGACGCCGTCATCGGATGACTTCACCGAGCCGCTGCTCGCACCGCGACCTGTGGACCCCGCACTCCGGCATCGCCTGCTCACACCGCAGCCTGGGCATCCCCGACGACGACGCTCCTGCTTACACTGGTGCCCGCTGCCTGCACCGTGGCCTGTGGACACTGTTCGTGTGGTACACAAAGCACCGTCCCATCCCGCACTGCAGCCCCGGTCCACCGACACCAGCACCATCGACTCCTGTGTCGTCCCCAGGCATCCTGCCTGCACCGTGGCCTGTGGACAGCGCTCGTCAGGGTCACGAAGCACAGTCCTGTGCCGCACCGCTGGCTTGGGCCTACCGACGACAGCGCTTCAGCAACGACGACGACGCTGCCTGCATCGTGACCTGCGGACTCCGCACGTCCCACTGCCCCGCTTCACACCGCAGCCCTGGTCTCACCGATGTCGCTGGACGCCGTCACCCAGACGCTGCCTGCACCGTGACCTGTGGGCACCGCTCGTCGCATCGTCCCACTTCGCACCGCAACCCCGACGCCATCCACGCCGGCGCACCTGACTTCATCAGCCTGGAGTTCGATCTGCAACGCGGGTGACCTCAAGGGCCAACGACTCCTGCACTGACTCCGGACCCGACATCGCAACGTCAATAACCACGCCCTCCGGAGCTCACCGCGAGAATCACAACGCCCTGCAAATCCAAGGTACCAGCGGGCCAGCCACGGAGTCGGGAAGACCTGCAAACAGCAGGTCTTCCCGACTCCGTAGCTGGCCCGCAACGCCGCGGCCGGTCTGAACTGTTGGTTTTGTTGATCACAATGCCATGACAGCCCCAGGTGGAGCTATCGACTTCAAGGAACTGTCGTTTTGAGTAAATCTTGCATAATTCATATTTTTCTTACTGTATGTGGGATTCTTATTGTATTTGGTATTGTTTTATATAGATAAGTATTGGCTATTTTTCTAAATCTGGTGTGGTGTCCTTTCGTAGTGTTTTCACTTATTACTGTGTGTTAAGTGCAAATGCTTTACACATTGCTTTTGAGATAAGCCTGACTGCTCCTGCCAAGCTACCAAGGGGGTGAACAGGGTTTATCTGAGTGGGTATCTCCCTTATCCTAACTAGAGTGACGGTCCCTACTTGGACAGGGTGCAAACCGACTGGCAACTAGGCATTTCTAACATTACCTATAACACAAATCACATAACAAGCACCTGGAAAGGAAATTACATTGCAATGAGACTGACACAAACAAAGCATCATCATCAAGGTGGGGATATGCCGAAGGCTAGCTCTTCAAGCAACTTTTGGCTGAATATTGCAGAGTATCAGCTCCCTAGTTGTTGCCAAAGCACTCTACTCCACACATTCTCAGACCTACGGTACATTGTAGAGTCAAAGATATACCTACACTCATGAAAAGTATCTTTTGATGAGATCTTCCCGCAAGTCAGCTCCTTCCTCTTTACCACTGTCATCCTCACTTGGCATTTCAGGAGTCTCACCCGGTGGTACTGCAGGATCCCCCTCCTCTGGGATGTACAAGATATTCCTCTGCAGAGCCGAGCATGCATCATTCCACAGTGATCCGACACACTTTTCTTGGTGGCCTTCAGGAGCCTTCAGGAGCCTACTCACCTACCTGCCTTGTTCTTTCATGGGCCTCATTGAAGCGGACTTCCCCTGGTGTAGTTGGATTCCTTATTGGAGTCAACAACCAAGGATGGTTTGGATATGTGAAGTCTCCTGTTAAGTAATGGGGCATATGTGCATCAATGAGTTACTCACTTCATGATTGTAGCACCAGACATTGCACACACACACTAACAGGACAGATGTGACTTGCCAACCAGCCAGGGCCTCTCTGGGTACAGTTCGGACATCAGCTGAGGTATGGTGCGGTTCTGTAGTATGAATGAATCATGAGTTGAAGCCGTATAACTGGCACATGCCTCTGAAATGTAGAGATCCGCCAAACAGACAACTTGCATGTTGATGGAATGAAAGTTCTTTCAGTTGCGGCATACTTGTTCATTGGCCTGTGGTCGGACCAAGCCTACATGTGTGTCATCAATGGCCCCCACCACAAGTGGGATGTGTGCAAAACCATAAAAGTCAGCCTTCACATGGGCTAAATCCTCACGTCAGGGAAACTGGAAATAGCTGTCCAGGTGTTTCAACATTGCTGAGAGAACATCCTTCAACACCAGACTGAACATAGGTTGGGACATGCCAGCCGATATGGCCACTGTATGTTGGAAGGACTCTGTGGCTAGGAAGTGCAACACTGACATGACTTGTACAATGGGTAGTATGCTGGTTGGATAACTAATAGCTGGCATCAGATCTGAACCCAGCTGACGACATAAGTCCACTATTGTTTGCCTGCTCAGATGGTAGAGCAGGATTATGTGGTGTTCTTCCATAGTCTGAAGGTCTGGCAGTGAACCGTAGAAAGGAGGTTGTCACATCCTCCCTCTCCGTGGGTACCTATGTATAACAAAACATGGTTCCTAAAATTAGTCATTGTGTCACCAGCAACATACATGATGCATGTCAATGATATCATGTGACAAGGCATTTCAGAATGGATAGATATGGCAAGAGGTACACAACACAGCTGCAAATAACACATGGGTCAAATGTGGCCAGCATGGTTTTCCACACATGTGTTCATAACATGTATATGCACCAAACTCAAAGATATGCAACACAATTGCCCCTCGAAATGTACTACAATGGAGTTTGAGTAGTAGGACCTACATGACAAGACAGGATAAGCCTCTTTGTGAAGTCAAAAATACATTTTTGCAGGTGCGATACAGTTCACATAGCCCAATACAGCATTTCAGAACGCCAAAATGGAGGCTGCCTGGCCTACTCCACTGAACATTAGGAACCGCTTGCGGCCGCCTCCAGAAGTCATCATGGCGGTAGGTGGTTGCAATGCGACGGACAAAGCCATAGGCTAATGTTGTTGCCTGTGGTAGTCGCGGGCCAATGGCTATGTCTGCCAGTGGTGACGACTGAGTACATGGCGGACGTGACCCCCACGTTCTGCAGATTCACTCATTTGACTCCTGAAATTGCTTCCACCAACAACTTCACAACCTGAGCTGCTGTGTGCCACCTCTGGGAGCAATCATGCCACATCCAGCAGGTGATAGGGCCCCTGCCTTCTCTCCATGTGAGCTGGAGAGGCTAGTGACTGAGATCCTACCCCTGTATGAACATGTCTGTGGCTCATTAGAGGAGCAGGTAAGTCTCTTAAGTGCACAATCTTCTCTGTATTTCACCATCCTTTCACTCCTCACAGGCTAGATTGTGCCCATGTGTGCCAGTTTAACTACTCAGGTGCCTGTTGCTGCAGTCTGTGTGACATCAATGGGAGGGACAATGTGCAAGTATTGGTGACCAGTGCCATATTTTAAGTTCAGTCACATTGTATTGTGTGACGTTTTTGGGGTCCTAGATCCTCCTTGTTTTGGATGCACATAACTCGGTAAGGAGACATTACTGCCATCCACTGCCATCTTTTTTTGTCATGATTGCTGTAAGTGTCAGACAACATGTATGTGTGTGACAGCATGAGCTGTGTATGTATATTCTATGAGTCAGTTGAGAGGAATGTGTATAATGCCACAGATATTGCAAACCACATCTGCCCTTGCTAAACTGTTGTTTGAAAGGCATATGATGACTCACTGTGGCTTTCAGGTTCCCTCACACACCAAAGTGCTGTTGGCTACATGATGTACTGTCATGCATGGAAGTGATGCAAGGAATAGAGTGTCATGTAGGTTCTGTCAGCTCAGCCTGCAGAGACCAGGATCTGTCACATGTACCTCCCAGTATGGGACCTAGTCCGGGCTGTGGGAGAGGCACTGTGGATATGCAACTGTGGCCCTTTGTCCACTCCCTGTACCCCCGCAGATCCTGTCATGTGGCCAATATGAGGCGCTGGTGGGAATACCTGCTCTGAATGCCTCATTCCTTAGACTAGATTAGGAATGTGTACAGAGGTAAATCATTAATCTAATCCATATGTGCCCTTAGCATCATTGTCAATGTGTGTCTTGCGCTCATGACAGGTCCCTTACACCCACAGCTCTGTCACCTTCCCACAGGTCATATGTGTCCCGAACAGGCTTATTGCATAACTGACAGCTCCACAGTGCAGACAGTGTGTTCTTGGGAGGTCATGATATGTGACTAGGTAGCTTGGTCACATAGCAGAAATTGTACAATGCAGTTCTTCGTTTGATGGATGCCATCTCTGTAGGATGGACACATATGTCTAAATGAGTGTTCTGTGGTATAGGTACATAGCAAATAACCCCTTCCCTTAAAGTGGCATGAGTCTGCATTTGTTTTTCCACATGTCCACACATGGACAGGGAATGCACTTTCTGTACCCACCATGCCAGCCCCTTCATTGTTACTCATGTGTAATGATTGAGTTTGTAATCTGGCAGTTGCCTGTAGGGACTGCATGCAGTGAGTCATTCTCAAAGAGTGTGAGTTTGTTGGTCCAGTCATGCCTAAGGAGTTTACCTTTCAGAAGCCACATAGGTATGTAGTGTTTCAAAGTGGCTCACATAACCATACATTTTGGTAGAGCATGTGCTATCTGATGTCAGTAAGCTGGTTAAATCGTTGTAGGCCATAAGCACGGTAATGGGTTAGTCTGTAGATGGAAATATATATGTGTGTAGTCATGTCCCTGCACTTATTGCCCTGCAGGTCAACACCCATCAAAAGAAGGCACTATGGAAAGCCATTGTCCGGAAGGTGCAGACCCTGGTGGTCCTTAGCTGGTGGAGCGCCCACTGCAGGAAAAAGTGGGAGGACCTAAGACGATGGGCCAGGAAAATCGCTGAGGTCTAGCTGGGGATGTCCTCCCAACGTGGGCAGGGTGCCCGTCGGACGATGACCCCCCTAATGGCCCGCATTCTGGGGGTAGCCTATACAGAGCTTGATGGGCATTTGAGGGCAGCACAGCAGCCACTAGGGGGTGAGCACAGGGCATATTCCTGCCTGTCACATTGCCAAGTGAATGTGTTAAGTTTTGTCAACTCCTCCTGACAACTAAGGATGAGCCATGTGTAACACAGAAGATGACGGATTGTTTGTGTAGGCATGTCATGTGTTGTATACTGATGTGCCTTGTCTGATTGGCCCAGGGACATAGGACACAACTGTGTACAATCCACAAACAACTTGCTCTCCAGGGACAACATATGGCTTTATAGAGTGATCAATCAAGTACTGTTTGTTGTTGTAATGTGTATACATTCTATGCAAAAGACCACTACTCCTCAATGCTACAAGCAAGAGGTAAGTAGGCGATGGATCACTGTCCACAGCTATGTGTCAGGGTAAACAAGTATATTGGCATCTGCCACCCAGAGGCTAGTTGTCTTCAGTGTATGATGGGTGATGGTGCCTCACTGCCCTCTGTAATGTGAAGATGGCCATCACACATGACAGAGCCTATATTGTATTTTGGGTGCAGCTAAAGATCAATGCTCTCCCTTGGTAATTGGGGTATGTCCATTGACATTATTTATGTTCCATCACTGTTGCCAACATTCCTTGTGCCTACATGTCAGCATGTGTCCCTTTCTCTTTTGGAAAACATTTGTAAGCTGCTGTTTCAAGCATGGTCTACCTGTGTTGATGGGATGATGTCTGTATTCCCTCACATACATGCATGGAAAACAGTTCGTGGATTAAGCCATTTACAACGGAGATACATTTCATGTTGTGCCACATACAGAAGTGTGTCACCATTGTTTATTGGCTGACACTTTCCGTCATGCGTTATAGCATGTACAACTGCAGTAGCTATGAGAAACATGACAGGTAGGCCTAGAGTTTTGAGCCACAATGTGCAGTTCTATGCCCTTGATGTGGCAGCATGTAGCAAAGTGCACTGCACATGTGATGGATAAGGTTTGTGACCTGACTGTTGGCATGCATCATGTAGAGATTTGCAGTTATGTTCAAATCACGTGTTTGGGTGCAAGCATTCATCCACAGACAGACATCTGGGTCTACATGACCATAATGGAGACAGTGATGTAGCTTCCAATGTGCAACATGTTGATGGCCTTCAAAAAGTACTTGCAAATCTCTGGGCTTCTCCAACATCCAAGGAACTAATGGCATCTACTGATGCACTCAGAGTATGTCATTGTAAGGGGTGCCAGACATTAGTGGTGATTATCATGGGGCTTGCTGATTTATTGTGTTGGGGATTTTGGGGACATCTCTCCCTGACATATTGCACATGATGTCTACAGTTTCCATTTCCATGCCACATGTGTGACCTATGTGAGCAACATTAGTACTACCTCCATGACTCTATTGGGACAAGTATCACTTGATGAAGTGTGCATTGTTGATATTTTTCTAGTGTGACATGATCTGAGTATTTACTTGTCACCTTCTCCAGGCTATTGTACTTTTGTCAGCATCATAGCAGGATTCTGGAGCATCATTTCTTAATGTTGGGTCATAATGCATGTGACAAATAGATGTGTGCATGACCTTGTGTGGGATCTGTGCAAATGCATTTGGAATTGGCCTACTATTGTATGACAACAGGTAACTGAGGTCTGCTCCATGGGGCAAAGCTTTCAGAGTGATGAGGTCTCCTACTTGTTGAATGGTTACAGTGATTGTACAACTTCAGCCATGCAATCGTGGTTGTCTGAGACCCTGATTTTCCTGTGGGCAACTGTTCACAGTTCAAATGACTTGTATGCATATAGTATGGTACATGTATGGCCCACTTAGATGGAGTTTGTTGCTGGGGCTACTTGATATCATGATAATATTTGGACATGCGATGACCCTATTTCTCTGTATAATTGCAGCATCAGCACTGGCAAGCAAAAGAGGGAAGCATCTGGCCACAAGACCTTGGGTGAAACCTCCACAGACACAGAGGGACTCAGTGGCCCAGAGGGCGAGGGGAGTGTCATGGGGGAGACCGGAACATCCTCTTCATCATTGGATTCTTCCTCCAATTGACACTCCCTAGTGGTGGCTGACCCATCCGGGCATCTCCCTGTACCATCTTTGTCCACCACTCACGTTCTATCAGCACCCTCCCGGTTGCTCCCCACTCAGTTGACTGTGCCCACTCACCCAAGAGGGTGGGCATTCCCTTTGCTGCAGGCACCTCTGCCCCAGCCTCTTACCACTGCTGCCCTCAGCGAGGAAGCTATTGACCTCCTGTGTAGTATCTCTATGGGTCAGACAGCCACTGTGCATGCCATCCAGGGATTGGCAACCCAATGCCAGCAAACAAATGCATTCCTGGAAGGCATCCATGGTGCAATGCCTGGCCTACGGAGGTCTTTTCAGGCTCTGGCCTCCACACTGATGGGAGCCAGTTATCCCCCACCTTCCATCCCCTCTACACTTCCCAATCCAAATTCTCCTTCCCCTACCTACCCAAAGCACACAGACTGATCTGCACACATGCAAGCAAACAACAGACACTCACAGCCACAACAGTCACCACTTAACCAGGCACCCCCACTATCCCCCATGTAACAGACACGACATCCAGCATACCCACAGGCACCACTACAACAGTCAGTGACACAGCCACTACACCCGCAGACATCACCCCAACTGACACCCAGACACACACCATTCCCACCATACCCGCAGACACCATCCCAACAGACACACACACATCCATCACTCCATCCCCCAGCACCCTCCAGACTCCCAAGACACACAAATGCACTCACCCACGCACAACCACGCAACAGACACCAACAAAACACAAGTATACCTCCCAGAAGCACACGCCCACAACATCCACACCGACACAGCAGACAACCACTCCCTCGACCTCCAAATCCCCACCCCCTTCTGCTGACCTTCCCCATGTTCCTAAGAAAGTTTTTTTTGTTTGAACTTGACCTTTCCTGTGTTCCCTCCACCCCCGTCGCAAACCCAAGAGGTCCCCACCCACCTCCTAACCCCTCCCTTCCACCTTCAAGGCCTGACCTGCCCTCCCCTGCAAGCACCCACACACCTCCCCTCAAGAAGCCCACCCCTACCAGAAAGCAGTCCACCCCTTCCAAACCCAAGACCAAACCCCCAACCCCAAATCTGACTCCCCAACCCCAAGAGATCCCTAAGGTGCCTGCCTGCCCACTTGATACCATTCCCTGTGGAGGTTCCCTGGTAGTTAGGAGTCAAGTGACGGCACCATGATGTACTTGTGCCAATGCCTATGGACTTGTCAATGGCTTTGGACTATTAAAAGTTGGTTTAAATAAACCCAAAAAGGTTTTTTTGGGGTGGTATACATTTGTAATGTAATTCCTTTTTAACCTATATGTTGTTCGTGTGTGACTTGTGTTGTCCACCTACAGTTGTGTGTGTTTCAGCCTGCTTGCAGATCCATTTTCTGTTGTTTGCAGTGTCTGACGTTGTGGGCAGTGCTGGTGTCCCCCAAGACAAGGGTGTTAGAAATTGGGCCTCTAGTTGGCAGAGGTATGCACCCTGTCTAAGTAGGGACCACAATCCTAGTCAGGGTACGTCAGAACACAACCCAAATTATCCTGTGCTCACCCTCTGTTAGCTTGGCACAGAGCAGGCAGGCTTAACTTAGAAGGCAATATGTAAAGTATTTGTGCATTTCGGACTGGAGACAGGCTGTAAGGCACAGATGGTAGTAAGTGCAGAGAAATGACGACTTTCTAAAAGTAGCATTTCTAAAATAGTACTATTAAATCCAACTTCACCAGTAAGCAGAATCTACCACTTCAAAGTATTAGAGGGCAGATCTAATGCTGGTCTATGAGAGGAGCAGGCCTCACAGTAGTGGAAAACAAATTTGTGAGTTTTTCACCACTAGGACATGTAACGCATAAGTACGTGTCCTGCCTTTTACTTGCATAGCACCCTACCCTGTAGGTTACCTAGGGCCTACCTTAGGGGTGACTTATATGTAGACAAAGGGGAGTTTAATGTTTGGCAAGTCATTGTAAATGCCCAAGTTGAGGTGACAGTCAAACTGCACACACTGTCCTTGCAATGGCAGGCCTGAGACATGGTTAAGGGGCTACTTATGTGGGTGGCATATACAGGGCTGCAGGCCCAATAGTGCATTTAATTTACAAGTCCTGGGCACTTTACTATGGACTTACAAGTAAATTAAATATGTTACCATGTTTTTAAGGAGAGAGCATGTGCACTTTAACACTAGTTAGCAGTGGTAAAGTGTCCAGAGTCCTAAAGAAAACATAAATGAGGTCAGAAAAAGAGGAGGAAGAAGGCAAAAAGTTTGTGGTGACCCTTCAGAGAGGGCTATTTTCAAACACATCCCCCTTCCAACGTAAGGCCAGAGTAGGCTAATCAATACTTTGATGGACTTCCCTGCTTATGGCGATAAAACATGGACAATGACCCAAAACTGCAGGGGCACTTGCCAGTTCTATGCCTTTCTGAACTCAGTTGGGCTCCCCTGTCTATACTCTCTGAGGCTACTGAACTGACCCATGGGGAACCCTTCTCCTCATCTGTGGACCCCATCTGTGAAGCTCCTAACCTTAATTTGCTCACCTATGCATCCCAGTAGGCAGACAGTACCCCCATGGCCAACAAACTCTGTCTACAAGGACACCAACCAACAGAGGCCACTGACAGCTGTTAATGTCAAGAGCCAGGCCTGGGCCCTCCACTGCTAAGTGGAGGCCCTAGACAGGCCATTGGGTAAGCTTCTCCTCCAGCCTTGGGGCTTGAAGGGAGTTCCCTATGGGCTCCTGAGGTTTCCCGGGCCTCTGAGTGGGGGCAGTAGCCCCAGTGGTTTTGCACCCTACTTCCACTCTACCTCCCACTAGCTCAGGGGTGGTCAGTCAACCGAGGGTAGGTACCCTGAGGCTGAACAGGGGACAGGAGTGAGTCCTCCCTCACCTTGCTTCTACATCTGGGCTCCAGTACCCTACTCTGGGGAGTGGTACTTCCAGACAAATGAACTCTCAGGACACCCTTAGGGGCCACCCCTCACAGTTTTCCTGCCACCAGGGGCAACTTATTTCCCAGATTGCAGTCTGTGGGCATCTGGGTACTCATTATGACACCCTCCTCGGGGTCACCTCCCCACCCCACTCCAGGGATACCATGGTCATAGGTTGGAAAAAATCCTCCCCATTAGCTGGAGTCACCCTACACCCCTGACCAATGTATTGCTCTGGGGAAACTAGTCTTTCCACCATCATGGTATGACTAGCCCCGGTGTCCCTCAGAGCAGTGACTGGGACCCCATTCACTCCCACCTGGTGGAGGTGACGTCTCCCACCCTCAGGGATCACCAGCTCACCCTCTGAGCCTATCTCCCAACTGAGGGAGATTATGGCATGGTCTATGACCTGACCTGGGAACTACTTTTCCCCAAGGCCACATTGGTCACCCCTGTAGAGGTCCCACCAGTGGGTGGTTTCTTTGGGTAGACAGAGCCCCCCCTGCTTGTGTCCTAGCTGGGAGCACCCAAAGCAGCGGGACTGGAAATGGGGCACCCTGGGACACTGCCCACCAGAACCACCACCCTGTTTCTCAGTTGGGGTATGGGAAACCATCCCTCCCCCTTACTTTGGGACTTGTCTGTGTCATTTTTAACCTCCCCTCACTCTGCTGGAGGGAACCTGAACCACCCTTCTTGGGGTCACTCCCAGGTACCTTCTTGGACACCCTGGTGCTAGCCCAGAGGTCCTCCTCCTCAGCAAGCTTCCTGGGATGAGTCAGCTTACTGTCAACTAGGTGTTGGCACAACTCTGTGAAACACATACTGAGCAGGTACTCTCTCATGATTAAATTGTATAACCCAATATAATCATTAACTTTGCTGCCCCGCACCCAGTCATTCAGTGCCTTACTGGAGTAATCAATGAAATCTACCCATGATTGGTTGGGTTGGGGAGCTTGTGACTGTCCCTGAATCTTTGGCGATACTTCTCCGGGGTCAGTCCAAATTTGGCAATCAAAATGGCTTTTATGGATGCGTACTAGGTCTGGTCCCCAACCTTTAATGTTAGAAGTGTGTCCCTCCCAAGTGTTGGCATGGGTTTCCACAGGTCTGCCTCCAGTGCACTTCAGGAACCCCATGTGCCCTCAGTGCAACTTCATAACCAGAAAACCACTAATCAATGTCATCTGCCACCACATAACTGGGCATCAAATCCTTGGGTATATGAACCTTCTTGTCTCCAGCAGGTCTTGCATGTATGCTGCCACCATCACTGCTGGACTCAGATGGCCTAGCATTGAGGTCCAGCTCTTTTAGACTCAGTTCATGAGCCAGAAGTAATTTCTTTTCTGCAAAAGCTATTTCAGCAGCTCTTTCAGCTTTTCTTTCAGCTCTTCCCTCTCCTCTGCCACCATTTTTAATTTGTCCAACTGCAGCCTCAATTCTCTCTCCTCTCTCCTTTCCTCTGTGGTCAGGCCATGGCTTGAGATACTGCTACCTGTGCTCGCAGGGGGCCCAAATCCAAGAGCGTCATCCCCCACTGCTGTTGGCAGCTCCTCAGGAGAGCCATTCTCTTGCTCCCCCAACTCATCATGCTCTTGGAGCGGGATTCTGCGCATACCCTCAGCGCCTTTTGATATTTCTCCTTCTTGGAGGCTCCACAGGTAGGTACCCCCATCCCCTTGCAAAAGCCCTTCAGCTTGGTAACTGTGAACTCCTCTAGCTCGGCCAAGTCAAACTCCCCAGCTCAACTTGTGGACTCAGCCAGACATATGATGTATAGGATTTAAAGGAAGCAAAGCTGGGAAAGTTGCAGAAAAAGAAAACAAATCAAATTGACCTTTGACTGTGGGTGGGTAGTGTACATGTATTTATTTTTATAGCACTGCACCAACACCAGTCCTATCCTCACCGCTGATCACCAATGTTAGATATTGGGTCTCTATTTGGCAGAGGTATGCCTCCTATCCAAGTAGGGACCACATTCCTAGTGAGGGTAAGTCACAACACAAATTATCCTGTGCTCACCCTCCGGTAGCTTGGCACAGAGCAGGCAGACTTAACTTAGAAGTCAATGTGTAAAGTGTTTGTGCAATAACTCTACAACAACACAGTGAAAACACCACAAAAATACACCACACAGGTTTAGAAAAATAGATAATATTTATCTGAATAAAATAAGATAAAAAAATATAAATCCAATATGCACAAGTCGAGATATCACTTCTTAAAGGTTTAAGAGTCTCATTCTGTAGTTTTATCCTTGTAACACACAGTACCTGGAATGCATCAAAAATAACGATGCACGGGAGCTGCAGAGGAGGAGATGCACTGAAAAATAGGGCTTTTCGGATTTTCCGGCACGGCACAGACAATGCGTTGTTTCTTTCCACGCTGCAAGGTGATGCGTCGATTTCCAGGAGCGCAGCCTTGGGTCCCCACTGCGATGCCAGGATATTTTGACACCCAGGGATAATGCGTTAAAAATCCTTGATGCGCTGGTAGAAGGAGCAGGCGCAGCGTCGATCCGGTAGGCGATGCATTGAAATTTCAGCTGTAGGGCAGGCGCTGCATCGATTTCTGCAGACGTTATGTTGATTTTCCGACACACAGGGATTTTCTTCTCTGGGGTGAAGTCTTTGCAGCCCTGAGACTTCAGAACAGGAGGCAAGCTCAATCAAAGCCCTTGGAGAGCACTTGTGGGAAAGGCAGAGTCCTCCCAGTAGAGTCAGAGGCTGGCAGCAGGGCATCAAGCAGGGCAACAGTCCTTCTCATCAAAGCAAACCAGATGAGTTCTTTGGGCAGCAAAGCAGTCCCTCTGACAGAGTCCAGGTGTAGATCCAGAAATGTCTGATTTGGTGGGGTCAGAGACCCACTATAAATATCCAAAATGCCTTCAAAGTGGTGGAAATTTGAAAGAGTGGTTTTGAAGTGCACAAGTTCCACTTTCAACCCAGTCCTATCTGCCAGAATCACTGTGGTGGGGGTATCAGTCCTTTGTGTGAGGGCAGGCCACTGGCTTTTGAAGTGTAAGAGAGAGCCCCTCCACCCTTCCTGCCCAGGGAGACCCATTCATTATGCAGTTGAATGCAGATGTGACTGAGTGTCCTGTGTTTATGGCTGTCTGGGTGGAATGCACAAGGGGGGGGTCTAGTCAACCAGCCTAGACCAGACGTGGTTTGGAGACAAGCTGAAAGGCACAGATTATACTAAGTGCACAGAAATCCCCACTTTCTAAAAGTGGCATTTCTAAAGTAGAAATACTAAATCCAACTTCACCTACAAGCAGGATTTTCCATTGCCATTCTGGCCATACTACACATGACAGGGCTACTCCTTCCAGATCAGAATCTACCACTTAAAAGTATATGAGGATAGTTCTAATGCTAGTCTATGAGAGGAGCAGGCCTTGCAGTGATGAAAACGAATTTGTGAGTTTTTCACTACTAGGACATGTAAAACACATAAGTACATGTTCTTCCTTTTACTTACATAGCACTCTGCCCTACGGGTTACCTAGGGCCTACCTTAGGGGTGGCTTGTATGTAGAAAAATGGGAGTTTAAGGCTTGGCAAGTAGTCGTAAATGCCAAGTCGAGGTGGCAGTGAAACTGCACACACATGGTTAAGGGGCTACTTATAAGGATGGCGCAATCAGTGCTGGAAACCCACTAGTAGCATTTAATTTACAAGCCCTGGGCACACGTAGTGCACTTTACTAGGGACGTACAAGTACATTAAGTATTGCAATTGGGTATGAGCCAATGTTACCATGTTTTTATGGAGAGAGCTCATGCACTTTAGCACTGGTTAGCAGTGGTAATGTGTCCAGAGTCCTAAAGCCAAAAAACTGATGTCAGAAAAAGAGGAGGAGGAAGGCAAAAAGTTTCACTTTTTTCCAACAAAGGCTATATGCAGACTGTACAGTCTACATATAAAGGATATGTGGGTGTAAATGCAATGGTGGTGTCATGGCATTGTATACTATTTGTTATAATAAGTATTTCATTGTGTGTTGTCCATTGTGAGCATGTATGGTGTTAAACTTTTCCCTCTGATATGGCTTATGGACTCATCTACTGTGTGGGAGCTTGAGTTTTGTTTGTGCAGACATGGAGCGTGTTAAATTTTGCTAGCTTTGTTTGCATTTGCCTGTGCATGTGTCCGTTTAGCTGTGTGTACTTTGCAGCTAGTTCATGTAGAGGTATGTCTCATGCAGTTGGAGTTGTATGTGCTTTGTTGACTAGTACTTCCACGTTGTTCAGATAGGCATGTCATTTGTGTCTAGTATTATTTGTCCAAGAGATATCTGAAGGGCCAGTTCCTAAGCAAATGTTGTTTTAGGGTTGTGTTCAAAGTGATATGTGCCCCAGTGCAGCCTCCTTCCCAGAATGTTCCTGCTGGCCCCATCCCTATTGTGCATAGTGAGCTTTATATATTTTTCTTTCTAATTACTGTGCATCCCTTAGTCTTTCCATTGTGTTGCAATGTGTGTGATGTGTGTGTCCATTGCAAGCCTATTTACTGGTTGTGGTGTTTGTGCTCCATGCCACATCCATACATGTGTTGAATGTGACGACAGTCCATGGCATGTGTGCTATGTGAGTGTGTGAGTTGTATTTGCAGATGTGATATTGGTGTGTTGTTGGTGTTGTGTGAGACAATTTTGAGTACCCTTCACTGTCCGTGTGCCTGAGGTGAGCAGACGTGTGTTTTTGTGTAGGGTTGCTGTGCAGTGTGAGTGAGCTGCCCAAAGGGGGCGTATTGTGACTGTACAATTGTCCTTCTTTCTTTCTGATTCTGACGTGGGACACAATGACAATTGTACTTGGTGTCCATAGCATGACCCCCATATGATGTGGCTGATGGCGCAATGACCTGCTGTTAGATGTGATATTGGTGTGTTGTTGGTGTTGTGTGAGACAATTTTGAGTACCCTTCACTGTCCGTGTGCCTGAGGTGAGCAGACGTGTGTTTTTGTGTAGGGTTGCTGTGCAGTGTGAGTGAGCTGCCCAAAGGGGGCGTATTGTGACTGTACAATTGTCCTTCTTTCTTTCTGATTCTGACGTGGGACACAATTAACAATTGTACTTGGTGTCCATAGCATGACCCCCATATGATGTGGCTGATGGCGCAATGACCTGCTGTTAGAGTTGATAAAACAGGTAGGTGTGTGTACTTAAGGTTGGCTGTGCCTATGGCGGTTTTAGATTTTGTACTCCTTTGATGATCAGCAGCAGGGGCAGGACGTGCGTGATGGGCTCCAAGGCAGCTCTGGAAATGTTAGGCTACCTGAAGGTGAGTGTCTCCCTTTATAGTCCCCGTTTCCGCCTGCTGAGACGTGGTGGTTGGACCGCCGTGGTCACATTGGCGGTGTGCAACCTCAAAATGTGCCTGGCGGAAACACTGTCTCCGACGGCCTGTTTGTGCTGCCTGGTGGTGCCGGCTTGACCGCAGCGGTCTTTGCTCCATAGACCCCAGTGACTCGTAATACAGCGGACCGACCGCCAACACGATGGCGCTCTGACTGGCAATGCCGCCATGGTGGTCCACGGACTGCCAAACTTGTAATGAGGCCCTAAATGTTTCCATTTTCCATTGTACGACTTTACCGTGGAAGGTGCTTTTGCAGCATCAAGAAACTGTGTACAACCTTTCGTAATTAGCAAGTGATCGGATTCTATGCCCTGAGGAGCAATGCTGTCAATCTCTGATTGGCCAGCCTCTGGCAGCCTGGCCAGGCTGTCTTGATGAGTAGTGAAGTGGCCTGGGCTGAACACAAAGGATGTGCATGGGGGAGGAAACCTACCTCAGCAGATGGGGAAGCAGGAAGGGGGAGGGATGCCAAACTGGTCTTCAAAGGCAGGGAAGGACATTTGGAACAACCCAGCACCTCCCTCACATCCTGCAACCCCAGCCTCTTGATTGGATTAGGAGAGGGCAGGAGAGGGGTGTGTTTAGGATTTTTTGCCACACCAGTAGGTGGACTCAGCCAATTGTAACCTCCAAAAATCAGTTTCAGCCATGATGGATTTTTGAAGAATGTTGCTCCCTGGGATTGATTTTTGCCACACTTCCCAGGAAGTGGTCCTCACAGGGTGAAGGACCCTGCATCTGACTGGAGAACCAGGATCCCTCTGTTTTTCACCCAGGCAGGAGCAAGGATAAATATGGCAGAGCTGCACCCACACCTCAGATCCCTACAAGGAAGAACACCAGAAGAAGAAGGACTGCCCTGCTGGACCCCTGACCTGCACCTGGGCACTGCACTCTGACAGACTGCACCAGCTGCACACTTGGGTTTGACCACAAGAAGGACTTTGCCTGGCTTCAACTGGTTCAAGGAGGGACTCCCTGTTTGCTACAGGTGAAAAGTTTCTAACCAGAGTCCCCTGCATGAAATCCTGAAGAAACTTACCAGCTGACCACTGTCCAGTGGCCAATTGAAGTTTGAGCCAGGTGTAGTCCGCACCCTCAAGGAGCAACTCAGAGCTTCTGCAACCTTGCAGTGAGCTGTGGACTCCTAAAAGACCTTAAAAGACCTTTTGGAAGAAGATCCAGAATTTTGGACAACTTTTGGCAAAAAGCACCATAGAGGGATCAACCCGCTGTGGCAACTCTAGCCGGCTTACCTCAACTGAGACCCGGCCTAACTTGCAGGTTCGTCCTGCTGAAGAAAATCTCTGAAAAAGTGACTGAGTCCGAAGTTGACCGGGACCTCCCAAGCAGTGTTTTCGAAGGGGGCTCTAGGGACGTCGGATCAAGATTCAGGTTCGACCCAGCCGAAGGATTTTCATCTCGAAAAATCGTCTGAACGTAGAAATCTTCACCAAGGGCTACCGTGACACCTATCCGAGAAAGGGCTCCATAGAGCTCAGATCGGACTGGCGACTTCGTCCCGCTGAAGAAAATCTTCAAGAAAACGACTAAGTCTGAAGGTAAACTTTTGACCGAGGCCTCCCGCTGGCTGTAGCAGAGCAGTGCTCCATTGCGGTCGGCCTTAAACTTTGATGGTGCAACCAGACTGGCGCTATTCATTTCTAAGTGCAAAAAAACACTAAAGGGCATATTTATACTATGTTTGCACTGAATTTGCGTAAAACATTTTGGCGCAAATTCGGCTCATACTTAACTCCATATTTATATTTTGACACTAGACACGTCTAGTGTCAAAATGTTGGAGTTAGCACCATTTTTTGGACGCGTGCACCTACCTTGCGTCAATGAGATGCAAGGTAGGCGTTCCCATCTAAAAAATGGTGCCAGCCCCATATTTATCCCCCCATGCTAAAATGACACACGGGTGGGAGGAGGGGCTCAATAATGGTGCAAAGCTTGCTTTGTACCATTACTTAACGCCTGGGTCAGACCAGGCGTTAGGGGACCTGTTCACAGGTGCCACCCCAAACCCCAGGAACATCCCCACCCCCACTAGCGGGACATCAGAGGATGGGGAATCACATTCCAGGTAAGTAGGGTAAGTATAGGTAAGTATTTTTAAAAAAATGTAAGTGCCATTTGGGGCCCTGACATCGTCCCCCCTGCAGGGCACTGGGTGCAATGGCCATGCCCAGGGGACCCTAGTCCCCTGCGCTGGCCATTGGGGTGGTGGGCATGGCTCCTGTCTTTCCTAAGACAGGAGTCATGTGGTATGGATGGTTTTGCATCAGGAAATGACGCTATGCTGGTTAGAGGCATGTTTTTTTGCCTCTAACCAGCCTAGTGTCATTTATTGAGGCAAAACCCCCTTCCCCCATACCACCCCCCCGCCCCCACCCACCACCTGGCTAACATAATTTTTTCTGACGCTAGCCCACCCTGAGCGCCGGCTTGCAGGATTCCATAAATTTGGCACCCAGCTGGCGCTTTGGAATGATGTAAGCCAGCGCTATACTTTTTGCTGCAAAACTGTATTTGCGCAGTTTTGCGGCATAAAGTATAAATATGTCCCTAATACTTTAAAAATTCATATCTCCGGTTCCCCTTATTCTATTTTATTCGTTTTGGTGTAATTTTAAAGCTAAAAAGAGTTCCTATATTTATAAATTGATTTTAGATTTTTAAACTGTTTCCTGTGTTTTATTTAATAACTGTTTTGTGATAGCTGAATGCTTTACACTTTGAATCCTAAGTTAAGCCTTGTCGCTTGTTGCCAAGCTACCAAGGGTTAAGCTGGGGTTAATTTATCGAGCCCTAACTGACCCGACTAGGGGTTAGTGGCCTATTGCTAAGTGTAGGTACTTACCCATCCTTACCAATAATCCACTTTCCAACAGAAGGCATATATGGACATCTGTCCAATCTACTGCCAAAGCATTGTTGCTCAAAACTGCACACAGCTATTAGAAAAAAAACCTAGTCAATGCTATTGTCCATGAAAAGTATGCGAGCAAATGGTTTAAGATTATTAAATATTTACGTTGGAGATTGCAATTACTGTTTGCTTGTTTACTCCCTAGCTGTCTGCTGAAAATATGTAGCTAAAGAAGAGTTGCGAGAATTCAATATGGCCGCCGACTCCAAAACGGACTCAGGGGGTCATTTCGACCTCGGCGGTCTTTTGTCAAGACCGCCGAGGGGCCGCCGTGCTGAAGACCGCCAGTGGTGGCGGTTTTCCGCTCGGCGTATTATGACTGCTGGCAGCCCTCCGTCCTTTTCCGGACGGAGAGCCGCCAACAGCCATACTGGCGGGTGGTGGGGAAGTGGAGGTTGCTCCACCTCCACCGCCATGTCAACAGAACACCGCCCACCGAATCACGTTCTGTGATTCGGCGTGGCGGTGTTCTGTTGACGGTGTGGTGGCGGCGGAGCAGCCCCCATGGATCCCGTCCCCTCCCGGAGGATCAACGGACCAGGTAAGTTGATCGTCCGTTAGGGGAGGAGGGTGGGGGGTGTTTTTTATGTGCGTGCATGGGGTGTGCGTGTGTGTATGTAGAGGGGGGGTGTGAGTGCGTGTATGCATGCAGGGGTGTTGTGTGTATGGAAATGAGTGCGTGTTTGTCTGTATGTATGTCTGTATGGATGTATGCGTGCATGCCTGAATGTGGGTGTGTGCGTATGTCTGTGTGTGTGGCTGTTGGCATGTATGTTGGTGTGTGTGCGGGTATGTGTGTTGGTGGTGCCTGCGTGCGTGTCGGGTGTGAATGTGTAATGTAATGTTGGGGGTTGGAGTGGGGAGGGGGGTCCTGCAACCTTTGGGGGTGGCAGGGGTGGTGGGGGGTGTAGGGGAAGGACTCAGGGTGGGGGTGGGGGGTTGAGGAGACCCGTATCAGTGCCAGGGAAGGAATTCCCTGGCACTGATAGTGCTCACCGCCATGGATTTCATGGCGGTTCCAAACCCCATGAAATCCATGGCGGTCAGCCGGGTCGTGATACCGCCGGCGGTATTGTGACGACCGCCGGGCTGGAGACCCAGGTCTCCAGCCCAGCGGTCATCTCCTCCCTGGCGGTCGGATCGGAGAAGTGGCAGATGACCATGGCGGTGACCGCCATGGTCATAATTCCAAAATTTTTACCGCCAGCCTGTTGGCGGTAAGACCGCCGCTTCTCCGCCGACCGCCAGGGTTGTAATGAGGGCCTCAGTGTTTCATGCTTTTTGTTTGACTCTCCAGGTGTTTTCGCACCTGCGCGAGGATCGCGCAGCACACTTCAACTCTAGAACTCATCGAGGGAGCAGTGTCTCTCATTCATGCCTATTTTCTGACAGGTCGTTTCAGTCAGAAATTCTTCCCCCTTTTGGGTCTGCCCACAAAAAAGACTGGTGTGCACACCGAGAAGCCTCTCCTCGCTTCTTGTTATTTATTGACTTCAGTAGAGAATGCTTTTAGCTCGATTTGATAGAGAGGACATTCCTGAGCAGAATTTCAGTCAGTAATTGAGATTCTATTCCAGAGATCCAGTTCACAATAATTTTGACGACTCAAGTAAGGTTTTTGCTACCTTTTACTGAAACTGGTTTCCACAGAGAACAAAGAAGACAGCAAGTCAATCTCTAAAATCGTTCTGAGTCATTAATTATTCATCTACTAGCGAAAGGGCCTTTACCAAGGACATATTTATGTTCTCAGTCAGTTATTTCTAATGATAATTATTAGGTTTAAGTACTGCCTACAAGCAAAACTCCCCAAAAAATAATTTGAGAGAGAGGTTTTTGCCTATTGGGGTTTAGGTATTCGAAAATTACATATTGTGTTATCTTGTATCAAAAGACTTATGATATAATATTGTAATAAGATAATATTTATAGTCTTGTGGTTATAATTGTCATCCACTTAAGGTGTCTTCTAACAAACTACACTGAGCCAACAAAAATCGCACTAGAAGATATAAGGGCGTAATTAGAAGGCAGCAGCAGGAGCCCAGCCAGTCTCTCTCTTCTCTCTCCCATTTCCCCTTCCCCTGAGTGTGCGCAGGCAATTGGAGATTGTCTCCTTGCCAGTAGACATTTAGGGATACTGGGAAGATATTTATCTGCTCCTGTGGAATGAGAAGGCATCAGCTCAGTCTCTTGACAATAGCCATCTACTAGTGAACCTGGTGCATTTGCAGTTCCTGTGTGTGTCCAACTGAGGGGTGCCCTATATATGAAATATGAGATGCAGTTGATTGTCATTCCACTGCCACTCGTGAACATCTGAATAATGTCGACTCAATTGACCCACTCTATCATTGTGCACTCCCTGAACATAGTCCGCTGAAATATCCACTTTGTAATGATTGGCCCACCCTTAGAATTTCTGGGCCTCCTATGAAAGCCTGAGCAATCTGGATTCTTCCTTGTTTGCAAGATGTTAAAATACATTTGTGGTGTTTGCCATTCAAATCCTGATATGCGTGTTCTGCACCAGTGCAAAGAAGGTTTTCAATGCTAATTGATTTTTATATGAATGTTGCACTCTTATTGACCATAAATCATTTGCTTCTAATCCATGGAGATGAGCACCCCATGCCAAGAGAGATGCACCCTTGGTCAAAAACAGCTGAGGTATTACTGGATTTAACAGTTGGCCCTTGAAAGTGTTGTTCTCAACTGACAACCACATGAACAACTTTTTCACAGGTGATGTCATTGTCCCAATCTCCTGAAATCTGTTGCCATTGGGTATTCAGTTGTTCCTGGATAATTATCATGCGCAAACCGTCATGTGGTATTAGAAGGATGCATGAATAGATCGTGCCTAAAATCACCTCCAATGTTTTGATTGTGGCGGTGTTCTTTGTCTGTAAAGAGTTACAATGCTGAATGAATTTTTCTTGGGAAGGATATACTAAGCCCATATCTGTGACAATGTTGTCTCAAAGAAAAATAAGGTTCCTACTTTGAATTAGTTGGGATTTCTTGCTGTTGATCACTAATCCCAGATTTAACAGTGTGCATTTTACTACATTGGTTCTATCCAAGGTGTGGCCATAAGTGCTTGGTCAAATGAACCAGTTGTTCAAGTATGGGTATACCATACCTCCTTTTTGCCTTATGAAGGTGGCTACTGGTGCTAAAGACTTGGTGAAGACCAGTGGGGCTTATTTTAGTCCACAGGTTAAACATTGAACTGCAACTGTCGACCTGCCACCATAAAACGAAGGAACCTCCTCTGCTTCATATGAATCTGGATGTTGAATTAAGCACACTCAAGATCTATGGGTGACAAGTAAACTCCCTCCTTAAGGAAGGGTAAGATTTCCTGCAGAGTAATCATCTGGAAACCCTGAATCTTCATATACTTGTTGAGATTCCTCGGGTCCGGGATGGGTCACCAATGTCCTAATTTTTTCAACATTAGGAAGAATCTGGAATAAAATCCTTGAGATCATTCTCCAATTGGTACCACCTCTATTGCTTGTTTACTCAACAGTTTGGCAATCTCCAATGCTAACTGAGGAAGGTGTTTGTGATTTCCTCTTTTTGGTAGAACATTTGACAGTTTTTACTGACATTGCAGGGTATGACATTGATCTATTATGTCAATCGTCATCTGTCTGATGTTATATCTAGCCAGTTTTGCTTGACTTTCTATATTCTGCCCCTTTCTAGTAACTTTGCTAGAGAGCAAACTTTGGTGGGAAAGTCATGTTCTTTCTCCTGTGGTATTGTATTTGAGATGACCTCTTCTCTGCTGTCCTCTGTTATTGTTGCTATCATTATTCTGACCTCTTTGTTGTCTTTGTTGCCTTTGTTACTGACAATCTGCTCCATGCAGTCTGTAGAAACAAAACTATGACCCCTGATTGTAAGACTTCTGAGCTAGATGTCTATAATTTTTGTATTGCTGTCTATTTTGTAAAAGTCCTAAAGATCTAGCAGTTTCCATCTCTGATTTACTGGACTGCAGGGTGTCATCCACCTTTTTTTAATGAAAATATTGGTACCATTGAAAGGCATGTCTATTACCCTGGATTGCAATTCTGGCCTAAAAGAAGTGTTTTTCAGCCACCCATACTGTCTCATAATGGTTGTGTTCCCTATTTGATGAAAAGAACAAATTGAAACATCCCTGGAGCCATCAATAAAGGAAGACAAAGCCTGCTCTCCATCCTTCACTATACTTTTGGTCTTGGCTCTGTCCTCCTCAGTACGTTTTGACAATTATACAGCTATGTCACTCCAAAATTGCCTGTCAAAATATGCCAGAACAGCAGAAGCATTAGCAATCTTTACAAACTTCTGCTGCCAGTACATTAACTCTCTTTCCTATGGACTCAAATTTGCTTCCTTCTTTATCCATAGGAGCTGAACACGGGATTGAAGGGTTACGTGATCTTTTGGACTGCAGCTGAAACCACTGAATCTGTCTTAACCTGGTTTAAATTTGCAATGTGGTGACGTACCGGTGGCCTTGTATTCCATTTCAATACATGATAAATTGACAGTAAATACAGCAGGATTTTGCAGAGTGACTAATCCTTCCTCCCAGAAGTGTCCCAATATGGTAAAAGATCTGGTGCTTCTTTGAGGCTTTTCTTTAAAATCAAAAAGAAAAGAAGTTATCGTCACTGATATGATTAGAAACTAAAATGCTGAGAGCTTCAGATCTGGACTCTTTCTCTCCGGTATCACAAAGTAATTTCACTCCAGGTCCCGTGCACTTGTAGATGGAGCATCCTGATGATCTGTGTCATCATTGTCACTATCAAATGTGGGACAAGATGATGAATCTCTACCATCTGTGCCACCCAGAACATTAAGTGCCCCTAATCAACCTGGTTGGTCATCATCTGAAGTTGGCATGTCACCATCAGCGTCAGTAGACAACCTAATGGGTGAAAATAACTTCTTATGTGGCTCCTTTTTATCTGGGGGGTTTGTTTTACGAACGCTTGGTGGTACTAAAGTTGTAGCCACTGGCAGTAGATTAGGTTGATATGGCGTGATGCGTCCAAACCTGGCCTGGTGGGTGGTTGTATTCTTTGATAGATATCCTTGACCATCTCTTGGAGATTGTTGAACATCTGCAAAGGAATCTGTGCCATTTGAGTAATAAGTTATTTTGAACCATGATCATATTGACTGGAACTGGATAACCTCAGTGACCTTCGTTCTCAGGATTTACAAACCATGGTTCATGGCTCATAATCACTATCTTAATCCATGCATCGAATTTTAAGACCAGAATGGCATCTTGGTCAGAGTCATAACCCTCTTCACAGGAAAAAAAGCCTGTGATTCATCTATGTCCAGTTCATTTTCTGATTCTGGCACTAAAGACATGCCCTGCAACACCTTTTATGGTGGAAGTAAAGGCACTGGTGAGATAAACATGTGCAAAGTCAGTGGTTGACAAAGAGTCTTGCATTGTGGTGAAATTAACGTTGTTGTCAACAAGAGATTTACTTGTTTCGTTAATGATGTTGGAATCCTCGCCAACAATTGTTTTGTTGGCAAGGTAGTCATCTACTTTATCAGTATTAAAACTATTGACAAGTGTGTCAACGGTATTGGCGTAGATGGGTGCTTTGTCAATGATTCAATAGCAGCAGACTGTGTTGCCGATGAGGGTGTTGCTGTCGACAGTACTGGCAGTGATACTAACCTTCAGTCAACAGGTGCTTTACTGACGATGATGATGAGGTTAGGACCTTCATAGACTGTTTTCCAGCTGTCACTGATGATTTTGTAGCACATGACCCACATTATTCTAGGTATTTCTGTGTAGCTGGTTCTCTGAATGACCAACATAATTGTTTTAGTCAGGGATCACTCACCTGACTCAGCTTTTTGTTTTACTTTGTCAATGTGCTTCTTAGACTAGCCATTGTCTTCCAAATTAATGACAGAAAGTGTCTGATGATTTGTCAGACCATTGAAAGATGGGTCAGAGGATCTTTCAGCCTGCTTTGAAGACTTGCTGAAGTTTTTAAGCTTTGAAGTCTTGTTGAAGCCCCAGTATCCTTTTCCTTACTTGAGGTTGTGGTCTTTACTTTATCCTCTAAAATTACAAAAGACAATTTTCTTTCTCTATCTTTAAGAGTCTTTGAGGAGAAAAGTGAGACAAATGTCAAATTTTTAGGATTGTAGCTGGGATGGAGGCAATAAGCACATTTATGTGGGTAATACATGTAGGTCAATTTCTTTCTATCATCACTAATGGTGTGGGGTAGTAGGAACTGAAGATAAGACTATGTCAGTCTTTTTTACAGTGGTGTTAATAAGGTCACTATAGATCCTCAGGTCGGGAAGTCATAGTTGGAAGAATGTCCAAGCTAGGGGGTGCTGTGTTGTCCTACAGGGGGAGGGGGATTTCCCTTACGGACTAGGTGGTCTCACACACATAATAGTGTCTTGCTTCATCATATGACCACCTAGCCCCACCCAAGTAAGATGATACTACTTGGGCGGACTCGACCTCGTGGTTAAAAGAACCCGAGGGAGTGCTGAAATTAAACTAGCTGGATAGTTACATTGATCCAGAAGGGGTGAATAATAAAATTACCAAGCATGTCGCCAGTGTCTTCTGCTAATTTTAATAAAGGTGCATGCTGGTAAGGCTAAAACTAAGGGGGAAAGGCTCGTTGGAGAGTAATGTCTCTTGGAGTCTAAAAGAAAAAGTGGATGACCAACATGTTTCTGCCCTCACTCAGTGCTGGTAGGTCAGGGGCATTCGTCAGGGTCTGAGCACACACAGTAAGTGGGGTACTCAAAAAGTGAAAAAATGTGTATGGCCTACCTGAACGGGTAGCTCACGGTGGGGTAGGCCTGTAGTAGATAAAAATAAATGCATCAATAGATAAGCCACTGATAGTTCAGAAATATATGGGGTGAAACAACCGTGGCAAACCACTGCAAAGCACACAGCAAAAATGTGAACAAATTGTGCCAAGCACTCACAAACACATGCAAGGGTGACTTACCCCAGAGTAAGGGCAATCTGCCTCTGGTCTGGCTAGTGCCGGGGGGGGGGGGTTCCCTTGTAGTCACACTCTGGGGAGATTAAAGGGATTAGGAAGGTCAATTTCTTTCCACATGCCTTGCATGTCTTCAGAAGAGATTTCTTCTCTCCCAGCTCTGCCATGTAGACGAGAAACATGCCTGGAGTTGAATATCCTGAAGAAAAGTCTTTGAATAGAGAACATCTTCTGAGGGCTCATCACTGTGTCGTGCAGTAAAAAAATCTAAGGGCCATATTTATACTTTTTGACGCACAACTGCGCCAACGCAGTTGTGCGTCACAAATGTTACCGCCGGCTAACACCATTCCAACGCGCCATGTGGGCGCCTTATTTAAGGAATGACGTTAGCCGGCACTGCGGACTGGTCTGAGTAAAAAAAAATGACTCACACCAGGCAGTGCCGACGTAGGGGAAAATGGGGGTTGTGCGCCAAAAAATGGTGCAAGTCAGGTCTGAGGCAAAAATCAGGCCTCAAACCGGACTTGCTCCATTTTTTTTGACGCACAACCCCCATTGACATGACTCCTGTCTTAGCAAAGACAGGAGTCATGCCCCCTTGCCCAATGGCCATGCCCAGGGGACCAATGGTCATTGGGCACAGTGGCCAAATTAGGCCCCCCATGCCATTTAAAAAAACATAAAAAATACTTACCTGAACTTACCTTTACTTACCTGGGATGGGTCCCCCCATCCATGGGTGTCCTCCATGGGTGGGCGAGGGGGGCAGGGGGTGTCCCTGGGGGCAGGGGAGGGCACCTCTGGACTCCTTCCGAGCCCACAGATCCCTTAATGCCTGCCCTGACCCAGGCGTTAAAAAACGGCGCACAACAGGCTGTGCGCCGTTTTTTAAGGCCCACAACCTCATGTGCGTCAAAATGACGCTGGGGTATAAATAAGGCGCACAGGTCTTAAAGTAATTTTTTGGAAGGGAACGCCTACCTTGCATATCATTAACGCAAGGCAGTTTCGCGCTCCCAAAAAATGATGCACACAGTGGAATTTTGACATCCGCTGGGTCGGGCGTCAGTGTTTAAATATGGGGCAAGGTTTGCACCGAATGTGCGTCAAAAATTTTGACGCACATTCGGCGCAAACAGAGTATAAATATGCCCCTAAGAGTTAGAATGTTCTGGCAATGGAACACCTTGGGGTGCTGATCTCTGTAGTTTGGGTCATATATAATGATGTGAATTGGTTAGTAAAGTCTATTGTAAAATCCAATGTTAAGCCCTACATTACTATGATAACATTGTTACCATGTGTTCCCAGTCTGCTGACGGAGAATAATTCAAGCATGTGAATCTAAAAAGATCCATTGCTAGAGAAAAAATATATATGTGCACAAATGATGTGTAAAAACATGTATATTTAAAAATGTAAAATATTCAACATCCATGTGAAAGAAATATATGTTAAAATGTTCATGATAAAAAGTACATACATAGCAATTATGTTAAAAATGTATAACAATGTATGTTGAAATACAATTAAAAATAAAATGTAAAAACAAACATAAGAACACACATTTGTACGTTATTAAAATGTCTAAATGTAAAAAATAAAAAAACTTAGAAACACAGTGTGTCATTCTTAAATATTCACCTGATAACCTAAGATATAAAGCAAAGGTTGTTAAAATTTTAATTTTGCATATAAATAGTACTTTCACCCATATAAAAAACAAACCATATTCGAAATGCTTTTAAAAACAAAATTTCTTCCTAAGCGTGAACATACTAAACCAAGGCCCATATTTATACTTTTTTAGCACCGCATTTGGGTCATTTTTTGATGCAAAATCGGCGCAAACTTACAAAATACTATTGTATTTTGTAAGTTTGCGCCGATTTTGTGTCAAAAAGCGGCGCAAATGCGGTGCTAAAAAAGTACAAATATGGGCCCAAGTATTCAATTTACAAGGCTGTAAACTGAATTTTCCAACTCCAAATTAAAATACATCAAAGACAATTCTAAACATATAATGGTGTACACTTAGCATTCCCACTTGAATCTAAGCCTCACTGGGGAAAATGTTGGAATAGATTCACTATTCCCACTCAAAACTAAACTACATTTTGATAAGTGTTGCATGTTGAGGGTGTAGAGTTACAATCCCCACTCCAGTCTAAGCCAGACTACGGAAAGCGTTGGACTTTGAGGAGATTACATTTACTATTCCCATTCCATTCTCATCAAAATTGGGGAAAGTGTTGGACTTTGAGTGGGTAGATTCACTATTCCACTGAAATCTAAAGCAAATTAGGGAGTGCTTTAAACTTTGAAGGAGCCCAATTTACTATTTCCATTCTAATCTAAGCCACATTTTGCAAAGCCTTGGCCTTTGCGGGGGTTAGATTTACAATATAAAATATAAATAAATATTTACCATCCAATACATAACATACTAATAAAAATATTGTACTGTAAAAAACTATAACCCAAACAATACAAAACATCTAAAATAGTTTTAAAAAAAAGTTAAATAGAAAACATTTATGAACACAAATTAATTATAATAAAATATTTAAGCAAAATGTTAATTGATACAAAAATCAACAAATATAAATGAATTCATTACCAACATGCAAAAACACATACAAACAAAAATACAGATATAATATCCACTTTACACAATTGGTATTTCATATATACAAATAAAATATGAAAGGATTTTAAAAATAAACAATACATTTAAAACAGCAATTAAGAAGATTAATTTTTATAATACTTTTACTCAATTCAAAATAAAATGTAAATATTTTTCTTATAATGGTAACTAAAAACATATATTCAACCAATGGACAATAAATACTTTACTGACCTATAGATATAAGATCATTATAAAATTATAAAACATGAATACTTTAAATTATGAAAAAATACAAATACATTAAAAAATACAGTCCTCAAAAAATCTACTCCCTCACGTGGTATGGCAAGTCAGATTTTAGCACGTCAAGCTATTTTAGCACCTACTCGTCCGTTATGGCGAGTGAACTTAAGCTGGAAGTGACTGGTGTTCTGTTAATTCAGAAAGTGAATGAGCAATAAAGACGCCTTTAAATCTTGTTTTTATCTCAACACATTTGCTGTCTGTTCAAGGACGGAGGTCAAATGTCAGTTTGTCTTTTTACTAATTGTTTCTTATCTTATACTGGACAATGGTGTTTACTTTTCTTTCTCTTCTTACAGTTAGAGGTTTTTGTCAAGTGTGCTGTCTGACAATCATTGTGAAACAAAAGGCTGTAAAATGTCAGCATTTTTTCAAACATGCAACATTTAAACACCTTGTAAATGAACAGTACAAATATTTCAAAATCTATCAGGAATTACGAGAGAACATTTTTTTGTAATTTCGAAGTGCGATGTAAACAGAGATTTAAGTAGGAGGAAAGCAAGTCAGTACACTTTACTTGGTGATGTGAAAATGACAAATATTTGCAGAAACTCATTTTTCAAACATAATACACACAAATGTAATTGACAATATAGTTTTATTAGTAAAACCACATCAGTGGAAATGATGTGGCTGTTTCAATGCAAAATCTGCTGATAGCAAATAAGTGTGCTATCACTGACCACTGACCCTCGGGTAGGTCGCTCCCCTGCTCACGCAGCGCCTCCAGTCCCTGACTGCCTTCCTCTCCTGTGAGTGTGCTCCCCCCTTCTTGCCCGTGTACCCCGAGTGCTTGAGCTTGTGCTGGTGCTGACTGAAATCCCTTTTCTCTCCTTGTATCCCATGCGTGTGCCCCCGAGTGACTGAAATTCCCCTTTTCTCTCCTTGTATCCCGTGCGTGTGCCCCCGAGTGCCGTGCGCCATCCTCCCCTCTCAGCCCCTCCTTTTTAGTAGATTTTAGTAGGCTCTTGTTCCCTTTTCGCCGTCTTGCCGCTTTTCCCGCCGCTCCTACCGCGCTTTTCCCGCCGTTTTTTGCCGCTCTTTTTTGCCGCTCTTTTTTGCCGCTTCCAGCTCCCCTGCCCGCCCACCTCCCGCCTCCCAGCTGACCCCGCCTCCCCACCTACCCCTTAAATGGCGGCCGCTGCGAGGCAGAGGTAGCGACCACTGACCCTCGGGTAGGTCGCACCCCTGCTCACGCAGCGCCTCCAGTCCCTGACTGCCTTCCTCTCCTGTGAGTGTGCTCCCCCCTTCTTGCCCGTGTACCCCGAGTGCTTGAGCTTGTGCTGGTGCTGACTGAAATCCCTTTTCTCTCCTTGTATCCCATGCGTGTGCCCCCGAGTGACTGAAATTCCCCTTTTCTCTCCTTGTATCCCGTGCGTGTGCCCCCGAGTGCCGTGCGCCGTCCTCCCCTCTCAGCCCCTCCTTTTTAGTAGATTTTAGTAGGCTCTTGTTCCCTTTTCGCCGTCTTGCCGCTTTTCCCGCCGCTCCTACCGCGCTTTTCCCGCCGTTTTTTGCCGCTCTTTTTTGCCGCTCTTTTTTGCCGCTCTTTTTTGCCGCTTCCAGCTCCCCTGCCCGCCCACCTCCCGCCTCCCAGCTGACCCCGCCTCCCCACCTACCCCTTAAATGGCGGCCGCTGCGAGGCCTAAGGCAAGCCCGTCTGCGCCCGTCCGCGCCTGGACCGCTTGACCTATGACTCCGCCACCCTCGCCAACCTCAACCCCGGCCGCGCGCCGGGCTGCTACCGCGCCACCCCCAAATGTACCCACGGACCCTTCACCTGCAGCAACTGCCGCTTCACCTGCCTACGGACCCACACCGCCACCACCAAGAACGACGCCCCCGGAAGCAACCTCGAATGCATCCTGGTCAACACCCGCTCCGTCCACAGGCACGCCATCGAACTGTGGAACCTCATCAACTCAACGAACCCAGACATCGCCTTCCTCACCGAGACCTGGATGAACCCCTCCTCGGCACCCGACATCGCCATAGCCATCCCCGACGGCTACAAAATCATCCGGAGAGACCGCTTCAACCGCACCGGAGGAGGCATCGCCATCGCACACAAAAGCTCCATCAGCATCTCGACCCACACCAACAACTCACTTCCCGACGCCGAACACCTCCACTTCGCGATCCACATCGACCCCAAGACAACCCTAAGAGGCACCCTCATGTACAGACCACCAGGACCCCGCACCAAGTTCAGCGAAGACATCGCAGACTTCGTCAACCCCCACGCACTCTCATCCACCGACTACATCCTCCTAGGAGACCTCAACTTTCACCTGGAGAACCACACCGACAACAACACCACCGCCGTTCTAGACAACCTCGCCAACCTGGGACTGAAACAACTGGTCAACACCCCCACCCACTACGCCGGACACACGCTCGACCCCATCTTCTCCTCAAGCAAACACATCACCTTCAGCCACACCACCGAACTCACATGGTCGGACCACAGCTGCGTCCACTTCAGCTTCAAGAAAACCACCGTGCATCACCACACCCGGCAACCACCAAAAAGATACTGGAACCGAATCACCACAGAACAACTCGCAGCAACGCTCTCCCTGAACCAACCCACCAGCACCAGCACCCCCAACGAGGCCGCCAACAACCTCACCAACTGGATCTCCGACTGCGCCAACCTCCTGGCCCCTCTGAAGACCCAAACCAACACCAACAACCACAAGAAAAACTCCTGGTTCACCACCGAACTCAAAAACTCCAAGAAAGAATGCCGCCTCCGCGAGAAGACATGGCGCCTCAACCCAACAGAGGAAAACCTGACAGCTCTCAAGGACACCACCCGCCAACACCACCAACGCCTCCACACCGCACGAAAAACAGCCTACCAGAACAGACTTGACAACAACGCCCACAACAGCAAGGAACTATTTGGCATCGTCAAAGAGCTCTCCAACCCGGACGCAGAAACCAACCCCATCCCTCCCTCACAGGACCTCTGCGACTCCCTCGCGACCTTCTTCCACCGTAAGATTGCCGACATCTACAACAGCTTCACGACCACCAACATGAACCCGCCCCCGGAAGCCGCAAACGACATCTCCACCATCCTCGCCTGGAACCCTACCACCACCGAGGAAACCACCCGCGTCATGAACTCGATCCACTCGGGATCACCCTCCGACCCCTGTCCTCACCACATTTACAACAAGGCTGACAACATCATCGCACCCCACCTCCGAGACGTCATCAACGCCTCCCTCACCACTGCTACCTTCCCTGAAAGCTGGAAACACACAGAACTCAACGCCCTCTTAAAGAAACCTACAGCAGACCCCACCGAACTCAAAAACTTCCGGCCTATCTCCCTCCTACTGTTCCCCGCCAAAGTGATTGAGAAAATCGTCAACGCTCAACTCACCGCCGCCCTGGAAACCTCCGACTCCCTCGACTCCACTCAGTTCGGATTCAGGGCCACCCACAGCACCGAAACCGCCCTCATCGCAGCCACGGACGACATCCGAGCCCTGACCGACAAGGGTGAAACCGTGGCCCTCATTCTCCTGGATCTCTCTGCAGCCTTCGACACGGTCTGCCACCGCACCCTGATAGACCGCCTCTGCAGCGCCGGCATCAGAGGCAAGGCCCTGGAATGGGTCATCTCCTTCCTCTCCGGAAGGACCCAGAGAGTCCGCCTCCCCCCCTTCAGATCCGCAGCCACGGAGATCATCTGCGGCGTACCCCAAGGATCCTCCCTCAGCCCCACCCTATTCAACGTCTACATGACCCCCCTGGCAAACATCGCACGCAAACACGGACTCGACATCATATCCTACGCCGACGACACCCAGCTCATCTTATCCCTCACCAACAACCCCACATCAGCAAGGACCAGACTGCACGACGGCATGAAGGAAGTAGCGACCTGGATGACAGACAGCCGACTGAAACTGAACACAGATAAAACGGAGGTCCTCATCCTCGGCCCTACCCCCTCCGCATGGGACGACTCCTGGTGGCCCCCCGCCCTAGGCAGCACTCCCCAACCGACCAACCACGCACGCAACCTCGGCTTCATCCTGGACTCCTCCCTCTCGCTGACCAGACAGGTCAACTCGGTGACCTCAGCGTGCTTCAACACCCTCCGCATGCTCTGCAAGATCTTCCGCTGGATCCCCATCGACACCAGGAAGACCGTCACCCACGCCCTCGTCACCAGCCGCCTGGACTACGGGAACACTCTGTACGCCGGCATCACCACCAAGCTGCAGAGGAAACTTCAACGGATCCAGAACGCCGCAGCACGACTCATCCTGGACATACCTTGCCACCACCACATCTCCGGACACCTGAGAAAACTCCACTGGCTCCCGGTCAACAAGAGGATCACCTTCAGACTCCTCACCCACGCACACAAAGCCCTCTACAACCTCGGACCCAAACTCATCAACTCCCGCGTCTCCTTCTACACCCCTCCGCGCACTCTGCGCTCCACCGGTCAGGCCTTGGCAGCCGTTCCCCGCATCCGCAAAACCACCGCCGGAGGAAAATCCTTCTCTTTTCTGGCAGCGAAGACCTGGAACTCCCTGCCCAGTCACCTTCGCGCCATACCCGAACACTTCCCCTTCAGAAGGCAGCTCAAGACCTGGCTCTTCGAGCACTGACCCCCTCCCCCCCAGCGCCTTGAGACCCTTATGGGTGAGTAGCGCGCTTTATAAATGTGATTGATTGATTCATGCTTCAGGTATGTAATTATTAAAAGTGGTAGTTTTTTTACTTGATTTGAGAAACATTCCTGTCCCTGCTCTGATAACAATGTGGTTAATGAACTAAGATGTAAGTCAACGGTCGTGTGTATGCTGTATGTGGCTGGATTTGTATTATATATGGAGCAAAAGTTTAGTCGATTAAATCAAAAAGTGTTTTTGTACAGCAGACATGATGAACTTGCATATTTCAAGGTGCTCTCATATGTGATAAAGAAGAAAATGACAGCTCAGTGAATTAAAATATTTTCCCAGGATCACATAATTTGAAACCAGTTTATGGGTCAAGAACATTATAATTAGGTCTACTAACATTTTTATGATTTTTCAAGGCCTGAATTATAAATCATGTATTTTAGAATTATTTGAAAAATGTATAACAAAATTACAATTTAAAATATTTGTTTAAAGAACTCCCCACCTAATTCCGAAATAAACCATACATCCTGTTGAAAATTAAAAATATACGCGAATAAATCACAATATATACAGATTTTAATATTACAATCACAAATACAAAAATCTAAACATTACAACTACTTTACAAACTACATAAATGTTTTTTTTAAAAGCCACACACCCCACTCCTAAAAACTGAACCTAATTCATAGAAAAGTGAACAAAAAATAAAAAAACAGAGCAAAACACAACGATATTAAATGCAAAGCTATGTAAGACAATTATATTATTAAAAAGGATAGTAAAAAAGCCATTATAAACAATATTCTTACCTGTGATCTTAACATCAACAACATTTTCGACATTACACTACAATTGCTACGATATTCCAGTCTCACAATATTTTTATTTTGATATTTTGGCAGAATACCCCTCAGACAGAGGACATCTTCCATTATGCACACTTACATCTATAAGAGAGTAGTGTCAGCATACTGGTGCAGGGTGATGCAAGCACAGAGACCCATTTCTTCTAGAACTTCATACAAATGCAGAGACACTAGGAAGAGCAGGAGGATGGGTCCTGTCCAGATGTCTCCCATTTGAACCACCTGGAATTTACCAGCTAGAGAATAAGAGAACCATTTCACGACAGTCTTTGCAATATGCATTGATAGTCCTAAGATTAGAAGGGGCTTCTCTTGATGTTAGGGTCAAAAACCACTAAGAGATGCACCTCAGTATATTATCCAATGAAAAAATGTAATTGACAATCAAACTGTCGACTTTAAAAACCTTAAGCATTTGTCATAAGGCCTTTTCAAGGGCATGGCCTGGACTTCTTTCAGAAATATTTTTCTTCAGAAGCAGTTCACGGTCCATGCTATCATTCACAACCCACCTCCCGATGAGTCACAAATTTATAAAAGTACCAAGATGGCCAGTCCTTTCATTTGTTAGCTGCTAATCCCTGGAATTTTCTCCAATCCGAGGTACATGTGACTACATGGATTTTCAAAAAGTATTGAAAACATGGACTTTTCAGCAATAATTCTTGCAACATCAAGCTAACTAGTCACATGCTAGTACCATAATTCCATATTCGTTATTTGGAAGCCTTGTATAGGTTAAATCTGGATGTACTGGTAGAAAAGCTGTTGCCTCCTCCAACATGATCATCTACCGCTTGAATAAGGACTGTCTCCATGTTAGAGCTGGATCAGGAATGTAACCGAAAAGTTTAGAGACGTTTATGATCCGAAGTATGGGAAAAAAGGACAAAAGAAACATATTTTTGCAGGCATTCTCATAGAAAGAAAGAACAATAAGGGGCCAACAAAGCCTTTGGGATTGAAAGAACTGGGGCATCAAAAGTAAGCGTGAACCTAAGGACAAATTGAACAAATAAAGCCAACTAAAACCAAGTGATGTTGGCATATTTTTTAAAAAGAAGACAGAATTGGGTCATTCTAATGCTATACAGTTCACTGCCAAGATTACTAATGAAATCAATGTTCATGGTGATTAATGCGAGGGTCGAACAGTTACAAAATAATTCAAAGCAGCCCCGAAGTTTGCCCTGCTCCATACCATCACTGATGATGTGATCCCTTTCAAACGTAGAGAAGATGGCTGGCACCAGTGCTGGCAAAAACATATACAGTATACTTAGACCAGAGAACCACCCGTGCCTACTCTCACTGTAGTCCATCAATAAAGAAGTGGTATGAAGTAGGGAAAGAGACACGCGTAATTACAATGTCAGTGAAACCTCAATTGATCACTGGAGAGAGACTCATTACTTTTACCAATATTTTTTATTTAAATATATTTTTTGTCACACACTGCCCCACTCCTCATCATAAGAACATAAAAAGGGACTTACATGTAATTCAAGACGCCACATTTTTCACACTAAACCTGTCACAAAACATTACAGTCAAAGACACAAATACAGTCATAACCAAAAAGTTACTGGTGGAACAACCACTGCACTTCAGTCTTCCTATATTATATGTACATAAAGAGGCTGCCAATCCAATTTGTCAAATGCAGTCTGCAAAAAGAGGTGGTAGTAATGAGGGCCGCAAGTTGAAGATATTTTATCTGTGGTGATTAAATGCGGTGTAATCTTATTCCATGAATCTCATTCCTGAAATTGCAATACTCCTTTGCCTATATGTTGACGTGTTTCGGCCCTTGACACATATGGGCCTCATCAGGACATTGGAAGAAAGAAGTACCTAGTATGAAAAGGAAAAAAGTACATACTTATGTGTATACATATATTTACAAGTTCAGCCAGGGCCACAAGAATCCCTGTTCACCAATTATCCACCATTCAACATTCAACTCTCACTGTAGTGGCTGACTGAACTGGTGATGATAGCTGACTGTGAGCACATTATATACTAGCCAGATTACTTTCTTTGAGCAGGTATGGACACCTTTCTAAGAGCCTCATTTGCAGTGTCTTGACTGATTTACGGCTTGTATGCCCATGGGTGTATAGTTTTCCAGTTGCTCTTATATTCTTAACTGCCTAATCATCATCAGGCCAATCTTATGCTGTGGCATGCCAGACAGCAGGCACCTGTCCTATCCAGTAATTGCAGGACATTGAGAGTATGTGTCTTTGGGACAGCTGGATTGGGAGTGTTCATATAACTCCAACACTGTTATGATGGTGTTGGCAGTTGCCTGGTGAATGGGCTCCATATACTCTTTGATTATGGTTTGTACAATTTTGGGGGTGAAGTATGTTTGTAGTTTGGCAGATTATAGTAATCATTTGCTGTACTTATGACCTTGGCTTCTCTGAGTATGCTGAGGGAACAGTATTGGGTATTCACAGGCTGATTCGCTAGATAATGTGCATTTTCAAGTCAACTTGTGTTTTTTCGGTATAAAGGCCAATAAAGAATTGACGCAAGACAGCTCCAGATAGCACTGTGTGGGTAAGAGAGTCTCAGAAGTGAGTCTGACTCTCTCAAGGATGATTCGGGGGTGTCACCACCCAAAGATTTGCTTTAAGAATGTGTTCGAACCGAGCATGTTGCAGCACAGTTTTCTTAAATATATTAGCTAAAAAGCCATGGGATTTTCATGTGCTTCTTAAACGGAACTAATACATTTTCATAGGATCAAAGAGCTGGTCTTTCTCTGAACCAAAGCATCATGCATGTGCATGAAACTAAAGGCCTACAAGGACCTTTTAGTTAGGAAAACCGGTTTGCTGAACGGGGAGGCTGGAAGAGTTAGTAAGGAATCTGCGGCTACATAGAATCCCCACTAGATAGGGTGTAACCAAAGGTAGGTAACTTTGTTCATCTGACAGAGATTTCTAGCCATGATTCCTTACCCTAGAATAGATATAAAATCAATGCCTCCCCGGAGATGGGTCTGCAAACTGGTTCAGGCCAAAAGGTGCTGGAGGGCCGAATGGGCAAAGGCCCTCATTACGACCTCGGCGGTCTTTTCGCAAGACCGCCTAGGTACCGCCGGGCTGAAGACCGCCAGTGGTGGCGGTCTTCCACGCCGCATATTATGACCGCTGGCAGCCCTCCGTCCTTTTCCGTACGGAAAGACGCCAGCAGCCATACTGGCGGTCAGCGGGAAAGTGGAGGCTGCTCAACCTCCACCGCCACGTCAACAGAACACCGCCCACAGAATCACGTCCCATGATTCGGTGTAGCGGTGTTCTGGTGACGGTGTGCTGGTGGCGGAGCTGCCCCCATGGATCCCGTCCCCTCCCGGAGGGCCAACGGACAAGGTAAGTTGATCGTCCGCTAGGGGGTGATGTGTGTCGTGTGCATGAATGGGGGTATGCGTGTAAGTGTGTAGAGGGTGTGTGTGAGTGCGTGTATGCATGCGGGGGTGCTGTGTGTATGGGAAATGTGTGCGGGTTGGTCGGTGTGCATGTCTGTTTGTATGTGTGTGGTTATGTGTTGTCGTGATGTATGTATGCGTGTAGGGGTGCATGTATGTGCATGTTGGGGGTGTGTGCGTGTAGGGGTGTGTATATGTGTATATGTGCAAGTTGGGGTGAGGGTGGAGAGGGGGGTTGTGCTACCTTTGGGGGCGGCAGGGGGGTGGGGAGTGTGGGGGGAGGACTTGTGGGGGGTAGCAAGGGGTGGGGGAGATCCCTATCAGTGCCCGGGAAGGAATTCCCTGGCACTGATAGTGCCTACCGCCATGGATCTCATGGCGGTTCCCAATCACCCGAAATCCATGGCGGTATGCAGGGTCCTGATACCGTTGGCGGTCTAGTGACGGCCGCCGGGCTGGAGACTGAAATCTCCAGCCCAGCGGTCATCACCGCCATGGCGGTCGGAATGGTGAAGTGGCGGATGACCGTGGCGGTAACTGCTGCGGTCATAATTCCATTTTTTTTTTCGCTGGCCTGTTTGCGGTCTTACTGCCGCTTTACCACCGACCGCCAGGGTCGTAATGAGGGACAAAGTGCCTGTCACTACAGACTTAACTGGTAAGGCAGTAGGTTTTGGTGATCGTGTGCAAGGACACCCACGTCACAGCTTGACAGATGTCCAGGACTGAGACTCTGTGAGCTGCTGAGTGGTCACAGCTTTGTTGGAATGAGCCAACATGCCCTCACGGCGTTGCTTTTTGGCCAGTCCATAGCAGATCCTAATGGAGAGTACAATCCATTTGAAGGTGGTCCATTTCTGTGCTGCTTTCCCCTTTTTTTGCGCCAGTGAACCCAACAAAAAAAACAAATCGCCCATCCGGTGTGCTTTGGGGTGATGGATGTAAAACAACAATGCTCTTTTCGGATCCAAGCAGTGGAGTCTCTCTTCCTCCCTGGAGGAGTGAGACACAGCAAATGAGGTAGGCAGTGTGATGCTTTGCCCGATGTGGAACGGTGTGACCACCTTTGGCAAAACAGAGGCACACGCATGGAAAACCAGTTTGTCTGCGAAGAAGATGGTGTACGGTGGGTTAACAGAGAGTGCATGCAGCTCAGTGACTCTATAGGCTGATGTGATGGCCACCAAGATGACTGTCTCGATCGTGAGAGTCTGAGGAGGCAATTATACATAGGTTGAAAGGGTGTACACATTACAAAAGTTAGAACCAAGTTAAGGTCCAATTGGGGCATAATGAAAGGTTTGGGGGGTACAGATGTAGAAGACCTTTCAAGAAGCATGCCACAACAAGTGACTTGAACAGAGAGGGTTGACCTTGCATCTGACAAAAGTCAGAGATGGCAGACAGATACCCCTTAACTATGCCAGAGCAAGGCCTTGCGACGCTATAGGAGTCCTGAGCCCCACTCAAGATTAAATTTGTCTCTGACCAAGAGCCGCCTTAGAAACTCCAATATGCAGAAGTGCTAACATTGAGCACTCTCTTCAATGGCGAATAGATCTATCCAAGGTTCTCTGCAGTCATGGAAGAGACCTTGCACCACCTCTTGAGATATGCCTTGTGGTCCACGAGGCATCAATGGCTGAGTTTTCCACCCTAGCCTTCACATACTCCACCATATGTTGCATGACCAAGAAAATGCCCTGACGTTCCAACCATATCCAGAGGTGCAGAGCCTCCTGGCTCATGGTCCACGACCTCACCCTACCCTGTGTGTTGCAGTATCACAGGGAGGTTGTGTACTCCGTGAACACCTGAAACAGACTTCCCTTAATGGAGGGGAGGAAGGCTTTCAATGGCAAGTGAATCGCTCTCAACTCCAACAAGACCAGAGTCGTCTGAGCTCCAGTCCAAGGATGCTTGAATCCTGTCCAGGGAGGGCCTGGCCTGGCAGTTAGTGCTGGACTGTTCCCATAGGGAGCATGGTCAAGATTGATTTGCATATGGCTGGGTCTGAACTGGAGTGATGTAGCAAGTAAAATAACGATGGCTTAAACCCAGACCTTTGACTGGTGGTGAGTGTTTGAAGAGTTTCAACACTCCATCCACATTTTATTTTGTGATGTTAAATACAATCCTGAGAATCACTGAAAGCCAGTAGAGCCCTTCAGAGTCGGTCTGGCATAATGAAATTTACAGATTGTTAGGCACATCTTGGATGCTTCATTTTTTTGTCTCTGGAAACGATGAATCCATTTTTTGGCAAGCCGGTCTGGAAAACATCACTGCAGTTAATCAGTCCCAGGATTAGGCTTCTTCTTAGTTCATTTCGATGAAGGGTTTACAAAGAGGAAGGGCTTTACAAAGCAAGAGAGTTGCAAATTGACCGACTTGACCACAGTGCTAATTTGAGGGTGAATGAGAGGTCTGAATTAAAGATGATATCCAGACGTTTTGTTGTCTGATTGGAAGGTGGGAAACCCAGACTGAGAGACCAATAAAATGGCACAGAGAAAATGTTTTGCCCTCAAGGTACAAAGACTTTGATTTTAGCCCTGCAGTGTGCTGGATTGGGGCCTACCATTGTATATTGTTCATCATAGTCTAATTAACTGAGATCTTTGAGAGAGCGCATTGGTTTGTTCAAACGTTCAGTGCTCTGCATCGTGAAAAGAAATAGCTCACTTTATTAGACAGCTTCTTTTAGTGCCAGGATTGTTGATCAAGTATTTATTTAATAAGCTCAGCTCTCAGATACTAAGACATATTGCGGTATCCAGTAAGTTACAAGTGCTACCAGTGTTGATATTACTATGGGTTTCTACAGTGCCTCTAAATGTAAAACATCATTACCATGCATCAAATGACTTTCAGAGGGTATATATGCACCACTGCCTTGATAGGAATAGCATTTCCTTGCTATATAAGGCAGCGTGGTCATGCCAAAATCGACACTGCACATGCGTGTATTGCTCCAGTGCAAGACTCCACATTGAACTAGTTTGGGTCCAACTAGGTACCCCTCAACCTCCTGCTCAACCCTCATACAAGCATGTGGTGTCAAGCTGGTACAAGGGGATGTTTGAAGCAACAAAGTTTCTCTATTTCAGACTTCCTGAAATTCCTGTGAAAACAACAATAACTACTCAAAATTCGGGAAAAAGATCACCAGGTCCCACCAAGTTTCGAGGTTGGAAAGAAAATGGCCTGGAAGTGATCTTGCGAGTAAACATACGATCATTAACAGCGACAATTAAAACTCAAAAATGACACCAGGGTATAAACAAAGGAAATGCAAGATACTCTGTGAACTAGAGCTAGGCCAATAAGAGGGATGCACACGCAACTGGGCCTGGGGCCTATGGACTGATTGAAAAGTCGTAAAGGTTGAGGGGTGTGCGCTGGGTGGAAACAGTATATGGGCACCAAACTAGGCATAGTCATGTTAATCACACATACTCCTAGATACCAGTCACAGACAGGACACTATTTCGATACACACTAAGTCGATGCATCAGAGGGTTTTAAGTCAGACAGCTGCCTGAGCCTCCCTTGATGTTAGAAAAGAAAAAAATCCTGTCAAGTTGCTTCCAATCCAAATGAACTAAACAGCGTTACCCAACAAATTCATATGAGCGTTTAGAGTGGCACCTCTTCTGAGGGGAGAATAATCTCAGCGGAATCCAAAATACACCGAACAAGCATTGGTAATGTCAATTGGTCTGCTTTAAATGTGCTGCACACTGTACGCACAAAAGCATGCCACACACTCTGCATTCACATGGGCACGTCTCTCATTGTGCACTGGGCACTGATATACTGCTCTCCTTGCATTCACACAGGCATACCATGCACCCATCTCTTACCCTGCACTCGCAAACTGCTCAAGCGACACTGATACATCATGGAGTTGTTTAAGACAGGTGGTTGTAGGGAGTTCGCAGTAGAGCTAGTTGCGGAGGGTTATGCAGAGCAGTGTGCAGAGAGTGGTGTAATATGCCTAGCTACAGAAAGATGACTAGGAGAGCTGTTTGCAGGAAGTTGTGTAGAGCTGTTTTCGGGGAGTTGTGTACTAGAGCTGGTTGCAGGGAGATGGGTGGGAAAACAGCTTGCAGGGATTGCAGTAGGAAAGGAAATTGCATGAAACTATGTAGTAGAGCTTGTTGCAGGGGATTGTGTAGAGCTGTCTGCAGGGAATCGGGCAGCAAAGGTGGTTACATGGGGTTGTGTAGTAGAGCTGGTTGCAGGGCGTTGTGTAGAGCTGTTGGAGGGAATTGTGTAGTAGAGCCATTTGCAGAAAGATGTGTATGAGGGCAGGTTGCAGGAAGCCGTTCAGAGCTGGTTGCTTGGAATTGTTTAATAGAGCTGTTTGAAGAGACTTCTGTAGAAAAGCTGGTTGCAGGGAGTCACCTAGACCTTTTTGAAGGGAGTTGTATAGGAGAGCCTTTTGCTGGGAGATATGCACTAATGCTGGTAACAAAGAGGTGTGTACAGCTGTTTCCAGGGAGTTGTGTCAGATAGCTGTAGGGAAATGTGTAATAAAGCTGGTTGTACAGCGGCGAGTATGTGATGTGGTTTCATGGCGTTTTCAGTAAAGTTGGATGGAGGGAGATGTGTAGGAGAGCTAGCACAGGAAACCGTGTAGAACTTTTTGCAAGGTGTTGTATAGAGGAGCTGATTACAGGCAGTTGTGTAGCAGAGGCAGTTGCATGAACTAACTTAGTTGAGCTGGTTGCAGGAATATGTGTAGGAAAGCTGGTTGCATGGAGCTGTGTAGAACATTTTGCAGGGAATCGTACAGGAGAGTTAGTAGAAGGGATATGTGTAGGAGAGCTAGTGATACAGACTTTTGTAGGAGATGTTGCACAGTGTTATGTGGCAGAGCTAGTCGAGGGGTATGTTGAGTTTGTCAGATGGATTTGTGTAGGAGTTGCTGCACAGTACAGTGCGGGATAGCTGGTTGCAGGGAGCTGTGTTATTTGGGTGGCTGCAGGGAGATGTCCAGGAAAGCTAGTTATAGAGAGTTGTGCAGTAAGGGTGCTGCAGAGAGATTGCAAGGGATTATGTGGAAGTGGTTATAAGGAGATGTGCAGGATGGCTGGTTGAAGGGAATTAATTGTGTAGGAGGGGTGGGTGCAGTGAGATATGTAGGATACCTGACTTTAGGGACTTGTGTGGTAGAAAGGGTTGCAAGGAGTTATGTAGTAGTGCTAGTTGAAGAAAGGTGTGTGGAGCTGGTTGCGAGAAGTTGTGTGGGAGGGATAGTTCCAGAGGATGTGCAGGACAACTGGTTGCAGAGAGTTTTGTTAGAGATTGTTACAATAATTTATGTAGTAGTGATGGTTATAGAGAGTTGTGCAGATCTGTTTGAATGGAATTTTGGTAGCTGGTTGCAAGGAGTAGTGCAGGGAAATGGGTACAGGAAATGGTGCAGACTATACGGCAGCAAGGAGTTGTGTATCCACATTGGCTAAGTGAGGTGGTGAACAAATTATGACTGCAAATGGCCATGTAACATTATTTAGCTAATCATATAGGATATAAATTATAATGCAAAAGACAGTTTTAGATAAGGGCTCATGAATATAAACTCTAAACAATGACTTAAGGGCTGGTTTTATTTAGTGGTATATGGGAGCAGGCTGTGAAGAATGACACAGTAGCTGATTGTAGGTAATGGTGCAGGAGAGCGGGTTGCCAAACTATTGTAAGAGCTGGTTGTAGGTAACAATGAAGGATAGTGGACTGTAAAATTGCATAACAGTGGGTTGTAGTGTATGGTGCAGGAGTACGAGCTGTAAAGGACAATGAATGAGTTGTTCAAACGCAAGTGGGCTGTAAAAATTATGTAACGGTTGTAGGTAATGGTGCACTAAAGTGATCTGTAAACTTCACATAAGGCCTGCTTGTAGGGAACGCTCACAGAGAGCAAGGTTTAAACATGGTGTAAAAGATGGCTGTAGGTATCTAAGAGCTCTTCATAGGTAACCCTTAAGAACAGGCTGTAAAGATAACGCAAGAGGTGATTGTGGAGAATGGTGCACGAGAATGGTTTCCAAAGATGACACAAGAACTAATTGTAAGTAACACTGAAGGAGAGCAGACTGCAAAGGTGGTACAAGGGCTGGTTGTAGGTAACACTGAAGGGGAGCGGGATATAAAGATGACATACGTGCTGGGTCTAGGTAATGGTGCAGGCTGTAAAGATGATATAAGTTCTGATTGTAGGTAACGCAGAGGAGAGCAGGTTGTAAAAAGGATGCAAGAAATGGCTGTAGGTACTTAAGGTGTGGTTAGGGGTAATACTGAAGGTCAGTGGGTTGCAAGAAGAATGTATCAAATGGATCATGGATGTAAGAGCTTGTTGTAGGTAACACTGTAGGTGGGGTGACCAGATGTTCCAGATTTCCCTGGAAATTCCTGGTGTTCGGAGGACTATACTGACACCTCAATGCTTTTCTCAATTATAAAAGCATGCCCCAGTTTTTTGGACAAATGTAAAAGTCCTCGTGCAAAGCAGACTTGAAATATATGCTCTAATTTCCACAGACACAGAGTCTGAAAAAACTAAACAACTGAAGTAATGTGTCTTTCTCCTTCAGGCTGAACAGGAGTGGATCAGTTGCATGCTCTCAGCAGAGGGGGGACGGAGAAGGGGTGTCAGAGGAGGGTGGGGGAGCAGAGGATGGAGGTCCCGGCAAAGCTAATAGTACGTAAATAAAGGATTCAAAAGAACAAGTGCCAGAATGGTTTTCAGTGTTTGAAAGTTACCGCCACACACTGTGTGCGCCTCTCTTTCTTTCTGTACCTTGATCATTGGCAGCTTTTAGTCCTATTTCTATGTCTGGTCAACCTACACTGAAGGGAACTGAGTAGCAAAGGTGATGGAAGTGCTAGTAGGATGACCAGACGTCCTGGATTTCCCCGGACAGTCCCGGTTTTTAGAGGACTGTCCCGGTGTCTAGATGCTTCTCTTAATTTTAAATAAATGTCCCGGTTTTTGGGACAAAGGTCAGATCTTTATATAAATGTCCCAGTTTTTGGGACAAGGGTCAGATCACCTAGGGAAACATAAGTTAAAAACGCCTACAAAGTATAAAATAATGAAAGTAATTTATCTGTTACTGACATGCAACACAGCCCCCTGTCGGCTCCCAGCAGAGAGAGGGAGTGTGGAACAGAGATAGGTGGGGACAGGTTGGGGGTGCAGGGAGGGAGGTCAAGCCATACCTAATTTTATATATGTAGGGGGTCATTACAACATTGGCGGTAAAAGCTGCTTACCGCCGTGCAGAAGACCGCCAACACACCGCCGCGGCCGTGGAATTCCGCCACAGCTATTATGACCCACATCTCGAAATCTGACAAAAATCAGACACCCACACAAGTCCGCCACACCAAAGGTCAGTGATAAACCGGCGAAAACAAAACCTCCACCGTCACGCCAACAGAAATACGCCCACACTATCACGACACACGAATCCACGCGGCGGTCTTTCAACCGCGGTATTCCATTGGCGGTACACACCGCCGCGCTCAAAATACACACACTCATACAAAACACAGCCACATTGGACAATTCAAAATACACACACCTGATACACATACACACACCACTCCCACACACCCAATACAATATAAAACGCACACCCACATCACCCACAAACCCCTACGACAAAAATCACAGAGAGAAAGCCAGAGAGAGACACCAGCATCCACAAACTACCATCCACAGGCACTCAACACCATCACCCACACAGCTTCCACGCACAAAACACCACTACATATCACCACACTTATCACCACACACACCACCCCACACATCACCTACACCACCCCATGACACGGCAAAGACACCCCAGGTTCTCGGAGGAGGAGCTCAGGGTCATGGTGGAGGAAATCGTCCGGGTAGAGCCACAGCTATTTGGAGCACAGGTGCAGCACACCTCAATTGCAAGGAAGATGGAGCTATGGCGAAGAATAGTCGACAGGGTCAACACAGTGGGACAACACCCAAAAAATCGGGACGACATCAGGAAGAGGTGGAACGACCTACGGGGGAAGGTGCGTTCCGTGGTCTCCAGACACCACCTGGCGGTACAGCGGACTGGCGGCGGACCCCCACCCCCTCCCCCACAACTAACAACATGGGAGGAGCAGGTCTTGGCGATTCTGCATCCTGAGGGCCTCGCAGGAGTCGGTGGAGGAATGGACTCTGGTAAGTCAAACCTTTAACTACCATATCGCCCACCCTACCTGCATGCTATCACAGGCCCCCACCCTCACCCCCTCCACTATCACTCCAACTCCTCACAAATGTACTAATATCACAAACCACAAATCCCAACACCAAGCCCTGTATGCAACAACAAAGCATGGACACCCATCACTAAAGCATGCCCACTGCACATAGCCATACAACCCCCTAAACCATCATCACACAAGCCCCCACACAGGAATGCTAGCACTGGGGTACACTCTCACACACCCATTGCACACCATAACACACACAGATGCAATAATCATGCTTTTACACCCCTGCAGGACCACTACCCAACGTCACCAGACAGGAGGGTCCACACATCTCCACCCCACCCACAGAAGAGGCCCACAGTGATGACAGCAGCTCTGTCCAACTGGATCCAGATGACCAGGCCGGACCATCGTGGGCCTCGGGACAGTCGGTTCCCCTCACACAGGCACAGGCCACCACAGACCTTCCACCCTCTGGTAACACCAGCACAGCACCCACCCAGCGGGCCCATACCTCCGTCCCCAGGACATGTCAATCAGCTGTGTGTCCATCACTACAGGGAACCCAGGATAACCCACCACCCCAACAACAACAGGGACCTGGGGGCAGTGGCAGTGGGCACACAGCCCAGGGGACGGAGGCACAGGAACACAGGGGAACTGGGAGGGCTGCTGTGCGACAGGGGGCAGACAGGCCAAGGGAACCCACTCTCCACGAGTCCCTCTCCTCCATCATGGGAGCATACCACCACTTCCGAGACTTCAGACGATTCTGACACTTCTCAACGGAGACCCCGCCCTTCACAGTATAGCTCCAGCTCCGATGAATGGAGCGGAGATGAGGGACAGAGAGTGAATCGGAATCGCTACACTCCATCCACCCATTTTAACCCTCCGTTTCCTTATCAGCCGATACCACAGTGGCAACCTATGCCTCTGCCTTATTTCCAACCACAGCCCCAATACAACTTTAACCCTTTTTTAGGAAGAGGCCGGGGCAGAGGCAGAGGAAGAAACAGAAGGAGAGGAAGAAATGTGCATTGGGAACAGGAAGAACCCCAGATGATCACCAGAAGCCGCAGTGCGAACAACCAAAAGAGACCCTAGTGGTCAATCTTTCAGGTTCCACTCTGACCCCACCAGAACTATCTGTCCTAGAGAAAGGTCTAGGTTTTGTTCCCACTCCAAGGAATGACCAATTTAGATTACACTGTGAAATGGCAGCCTTGTTTCGTAAAGTTAGGCTGCATTTTTTCTTTAAAGACAGACCAAGCACTGAGGAGAGAGGTGATACTAATCTTAGGAATCCCTCCACTTTCATGCCTCCCACCAGCTCAGTTCCCCTTGAAGTACTTACCTTCGAGAAGGCGGTCCGACATGAAATTCAGCAGCTAAATTCTCCTGCAGTGTTCCAAAACATCCCTAAATTAGAACGGATGGCTGTGAACTCCTTGTCTTCCAATCCTGATATCACATTAAAACCAGCAGATAAAGGTGGTGCCATCGTGGTTATGGACACCACCTACTACCAACAGGAGTGTAGGAGACTACTTAGTGATGCGTCTTATTACCGTCCCATCTCTACTGACCCGACCCCACGTTTACAACGCAAGATTCGCAGTATGATTTTGGAAGCAGAGACAGCTGGTTGGATTACCCGGCAAGAAGCAGAATTCCTTGACACAAAAAATCCCAGAATTCCGTACTTTTACTGTCTCCCTAAAATTCACAAAGGGCTCCCACCTCCAGGTCGCCCCATAGTATCTGGCATAGGCTCTTTATTAGAACCACTATCTAAATTTTGCGATTTCTTCTTGCAACCAATAGTTCAAAGTACGTCCACCTTTCTGAAGGATACAAAAGATACTTTGGTTCTATTGAAGGATATAAATGAATCTGGTACTACTGACATACTGATTTGTCTAGATGTAGAGGCACTCTATACTAATATTCCACAAGAGGCCACGCTCACCGCTGTAGAGGAGATTCTTCTATCTAATACATGGACTTACAATACCCCAGTGAGCTTCATTATGCAATGTGCCTGTTTGGCTCTCCAAGAGAATTTTTTCCAATTTGAGAAAAGCCTTTTTCATCAGATACAAGGTACATCGATGGGGAGTACTTTTGCGCCAAGTCTGGCCTGCCTCTACATGTTTACCTTTGAACAACGTCACATCTTGACCCCTGAACAACCATTCTTCTCCAATATCATACTGTGGAGGCGATATATAGATGATATCTTGGTTGTTTGGAGGGGAGAGATGGACCGTGCAATAGAATTTACGCAATGGGTTAATACTTTAGATACCCATCTCCGTTTCAGTTCCACCATCTCCGATAAGGAAGTCTCCTTCTTGGATTTACGGATCACACTTAAGGATGGCCTCCTTAACTCATCTGTATATCACAAACCCACGGATCGCAACAGTCTTCTACTTTACAACAGTTACCATCCTAAATCTCTACGAGACAATCTACCCTTCGGGCAATTCCTGAGGATACGACGCAACTGCTCAGATAAAAATGACTTCCACACACAAGCCAACACTCTATGTCACAAACTTCGTGAGCGTAATTACCCACTGGCTAATATCCGGCAGGCTAAAAAGAGGGCTGGCAATATCCCTAGAGATATTCTATTGATCAATAATACCCGTCCTCCGCAGACGAGATTAACCTGCGTAACCACATTTACTCCCCTGAGTAACCGTGTAAAAGGTATTATCCGCAGGTTTTGGCCCATTCTTAACAGTGCAGGTGCCACACTAGAGCGTCCCCTGTTTGCTTTCAAAAGAACTCCCAATATTAAAGATTTGGTGGTTCATACTAGACCTGTGGCGAAACGGACCCCGGATAATCTAGGCACTGGGCAATGGCTTAAAGTGAAGGGACACTACCCATGTGGGTCTTGCAATGTCTGCCCGCTGACTGACATGACCCGAGAAGTGGATATAGGCGAACACAAGACCTGGCAATTGAGATCCCATACCAACTGTAGGACTAAAAACTGTATCTACATGATTATTTGTCCGTGCAATCTGAAATACATTGGTATGACAACCAGGATGGTGAAAGTTCGTATCAACGAACATCGAAGCACCATTAGGTGTAAAAGATCCTCTACCCAATTGACCAATCACTTTATTGAGAAACAGCACACACCTAATGATATCAAATGGCTTGTCCTAGAGACCATTAGTGACAACATTGACAGTGCAAAAAAGCTTTTTGAAAAAGAACAAAGGTGGGTCTTTAGACTTCAGACCCATATAGTTGGTTTAAATGATGATATTCAATGGACCCATTTTATGCATTGATTTTAAGAATAATTCCTTTTTGCTCTGTTGCCAATGGTTAATTACATATCTTGCTATATACATGCCCTCATACAAGACCTTTATTTATATAGGTTGTCACACTTCTCGGAAGCATTTACCATCATTTGGCAGTGACATTTTTTGTTTTTTTCCTAATGAAACTGGCATGCCAGTACTTGCTTTTGATTCCTTTGTTAACACTCCAATATGGCCGACACTTTTGCTGCCCATTTGTGTGCATAACACTCAATAGGGTTGGCATGGTTTGTGAATAGTCCTTCCTTTGTTGTTAATAATTTTTTTCCCCTTTTTAAACCCCTCGGCACCAGTATCTCCAGGGATTCCGGGGTACTCGTTCCAGCATAGATTGACTGGCAGTGACCGTCAACTACCGAAGTAAGTGCTACCCGCTGTTAGGCACAATGACTTCCTCACACCCGCTTTTGACGCCGTCCTTAATGTAATCTTTTTGGACGCTCGGCGGCGTCCTGCCCTCCATTTAGATAGCCGTAATTACATAATTTCTTTTCCTCCCCTTAACATTCACCGAGCGCAACGATAATGGCGCTCCGTATAGACACGCTTGCTCCTGCGCTCACTCGCGCACATCAGAGCTAATAACGCGGGTCTTGCTATACTCTCCTATTATTTCATATCTCCGTTTATGTATTCACTGCCTTGCGGCCCATCCACCTCGGCCAAGCTAGACTTTTACATGGGCATTAATGGATCGCCCTTCTGTGATGACATAATTTATACTTTATGTATCACATTCTTTCTGTAATGAGGCGCGAATCAGCAAGTGGCACGGGTTGATAGACTCGAATTTTCTCTTTGTTATGGGGCACTTTTGTGATGTTTTACTTGTACTCCATACAGCTGATTTAGCGCTACTTCGGCAATATTACCATAAATATCTTCCTTATGAATTTTAATATCTGTTTAGACAATATGCTACAGAACCAGGGAAGTGATACTCCTGTCTTTATAGTGACAGCTGTTCTTATGTTCCCTCTTTTGTATGTACATATATGTATAGATCAGAGTTGACTTTTTGGTCTGGACCCCCCGATGCGGCCCTACCCCTATTTTTAGAGGGTAAGCAATAGAGATGTTTGTCTACCTATTTGGCTTTATATTCCTCCCTGCACAAGACACGTCCCTAGACCACATGGCACTTGTGTGAATCTGCACTTTAATATGGGGCGTCACCATGTAAATCACTGTGAATTTGGTTTTTTGATATGAATTATATGATGTTAACTGTGGTTTTCTTTCTGTTTTCATATTCCAATAGGTCTATGATTTATATATTTGTGGAAGTTTCCACGATTTAAAGGATTAGGTTTGTTACTAGGTCCTGATGAATCGCATAAGGTAATTCTTCTGTTACAAGCGAGAAACATGTTGACCAATTGTGTAGAGTGACACAGGGGATCCTGTGTGCTCTGTCTCTTAGATGTTATAATGCTCTTTAAGAGACATCATTATACCTACCTATATTTCAATGGGGTTTGTGGTCATCATTCCACTGACTCCCCGTTTTCTTGGTTTTTAATCTTGTCCGAGGTATGGACACGAGCATTAAATATTATTAGTTGTTACCTCTAGGCATTTTTAACCGTTTTTTCATATACCAATCCTTCACTTCATTATTCTTGACCGGCTATTTTTGATTCTCAAAAGAACTCCGGCAAAGAGCCCCCTCGCGGGGCCCGTCAGGCATTGCAGTGCCAGCCTGACGAGGAGCGGGCCCTATGATGAAGCATGTCACCGGATGGTGAGTGAGGGCTCTTGCTTCGAGAAGCTTCGGTTCCTACCTGGGGACCGAGCTTTTCACTTGATTGAAACCCACAGTACAATATGGAACCATGTGTAACCTTTTTTGATTGACTGTCTATTGGGATACTTACACACGGGACCAGGAGTTTTCACTCCGAATATCCCACTTTTCTGCCCCTCTTTTTGTTTTTTCGAGCATACCACCACTCCCAGGAGACGATGGCAACGGTCCTGGCCAAGTTTCAGGAGACCCAGCGCATGCAGGAGGAACAGTATTTGGGGTTCAGGGAGGAACTCAGAACCATCAGCTCCGCCCTGGGCACCATCGTAGGGGTGCTGAAGGAAATACTTAACACCAGGAGGGACACTGTGGCACTCCAAGGGGCCCCTGACACTAGCATGGACGATGAACTGCCCACCACCTCCCCCGGCGCTAGTGGACAGGAGGCACCGCCACAGGACCACCACACCAGCACCCCACCCCCTGCAGATGGAGAACCACCCCGCAAGCGGTCCCTGAGATCCAGGAACAAGACAGAGCACGATGCCAAGACCCCCGCCAAGAAATGAGACCACCCTGCTTGTCAAACCACTGTCCCACTTTGTCACCCTGTCTATATTGGAACTGCCCCATCTCCACTTCCTATGCCCATATGGGCAATGCACCTGTGAGACTAATAGACTGGACTCTGCCATGGACACTCCTCTGCCATCACCCCTCACCATTTAACTCCCCCCACCAATATTTTGTATGTAAATAAACACACCTAAAGCACCAAAAGATCTGGAGTCTGTCTGTGATTTAGAAATAGTGTATTTGCAATTAGAAGTGACAAAAGTTCCAGGAAATAGTAATGTCAACATACCAATGTCAGACAGCTCTAGTGCATGAGGAATCTAAGCAGATGACACACGTTGGAAACCACACCTGTGAAACCGTAAGGGAAAATGACAACTCAGTGACCATACACTGGGTGAAATCGACAGACAGGATAGAGGTAGAAGTGTAAAAGTACTTGTAGTAGGCAGGAATGTATTCTCACCTGTGTGTCACTGGAAATATTGCTGGATGACTGAGTCCCTGTTGTCAATGTCTTCTTCCTCTGCTTCCTCCTCATCACTGTCCACAGGCTCCACAGCTGCCACAACACCGCCATCTGGACCATCCTCCTGCAGAAAAGGCACCTGTCGTCGCAAAGCCAAGTTGTGAAGCATACAGCAGGCCACGATGATCTGGCACACCTTCTTTGGTGAGTATAATAGGGATCCACCTGTCATATGGAGGCACCTGAACCTGGCCTTCAGGAGGTCGAAGGTCCGCTCGATCACCCTCCTAGTCCGCCCATGGGCCTCATTGTAGCGTTCCTCTGCCCTGGTCCTGGGATTCCTCACTGGGGTCAGTAGCCATGACAGGTTGGGGTAACCAGAGTCCCCTAGTAGCCACACCCGATGCCTCTGGAGTTGACCCATCACATAAGGGATGCTGCTATTCCGCAGGATGTAGGCGTCATGCACAGAGCCAGGGAACATAGCATTTACCTGGGAGATGTACTGGTCTGCCAAACATGCCACCTGTACATTCATGGAATGATAACTCTTCCGGTTTCTGTACACCTGTTCACTCCTGTGGGGGGGGACCAAAGCTACATGGGTCCCATAAATGGCACCTATGATGTTGGGGATATGTCCCATGGCATAGAAGTCACCTTTCACTGTAGGCAAGTCCTCCACCTGAGGGAAAACGATGTAGCTCCACATGTGTTTCAGCAGGGCAGACAACACTCTGGACAACACATTGGAAAACATAGGCTGGGACATCCCTGATGCCATGGCCACAGTTGTTTGAAAAGACCCACTTGCAAGGAAATGGAGCACTGATAGCACCTGCACTTGAGGGGGGATTCCTGTGGGATGGCGGATTGCTGACATCAGGTCAGGCTCCAACTGTGTACACAGTTCCTGGATTGTGGCACGGTCAAACCTGTAGGTGATGATCAAACTTCTTTCCTCCATTGCCGACAGGTCCACCATCGGTCAGTACACCGGAGGATGCCGCCATCTCCTCACATGTCCCAGCGGATGGTGCCTATGAAGGACAACAGCGACCACAGAGTCAAACAACTCAGAGGTATGTACCCACAGTCTACACAGAACACCATTCATACACAAAATGTGGCCTGTATGTGTGTTGTGAGACTAGGTATGTGTGACGCAATTAGTAATTAGGCCATGTGGGCCCCTGAAATGGCGGCTGCCTGACCTGTAAAGTGGGACAATGGGATGTAAGGTAACTGCGCTGGCGTTGTACACCGTCGCGGTAGGCGGTCGAAGACCGCGGCGCAAAGCTGCATTGGTTAACATTGGACCCTATGGGTCCCAGGAGCCAATGATGATGTACGCCAGCGGTGATGGTACGCACCGCCGCAGACGTGACCGCCGCAGACGTGACCGCCATTTTCTAACTGTTGAATCACTCGATACCTGATCTTCGACAGGAGGGGACCTACACTGCAAGTGCTGCTGTAACCTCGGTCTGGAAGAGACAATGGCTCGTGCGTCCGGGGAAAGGGCCCCTGCCTTCACTGCAGAGGAGTTGGAGAAGCTCGTGGACGGGGTCCTCCCCCAGTACACGCTACTCTACGGTCCTCCAGACCAACAGGTAAGTACACAGGGAGGATGTTGTATGGGCTATGCCTGTGTGGAGAGGGCTGGTTGTAAGAAGGAAGGGGGCACAGATCTGCGTGCATGAAAGACTGTGAATGCATGTGCCACATGGCAAGGGTAGGGATGTGGGCCACTCACTTTGACGGTGCAGTTGGTAATGACTTTTATTCTTCCCCTGTACAATTCATGTAGGTCAGTGCCCACCAGAAGAAGGATATTTGGCGTGCCATCGCCAAGGACATGCGGACCCTGGGGGTCCACCACAGACAGAGCACCCACTGCCGGAAAAGATGGGAGGACATTCACCGCTGGAGCAAGAAGACGGCGGAGGCTCAGCTGGGGATGGCCTCCCAATGTGGGAGGGGTGCCCGTCGAACCATGACCCCCCTGATGTTCCGGATCCTGGCGGTGGCCTACCTGCAGTTGGATGGGCGCTTGAGGGCATCACAGCAGACACAAGGGGGTGAGTACACTATCATTCAGCGGACTTTGCGTGCAGTGAAGGTGTCTGGGTGGGGGAGGAGGGCTGTGGGTTCCCCTAGGCCAGGGCGAATTCCGTAGGCTAAGCCCATTTGTAAGGCATGGCCCTGTGGCCCCCCAGCCCACCTCTGTAGAGTGCCAAGTACAGCTAGTCATGCCCCTGTGTCATCTATGTGTGCAGATGTCGTCCATAGCCTTGTAGGCCATTTCCCAGGAATTGCACTGTAGAACCCAACAGCCTGACGTAGTGCAGGGGGCTGCTGTGTCTGTATTGTCCGCCAACGGTAGCGGTAAGCTATGCACTCAACCTGTCTTTCTTCTGTTGTAACCCCCTTTTTGTGGTCTCCCTGTTCTTGTGTGCATTAGCATCATCAGGCGGAGGTAGAGTGGCACCGGAGCACGAGGGAGCTGCATCCCACATGGGCATGGAGGCCCACACTACGGACTCAGAATACAATAGTGGGACGGAGGGCGAGGGGAGCACCACGGCGGTCACAGGATCTGCAACCAGCGACACGGACTCATCCTCCGATGGGAGCTCCCTTGTGGTGGCGGCAACATCTGTGCCCCACACTTCTACAGGTACAGCCGCCACCCCCCCTACCAGCACCGCTCTCCCAGCAGCCCCTCTGCCTTCGCCCCTTGCCCGCTCACCCAAGAGGGTGGGCATCACCTTCGCCCCAGGCACCTCAGCCCCTGTCACCTCTGCTGCCCTCAGTGAGGAGGCCATTGACCTCCTCAGGTCCCTCACTGTTGGGCAGTCTACCATTTTGAATGCCATCCAGGGTGTAGAAAGGGAGGTGCAACACACAAATGCATTCCTGGAGGGCATTAATTCTGGTCAGGCTGCCCTTCATCGAACCGTTCAGACTCTGGCCTCAGACCTGATGGCAGCCATTGTCCCTGTGTCTAGCCTCCCCCCTCCAACTTCCTCCACCCTGACCCAATTCCCTGTACCTCTGCCTATCTCAAGCACACCATCAGACCAGCCTGCACACACCTCACCACACAAGGGAAGCTCAGACAAACATTAGCACCACACATCCCACAGGCACTCACGCAAGCATCACACACATACAGACACACCAACATCCACTGCCTCCACTGTGTCCCCCTCCTCCTCGTCTCCCTCCCAGTCTCGTCTACACTCACACCTGCATGCACTACCACTACAGCCACTACGTCCCGCACCAGCACACCCACCACCACACCCCGCTCACGTGCACTCACCACCCCCACTACCATTTACACGTCCCCTGTGTCCTCTCCCAGTGTGTCTGTGACGCCCCCTCTGAAGATACACAAATGCAGGCACACACCCACCCAACAGCCATCCACCTCACGACAGCCTCCAGCCCATGCACCTGCACCCAAATCCACAAAAGTTACACCTCCTACAACCACCACCTCTTTCTCCACTCCCAAACCCCATCCAGCTACCCGTCCCAGTGTGTCCAAACAACTTTTCCTGTCCCCCCCTTAACCTATTTCCCACCACACCCCCCGTCCAACTCATAGGTCTCGTACTAGCACCTCAGCCAAAAAATATGAGAAGACCGCCACCATCCCCGCTGCCCAGGAGGCCACCGCCAGCCCCATCGTCACTGCCCAGGAGGCCACCGCCAGCCCCATCGTCACTGCCCAGGAGGGCCCCACAAGCCACAGCCCAGCTGGCCAGGAGGGCCCCGCAAGCCACAGCCCATCTGCCCAGGAGGGCCCCGCAAGCCACAGCCCAGCTGACCCATGAAGGACCGCCAGCCACAGCCCAGCTGGGCAATGACGTACCGCCATTGACAAGGACCGCTGAACAGGTCAGAAACTGGCAACTCAAGCACCGCTGAACAGGCCAAGGACTGTTGCACAGGGCAAAGACCGCCATGGCAAGGACCGCTGAACAGGTCAGAAACTGGCAACTCAAGCACCGCTGAACAGGCCAAGGACCACTGCACAGGGCAAAGACCGCCATGGCAAGGACCGCTGAACAGGTCAGAAACTGGTAACTCAAGCACCGCTGAACAGGCCAAGGACCGCTGAACAGGGCAAAGACCGCCATGGAAAGGACCGCTGAACAGGTCAGAAACTGGCAACTCAAGCACCGCTGAACAGGCCAAGGACCGCTGCACAGGGCAAAGACCGCCATGGCAAGCACCGCTGAACGGGGCAAAGACCGTCATGGAAAGCACCGCTAGCCTATTTGCGGCAGGGGCAGTGACGCAACTGGGACCGTCACGGGGTGAGTGCTGCACTCTGGGCACCAGTCCCCCTCCAGAACCAGTGGAGACATGCATCCACTTGTGAGACTGTGGCTTTGCACTCCCCAGGATGGTACAGTGGGCAACCCACCCACTGCAGAGACTTGTGAGACTGTGGCTTTGCACTCCCCAGGATGGTACAGTGGGCAAACCACCCACTGTAGAGACTTGTGAGACTGTGGCTTTGCCCTCCCCAGGATACATCAATGGGCATGGAGGCCCCTCGTGGATCTGGCGTGGTGCACTCATCCGGCTGAGGTGCCCCCCCTTCCCTTCCCCCTGAGGTGCCTGTTGTATTTCTGTCTGATGCCCCTGCAGTGCTATCTTGTGTGGGCCTCGCCCATGCATTTTGGGCCCAGTGGTCCACGAACTATGAATGGTGCAAAACCTGCACTACTAATCGTGGTGTATATTTTGTTTATTGTATATATATATATATATATATATATATATATATATATATATATATGTATATATTTGCTTACTGTATTTTGATATATTACAATGGTTACACTCATTTCCTTTTGTCTTTGCATTCTTCCGGGGGGTTGGGGGTGTTACTGTAATGTATAGCTAAGCATTGGTGTGTGTGTTGTAGTGGGTGAGGGTCAGGGTGGGGGTTGGGGTGTTGAGTATGTGTGTCCCTGTGTTTTTGCCTCCCCTATGTCGTAGGTGCAGTACTCACCGTGGTCTTCGCCGCCGGCGTTGATGCTCCTTGTAGAAGAGCAGGAAGACTAGCGCTGGGAGAATATGAAGTTCCGGCTCCATGGTGCCCTCCTTCCTCGTGGAGTGTGTAGAGGTGAGCGTTTTCCCTTCGAAATGGCTGTTTCCGCCGTGTTTTTATCCGCGGTGAATCCGCCCCGGAAAAGGTGGCGGATTGGCCTGTCATAATAGTGTGGGCGGTACATTCTTTCCCGCCTGTCTGTTGGCAGTTACCGCCATGGTGTTTGTTTGTACCGCCGGGGCGGATGGAGTGTTAAAGTGGCTGTCTTTGTTGGCAGTTTCCGCCACGGTCGTAATTGCAAAAATTTTACCGCCGGCCTGTTGGTGGTCTTACCGCCGCTTTAACACCATCCGCCAGGGTTGTAATGACCACCGTAGTCTTTTAAATGTGTGTGTGTGTGTATATATGTGTGTCTATATATATATATATATTAACACACCCGTTTATAGGCACACATTCACAAAGCTACGCAAAAAAAAACGGGACAGGACAGATATAAAAGTGAGAGTGAAGTCTTTAGTCCTTCTTTTATGTCTGACCTGTCCCGGTTTTTACTCCTCAAGATCTGCTCCCCCTATGTAGTAGGGGATGGTGCAGGCTATAAAGACGACATAACTAGTTGTAAGTTACGCTGAGGTAGAGTGGGTTGTGAGAAGGGTGTGAGGAATGGCTGTAAGAGCTGGTTGTAACTAGCTGTGCGGGCTGCAAGCAGTCTCGAAGATGACCGGCTGCCGGTAGCAGTGCAGGGTGTGTGGTGCACCGCCCTCCTCTGCAGCTTTCTGCAGCCTGCTGCTGGAACTTGCAGTCAGTCTCTTGACTGTACTCTGACACGCAGGCCTCCGAGGTACAGTCAGGGAAGTGACATGTCAGTGGATCTCATTCATTCTCCGCATTCTCACTTCTCATAGCCACGGGGCAAGTTCTTTTCAGACAGCACTGGCCTGGCTGGAGGCCAAGTTTGTGGAACCAGTCTCAACAGAGACCCCACGCCCGTCTTCATATCGGAGGAAGGGAGGGGCTGTGCTTATAGACAGTGCCATGTGTGAAATTATGTTGGGGATTGGGGAGATGATGTGTGCTGTAGGTGGGAGGATAAAAAAATCCATACAATACGTGTATATTTCGGGGTGGTAGAAAAGCGTGATGAAAGTGCACAAAGTGAATTGCTGAACAGGTGTGGGTTTATCAGAGAGCAAATAAGATACACGGGCAGATTTTCAAGGTCCTAGCGCCTTCCTACGTCACACTGGCATCATTTTTTTATGCTAATGTGTCGTTAGGAAGGCTTTTTTGCCACGCTGTGTTTACAAAGTGGCAAAATGTTCGCATTGTGCTACTTTGCACACCCTTGTGCCACTTTATGCCTGCGCCAGTCATAATGTACCCAAGGGGGGGTTCTGGCTTTCAGAGACCCGCACAAATGACACGGTGAAATCTACAAGATTTCACTGCAACATTTTTGGCATGATTTTTAACGCCTGCTCAAAGCAGGCGTTAAAATGACGCAGCCATGGATACCTATGGGCCTCCTTGCACTTCGCTGCACTAGCAACAACATTTTTGACACTAGTGCAGCAAAGCACCACAATAGAATCAAGAATTCTGATGCTATTGTCCTAATGACCTCCATGGTGCGCCATATTTTGAATATGGCACACCCGTGGTGTTGTCACGTGGGGCAACACAAGAAAATTAGTGCATCAGCACTGATGCACCAATTTCTTGTAAGTATGCCCCAGTGCTTGATATGTAACTATAGATGTGCTTGTATTCCCTGTCCCAGAGTACCTGTTTTCAGCTGAGAAGTGCTGGTTTTCTCCCACTCAAAGTACTGCAGCAATGCTGTAAAGTGCTAGTACTTTCCCTTTCATTTTAAAAGAGTGCAGACTTTGAGCACAAGGCAGTATCTGCCCCTTTGAAGCACTGAATATACAAAAATGTGCAGTACAGTGCACTATGTGAAGGTCCTGTTCCTTTGTAATGTAAGGAGACTCAAAGATTACTTACTCTTACTCGATAAGGAAATAGTATTTGTGTGCATTTCTGTGGGTTTATAGCCGTGGAGAGGAGCTTTTCCTAGTAAAGATTATAGATTGACATGAGTATGTTGTTATGCATGCTTGCATTATACTTGCATTATGATCTTAAAATGTTAGTTTTATTTTGCATTATTCTACTCTAGAACTCTGTAATCAGCACCATTGCCAATGACTTGTTACTGGCGTATAACATACATTTCCTTGGTATTTTCAAAATACACTTGAAATAGTACAGGTATTAGGCACTGCACTTCTGGTTTAGAAATGACGTTTCACCAATGCAACGCAACTGAAGGCGCTCTTCTTCAGGGCCTCAACACATGTAGGCTTGAATCACTCCAGGCTGCCTCCCAGAAACGCTTCCTGTGTCTGTCTGCAAACATACTAATGGAAATGTTAGCAGCAGGTTTGGAGCCACAATGTCCACTAAATTAATTGGCCGGATCTCATATCTCAGGGCACATATTTCAACTGGCTACGTCTGCTTTTTCAGAAAATACGCCTCCAGCTAACACAGGAGCCCTTTTGGTAACTGTATGTTGGGGCATAGCAGCGCAATAAAATGGTAATAATAATGCTGATAGCACGAAACAATACTATTAATAATAATAACGATCACGGTGAGAATGAGGAGACTGAGTGACCTGCAAGATGCACCCTGCGTGCCCCTTTTGTTAACCCAACCGAGGGAGCATGCACGGGCTCTCAGTGAAGGTTCATACTTATCATGGTTCGTGTGGCAAATATCAGATGGTTACACGTGTTAGAAAAAGAGAATTCGGGTGTTTCCGAGGCGCAGCTTGGTGTATGAACGGCGTGTGCCCAGGAACCATCACAGATGCCAACATGAAGGGCCCGAGCGCTCTGTGGCACCCAGCCGCCCGCCCCCTGTGTGTCGAAGTGCTAGAAAAGCAGAGATCTTAGCTGGCACCGCAGGCAGCGGGCGCAGCCCCCGCAAAGAGCAGCTCGGCGGGCTTTTTTCCTTTCCTTTTCCGAGACGTGGCAGCCACAGGCCGCGTCCTTTGAAGGGAGCGCGGGGATGGGTCTGTCTGGCAGCGCAGGGAGGGTGACGTCGGAAGCCGATGGGAGCCGGAGCCACAGCCCGCCCTCTCCACGAGCTCCGAGCCTGCGTGGACGGAGGGAAAGCTGAGCGGGGGCGTGAGGGCTTGGCAGCCCCGAGGCTTTGGGGAATGCAGACACTGCCGGGCTTTTAAAAGAAAAGTATGCTGATGCTTGAGGCTCACGGAGGAAAATAGATTTTTTTGTTTTAGGAAGGGGCTGACGATATCGGAATCTATAGATTCTGCGGCAGGTCACTTACTTCAATGGTTATTGGGATGTGGGTGCACTTAAGTCTTTCAGAATCTTAAGGAGGCCATTTCTCAGCAAGTAGATGCTTCGGAAAGGCAGTGATGTTAGGAGCATCGATGAGTGTCAAACCAGGAGTTCATGGGTCCGGGGGTAAAGTTAGACATGTCGTAAATTAGGAGAATCCTTCACGGGCTGCCACTTAGAAAGGCTGGGCGGGATGAGGCATAGGAAATTGCTTGTTAAATTAAAGCACTTCACAATCTGCAATCTCCAGATTCTGGCCCACGTTTTCTAATATTTGGCGTTGTGGTTGCGTCACTTTTGGCTCTGACGCAAAATCTACTTGGCGTTTTGCAAATTGAGTGTTGCCTTGTCTTATCTTGCTTCAGGCAGGTGTTACATGGGTGGAGCATTTTCATTCCCGCCCAGCCACACGCATTTTTACGCAAAACCCTATTTACAAAGATTTGTAAACATGGTTGTCCACCAAAATGGTGCCCCTTATCCGAGACCAGGGTAACAAGGATAAATAACTTTATTTCTCTTTTTTATCATTTGTATGTGTGCTGCATAACAAGGAGGAAATAGTTTCAAAGGATATTTTTTGTGCCCTCAGGCATGCCTTTATGCACAAATCCTATCCTGACCACAACACAAACACTCTTGCAACGTGATGCAAGGGTGCCTGCTTGGCACTTGGCAGCCGAAAGAGCCCTAGAACTAGGAGAGGGCAGAATTGTGCAATAAGTTTGTAAATATGGTGTGGGTCTGCTCTCTTTCTCAAGCAATGCTGCTCTGCAACATCCCTTGCTGTGCTGCGTTAAATGTTAGTAAATACGCCCTGCGGTCCCCTTTATGTTACTGCTGCATGTGACCCCCAAGTTACTGGAGCTGGTGATAGAAGAGCTACATGGGATGTCTGGGTGGCAGAAAAGGTTTTATCGTGTGCAGAAAAATTATTTCATGTGGTTACCAACTCCAAGTTTAAGTTTTGTTTTACCATACATCAACTGACAGAATTAACATAATTCGTAAGCCAGGCTTAGCTAGAACTGACAGCCCTCCACTGGCACATTAACCAACTAAACTACTTCATCTAAAAAACATAACAAACACAAGTAAAAATGTGTGCCAGGGCTATGAAGTGCAAGGCATAGAATATTGCATCTGACAAAAGTAGGATCTTCCAAACAGTGTTGGAAATCATTACTGTCTTGGGAATCTGTCAAATAGCTAGGGAAATCACACCTGCAGACATATCCTTTAAAAGTCATAAGAAAAGAAAGCATAAGGTTGATGGATCACTCAAAAAATCTGAGAAATCACATCTGGTGCATTGATCACTCAAAGGACGTGGAAACGCATCTACAGCACATGGATCAATCTAACGGCCCAAAAAACCACACCTTGTACTTGGATCAGTAAAAGGCCTTGAGAAAGAGAATCCAACAAGTGCAATGGACAAAGCTGACATGGTGCATGGATCTGCATCATGTCACCATTTCTGCCACGGGAAATCACATCCACTGACAGATCGGAGAAAGCAATTCTGATCTGTATGTAAGAGAAACTGCACAAAGTCACACCTGCAACATGGTTGAAAAAAATCACATGTAATGCATGGTCAGATCACCTCAGAAAACAGGTTCAGAAATAAACTGGGTGCAGCAATCATTTCTTTAGGACCATTTTTTCAGAAAGACACATGTGCAAGCAGCAGCGAGCACAAGTCAGGAAAAATCGGATACACAGGTCGTCAAATTTCTCAAGTACTGAGAAGCCACACCTGCCATTGTTAGGGAAATCCTCTGGGTAACACTCGATGGAGGAAATAACTGGATAGAGAGGTTAGCAACAGAATCTTTGGTTTGGGACTTCACCTGTGTGCAAATTCCTCAGGAAAAGAGTCCGAGAAAGCATAATACATGAAAACTGGAATGTGTATGCAACAATTTTCAATATATTTTGGCTATCCTCTCCAGAAACAGTTCAGAGGTTTAACAGGTAAAACTTCTATCCTCACTTTGTACATCAATACATGCCTATGCAGGGTCAGAGAATGGACGTCAGGGAGGCAAAAATCTGTTATCATGTCTACATTTATAGTCATCATGCCTACCTTAGGAGAGTATAATGGTTGGCTGTGTAGGGAGGCATAACTTCTTTATATCCTATAGTATCCACCTGTCTACTGGGAGAGACCAAGCATTCTTGACGGATAGATCAGGGAGAAATAATTGCCATACAACATCCAGTATTAAAAATGTCTTCCCTAAGCAACTGAGTACTGCAAGGCAGGGAGGTAGCCCACAATCTCTACGCCCCAATGGGCAGGATTTGAATTGCCTGGAAGGCATGTCTCCCCACTCTCTTGCACTTGCGCTAAATAGCCTTGGCTTGCACAGAGGGGGTGAATAAATCCCTGCTTTCCCCAAATGGGGTCTCAAAAGACAGCTCAATCATTGAATAGGTTTTGAGAATGAACCATCACCTCAGTCTAACAGTGATCCCTCCAGGTTCTAGGGTATTAGTGCCCTGTCTGGAGACTAACATTTACCCACCGTGAGAAGGAAGCTGTGATGCCTGATCTCTTGTACATCATACAATGATTCCTAAACAAAGTACCTCAAGGTTGGAGGTCAGCTCTTTACCGCCTATGATAGTGACCCTCGAGTGACTCCGTAGATCACATGATCCTTGTGAATCCTAGCACACCCACCCTAAAGGAAGCCATGTAGTACACAGGCATTGATGTTTCATTCCTCTTTCACACAAGCAAGTGGCTACACAACAAAGGATAGCGAGGTCTGAGCTGCTTTCCTCTTTTGAATAATACCTCATAAAGAAAAGATACTGTCTGAAAGTGCATTATCCTTGCCCTGAGCTACACCTGCTCTTCCGAGGTTATCCCTCAAGACAAAAAGTCAGCCTGAACTCCTCCTGCACCCCAAATAGTGAAACAGACAAGAGGCCAACCGTGGTTGAGTTTGAGGAATCTTACCTTGGGTCAGCAAAGGCTTCAGCACCGAGGGATGTCAGTCCTTTTCAGCAGCACTGAAGGATTACATATTATTTTCAAGACACAAACATGAGGGCTGAGTTTGCATCGACCTTTCACTATCCAGTTCCAGTTTCCATACCTTGGTTCAATGAAACACCAAACGTGCTAAACAGGAACCTGCTGCCCGTAGGACCCCAGAAACACTCCCACAAGTTATGTTTGTTGATTGCCACATGTGCAGTTTTAAGACCCTTTAGCCATCTTGTTGCAAATATCACTTTTCAAGGAATCAAGCTAATGAATACAGGATTTTTCCTGATTGCCATATATTATATAGGATAATTAAGATATTCTAAGTAAGTGTTATTGCCTTCTGCTTGGGGCATTAACAGTGGATAACTTCCACTGTGGGGTCAGTTAACTATTGTGTATTGCCAGCTTCATAACCATAGACCTGAGCTGAAGGCAATGGCACATGATGAGGGTAAATAAGAGTCAATATACCGACTGCATGTGGGCAGTAAGACTCATAATCTCATCCTCCACAGGCAAATGAACTTGCTTGATATATCTGCTTCTAGTCTCTGCCGTTGAACTTACAATGCAGCCAAACAACATTACTTAGTGCCAGCGATGTAAGCATTGTTACTGCCTGAAGCAATCTCAGCATTCAATACAGGCCACTGGAAGAGGCAACATGATAGTGCATGAAGTGCAGTCCTAGGCACATGGCAGGAATGGGGCCCTAGTAAGAGATAAAGTCTTGGGTCTGGTTGTTTCCATGCCCACCAACTGTCCCGTTAAAAGGTTATGACATTATAAAACAAGAACCTGGGGTGCTCCGATTAAGGTTCCTCTAAGTATATATAGGGCGAGTATGAGTCTGGAGATAATTACCCAAAACAAGAAAAGATACCAACATTCCTTCTATTAAAGGACTTCACCCTAACCGGTAGAACATTCACTGCTTGGCGGGAGCTCCCGCCTCTTAATTGCCCACCCAGTACGTCCACAAGGAGACACTGAAATGCTACAATCAGTGCTTAGTTTGTAAATAAAAATGTGCCTGTGCCCAAAGCTTTCCTCTGAAACACGTGGCTGATGTAATTAAATTTGCCAGCACAGAATACAGAGGCAGCGTAATTCTAAAGTCATCTCCTTTAATCCGTTTACCGCCATTCCCTTCCCCTTCAGCTCACTCTTGCAGCTTTCTGCGCTTTTCAGTTGTTCTCTTCCTCTGTCATACTCATATGTGTCTTTTGCTCGCAGTAAATATCTGATGCAGAAAAATAAGTGCTGGCCCACAAAAATGAGTGCCCGTGCCACCCACTGGAAACCGACCACCGCCTCAAATTAAGCACTGGTTATAATCACTACCCTGAGCACGGACATCCATTGATGACAAGAAATATGATTATAGCACAGTTCATCATTTAACAAGTTTGCAGCTCAGTCTCAGATCTCAGAGCTCCTTCACTCTGTTTCCTTTTACCTCTTACCTTTCTTGGATCTGTAAAATTTCACAGCGTGTGACCTTCTGCCACAGGCAGCAGAGAAACTATCTTTACAATAAGAGGGCCTGCAGAGATTGTCAACCTGCCAGCATATCACACACTTTAAAAATGTGTGTCTGTCTTTCAAGCTTCCTGTCCAACATGGCAACAAGAGCTGCATCACCTAACACGACAACCGCGCTTTGATGGTCATCACGCACAACATGGAAATATTTCCTACATAGGCTAAAAAAAAAGACAACACACTTCCAACCAAACACACATAGTGTCACATGCTACCCATGTGGCTAACCAGTTTAACCTCCTACGCATGGTAGTAAGCACCATACAAACTATAATAAAATACAACAAAATACAAAACACCCAAATAATTAAAAGGCGCAAGGGGATGGGGCATTGGAAATGAAGGAAGCCGTGGGCCTTGAGGGCTTGATAGTTAAATTCGTGTTTGGCCCCTGTGTAGCCTATATCGAATAGTGGGCACTAAGGTTTGACTGAGGTGCTGTATCTTTCACAAGTGTCTGGAAAGGGGTGGGGAGGCAGGAGTCATACAAACATCCTTAGATAAAGTACTTTTTCAGAGCAAACGCTGCTGCCTTCACTCAGGGAACAAGCATAGGCTTGAGCGAACTGCAGGTGCTGTGAGTTGATCTCATAAATTCAATCTTCATGACTGCTCTGTTGGGGGAAGTTTGGATCCTGAGGGAGAACAGATAGAGAGGGTGTTACGTTTTCACCTCTACACAGCACTGCTGAATATCAGACATATTTGCACTCCACATCCCCGCAGGTTGATGGAAACACATCTCCAAGTCACCTGGCTGCTCCGTGGAATGGGAGCTATGTTTAGTCTTAGCCTCCGATTTTAACTAGAGGGGAATTCCTTCATTTGAAGTCTATGATACAAGTGCACTGGGTCATTGTTTATGAGAGGGCGGCTGTGAACCCGGAAGAGCCTGCTGGAGTCAACTTCCGGTGTGGTAGCTCATTAGTTTGAAACAAGGCTACAGTCTAACTCTTTAACTTTCAGTCACTTGTTCAAAGTCACTATAGTTGGGACTTCCCATTCAGCAAGTAGGAGTTTAAAGCATGGCTGTTATGGGCAATCGTATCAGAAAGTTTCTCGCCTCAACTGTCAATTCCTGTAATGTTTGCGGAATGCGCGATGTGTTGACAATGCTACGCGTTCCGAAACCCCCTGTGCAGAGGTCATAAAACCTATAACAAAATCAGCCAGTGGGAGTAGTGTGCTGTGGTCGCTGGTCATGCCCAAAGCCAACATGCCAGCATCAACCCTTTGTTTTGTCTGCATCACATGGGCCGGGACGGCACCACATCCACTCACTGTAACGGGGTATACATAAATCCCCCTTCCTGGTATTTATAACACGGTGTGCGCTAGCGCGTCACACCTGTTTTACATGAACAATATTACATTCTTCATTTATTTTGAACAAAACAAAATCAACGCAAACGTGTAAACACGCTTAGCCAAACACACGACCCCAATTCAAAAAGGAAGATCTTCCTGGAGTCATTTTGAAGTCATCTGATGACTTCAGCTGGGCTATTCCTACGGCCTTTTCGAAAAAACAAGTAAATGCTCTTGCTTACTGGAGCTGTGAACCGCTTCTCCAGTCTACCGATGTAGTAGTTGTGGTACATAATCCCTCAGTCGAGAAGATGGCACTGGGTTGCTGCACAGCCCACATCTCGTGCAAGTGTCCCTGCTGACGGGAGTAGCAGGAGTTTCTCTATCCGTGTCTTCTGCTGCGCTAGGGCACAACTCAGTGGTGTTGGCACCTTGGCTCTCTGAAAGGAGACATTGCTCACCCCCTCACGACACCTCATCTGGCCCCAGAAACTCCTCCTCCCCGTCTTCTTGGGCATCAGCCTGTGGAGGAACTGTGTAATGGAACCGTTTGAACTTGAAAACATTTTGGGTGATTTCTTCACCTCTGAGTTGAGCAGTCACTCTAGTGCCTATGATGTGGGTGATCACCCAGGGGTTTTGTTGGAATGGCGTACGAAACTTACTGCCAGGAAACCGGTCTTGGACTAGTACTCGGTCACCAACCTGAAGATTAGGTAGTCTTGTATTGCGGCGCTTGCTGATGCAGGCATTAACAGCCCTCCTTCTGGTGAGCACTCTCTGCTCATCACTGAGGTCAGGTGACCACTGGGAGCAATGTGGAATAGAGTCTTGGATCATCCTCCCCATCATGAAGTGCCCTGGAGATTGTCCGGTAGATGAGTGGGGTGTTTGATGGTACTCCTGCAGATATTAGTATAGGGCCCATTCATACGGTTGTTCATTAGCATGTGCAATGCGTATTACTTTATTGATTGTTCTCATGAAATGTTCCACCTTCCCGTTAGCAGAGAGGTCATGCATATATAAGGCCTATAACAAAATTAGCCAGAGGCAGTAATGTGCTTTACTGGGGTCGCTGGTTATGCCCAAAGCCGACATGCCCACTTCGATCCCTTAGTATTGTCTCTGTCATGTGGGCCAGAACAGCACCACATCCACTCACTATTACAGAGGTATACATGAATCGCCCCTTCCTCTTACTGGTCAAGTGGAGCGCACTAGCGTGCCAAACCTGTTTTACATGAACAACATTACAATTTCATAGAAGTGCTGTCCAGATGCCTGGGATGCAGCACGTGTGCACTCAGAGTGATTGTGGGACACATAGGCCAAAAGAAGATCAGATGAGAGTCATGAAAGTTGACAGGCCACTGTAGCCATTTACTGTATCTTGTTACTGCTCAGGCCTCTACATGTAGTCATCTCCTGGCTGCAGAATTGTCTCTGCCGAACCCGCGTGAAGAGCCCACACAAAGCTCCATGTGCAGCCATTCAGCCTTGATGCTGAACTTGTTCAAATCGTTGACAGTTGCCGTTGAGCTTAAAGTAAATGGCTGTACCCAGCTACATGTGCACATCTTTTATAAATATGAAACGCTTCTTCCTTGGGCTTAAAAAGGTCAAAGACGAGGTGGGGACTCCTGTCCACAGACCCTTAGAACGATACCCATATATTTGTGGGTACCATCCTGTGTGGTAATGAGTGTCCCCCTTGAAGATGGCCACTCTGGGAGGGGTTGAGGTGGCGCTTCATAATTCAGGCTCCAACCTGGCTGCCTTGAAAAAGAAAATATTTTTATGGTGTTTTGACACCATCTAGAAGACCTGTTGTTTGAATAGTTCCTCTCCAGATGCTCCCTTGTCTTAGCAAATGAAGAGCTCTTCAAGGAAGTTAGGGGTCAAATGTACTAACTGTACGAATTGCGATTTCCAAATTGCCATTCCTCCCAAATCAGTATTTGGCAATGGCAATTCCTAATGTATTAAAGTTTAAATGTAATTTAGCAATTCCTAGTGGGTCCCAAATCCACCTACTTCATGAACATTATAAGGTAGGTCACAATTTGCGACCCATTATGCATGCAGCCATCACAGGGATGGTGGCCTGCTGGGAACAGCAGACCACCATGTCTGTGATTGCTTTTTAATAATGCAGACTTTTATTTTTCAAATGAAGCCTGTTTCCCTTGAATGAAACAGCACTGCATTCAAAAAGAAAAGTTTCTTTCTTTTTTGTGGCTTGTTTAGGAAGAACTGGTTGTCGTTGACCACTGCTTCCTCCTAAAGAAAACATTTTTCAGTCACAAAGGGGAAGGGATCCCTCAATATAAATATAAAGTAAATTATAATGCACACTGTTACATCAGAACTATTAAATAACATTTTAGAGCACTAAATTATTTAATAATTAAATAAATAACTTAAATATATTAAAATGAGTATTATTTTAGTTCCTGTTTAGTAAATTTCATTAAAAGTGGTGTTTAATTAATTTTAACAAATGTTTAATTTTTAATAAACGTTTACAAATCTAACATTTTTAATAAGCTAATTATTAAGTTTAAAAGTAATAACATGTTTTATTATTAATTTTGTATAATGTTTTGAGAGTTAAAAATCACTCTCTTAAGGTGGGTGACAAACCTAGAATGACAGTAAGGACGATCTGACATGATTATTTAGGTCCCCTCTGCGAAGCACATACATAGAGAGTGATCTTAGACTATGTGACATGGCACATGGACTCTTTCTGGAACTGACACTTCTCTGACAAAAGCCGGGCCTTTTTGCAAGGTGACTAGATTCACATTAAGAAGTATTCATCCAAAGCAAGAACATAGAATGCCGGGCACAGAAGTGAACTCACTTCTTGATGTTACATATTAAAAAAAGACCAAGGTCTGTCTCTTTGAGTGACAGTTAAACTCACACACCAACACAAAGGCCTGCCTATTTGTCATCTGTGCGTATGTGAAAATACTGAGGTCAATAATATTCACTCACTAATATTGACTCCAGAATATTGACTACCAACACATCGCCAAGGTAAGCACACAGGGAAGCATAGATGTGCTGTTCTTAACTTCACATCTACTCACCTATTTTGATAGTCGATGTTATGGAGTAGATATAAGGTATGTTAATATTAACAATATGGATATTCTGGTGGAACACGAACTGGACTCACACCTTCTGATGATAAATCCAGGAAAGCTAAGGCCTAACATGGCGCTCAAACTTAAGACTGGGGGTGAGCAAGCCAGAGAAACAGCAAGGACTGCCTGGTGCCTGGCTGGTCAGGTTAGATTAAAAACTGATTGAATGTTCAACGTACACTCGGGTCTCATTCTTCTGAGAAATTATTTAGATCCTTTTCAGGGTAGTGCCAACCTCCTCCCAGACTGCCCTCATGTGCAGGTATGCACTTGGTAGCAGTTTTTGTGCTTCTATATGGAGAAAGGTCTCCATGATGTTAACATGTTTTTGAGCAGATAACCATCAATCCAATGCTGATTATTAAATATTTGAAGGGGGAAATCTAGGTATTGCCTGTGTTTCACAGATCTCACACAAACATGTTTTAAAAATACAAGAAATCATATTTACTGACATATGTGAAAAATGATTTGCAGACATAGTAAGAAGTAAAAACAATATCCTACACTTCTGGCATTGCGATAAGATACCAAATGGATAGTATATCAGATTAGAGCCATATTATTCCACAGACTGTAACAAACAGAATATTCTAAATGTAGCTACTGCATAGAACATGAGATTTTGACACTTTGGCACTTGGCCTAGTGGCCAAACCAAATATCTCGAGCCTTAAACTAATAACAACAGTTGATGCCTACACAAAATGTGCCCATGCAGGTTGTTAAAAGAACCAGAAACGTATGGTACCAAAATATCATCACCAAAATATTGTCTGGCAGAAATATCATATCTGCGATTTCATTTACAAAACAACACCTCATGGGAGGTATTCTACCATTCAGTTCAGAAAAGATAATTTACCAGCAGGTCATTTAGAGCGCCAAAGGTCAAAGCATAGCCGGGTATATACTTTGGAATACATAATCCAGAAAATGGTTGTTTAGAGTTTTCAATATTCAAAGGTTAATCTGTTAAATCTGATAAGTAGGCTGATAGAGTAAAGCAAGCAGAGCTCAAAGGGTGGTTTAGCGTATGCATTAGGATGAGTAATCTATAGGCAAGTCATTTAGAGCAAGCAAAGTTCAAAATGTAACCTGGCATAAATATTACAATGGGTAATCCATAGGCAGGTTGGTTAGAGCAAGTTAAATAACCCCTTTTTAAAGAAGCCAGAAGGTGATCTGAATGATTTGGCCAACAATGGCCTGATAACTAATCTGCAAGGGTATAAAGAAATGCGTGGCCATGCAACTCACCATGCAGATTGAACTGTTGACCACCTCCTTTGCCAATATGGATTTCAGAAGAGTTGCACCACTGAAATTGCAGCTCCCAAAATCTTGGATGATATTCACTGTATATTGGATGATGGTGCCGCCTGCTTCTGGTCTCATCCTTCTGGCCTTCTGGATTTGTTGGCTGCCTTTGACGACTTCGATCACCATAGCCTCCTCTAGGAGCAACACATGTCTCTACAGGATGAGGCCCTAGACTGGTCTCGTCCGTTACGACAAATTGTATGCAGATGGTCTGCCTAGGGAGGTTCGCCATAGATCCTGACAGGGTATGGAGCCATTGAGAATCTCAGTGTTGAAGGCAAACATGGCCTTTCTCTAATATACAAATGATTTATAAATGTCCTTCAAGATCTCTTCAATCTGTGAAATCTTTAAACTTAGAAAATGCCCCTCGAACCAGAAAAATGTATTATCCTTGAACCTCTGAAGGCAGAGGTTGAAGCTCAATTTAGAGAAAATAATATTTATCCTTTTCTGTCAATCCCATGCCGTATAATTCCAAAATGAAGACTTGAAGATCTGTATAGTGATGGCTTCACCACATCTCTAATCAGTGAAGTCAAAGCATCTAGGATTGTGAACAAAAGGCAGAGCCATGTTTGATGCTGTCAATAAACTTAAACCATTTTGAGAACCAAGTGACTACAACCACAGTAGATATGACAATGACAACTTCATCTTTATGGGCACTTCAGGAGCTCCCCCAACCCCAAGAGAAGCTGTTTGTCATTCAGTGGCTAGGCTTATGTCTGGTAACATAAATATGCCTACAATTTCACAAATATAGCCATGCCTCAGTAAAGTTATCTGGTCCCAACAAGATCTTGAGAAGTCTGTAAAGAAGCATATGGAGCTTGGACTGAAGTAAACAACGCTGTCTTAAACATTCTCTGGTGCACCACCTTCCTGTGGTACTCCATCTCAGTCAGTTTTAAATGTGCAAACACTCTACTGCTATTCTGAAGAACATCTTTTTAAACTGTTCCTTGAAATAACTTGACTTTCATGATTCTATATGAACGATAGGGGCTAACACTGTTTAGTATATCTTAAGTTGACAAGTCATAGACTACTTTCTGGCTAATAAACCGTCTATTCTGAGGTGTACTATAACCATGGCCACTGGAATTATGAGTTGGTGGAGGACCAAATTATGTGGCAGGGTTGAATAAATTATTAGGCACGAAATGCAATGTTGCATAATCCAGCGCATTTAGTGCAGGCAGTATCATTACATTATTTTTGTCACTTTTACAAGTTATCATTGTCTGAGCAACGGTTTCACCCAAAAAGTGTCTGTTGAACACCAAAATAAAGAAATCAGCATTTGAAAGGTGACCAGTTAACCTATGCTAAGGCCTGCCACTGTGTGGCATGATGTGTGGCGGTGTTTTACTAATTTTATTGTCTAATTTAGCCAGAAACAATTATTTTTATTAACATCTGTAAATTATCTGTAAATTACGCATCTGATGATGGATTACATGGCAAATCATCAACTATGCACAAAAGGCTACAGCTGCAGAACCGCATAATTCCAGTGGCCCTCACTGTAGCTCTTTCACTGACAGGGGAGCACGCATACCTTTATAACTGGGGCTACTTTTTCAAAAAAGTCCCTAAGGACGTACAAAAAATGTGTAATTTCATTAGGCAAATGAACCTCATTCTATGTTATAGCCTATACAGTATATGGATGTCCACAAACTATAGTTCATGCCCCTGCAGTTAAAAACCACAACTCGCTCAGCAAATGCACTGCTCACCTCAGAATCTTGGAGAACAGAAATGAACATCATTAATAAAATATACACGCAGGCAAATAAATGATACTGTATCCACAGGGATGTCATCAATACTGTCAATGATACGGTGAATGTAATATCATAAGTGAGGTCATAGATGCCATTTGTGACGGCATCTGTGACATCAGGTGTGAGGTTTGTGAGCAGTTATATTTTTTATGCGAGGGGCACAAGTGCTGGTTTGTATATCTACTTTTTCAACATATACTAGGGTGCTATATATAGTCCTCACAGCACCACCCTTACAACACTGGCAACGTCTGTTCATTTCTCAGGCATTAGGAGTCCTGTAATAAGCACGAAGAACCAGCGCTTGTCATGGCAGGAAAAACACTCCGGTCCCCTGATGCAAGAATTAATCCAAAATATATAAAGGCGACGAGCAATCTGATTGGCTGGCTGGAACTTGAAATAAAATCACGCTCTGCCACTACAGGGACTTGGTCCCGAGTCCTGAATTTGTAAATAGAAAAGAAAAACATATAAGGAGCAGAGTATGGACACCCTGGCACTTGTAGGGGAAACCCAGAGGGAAGACCCTAGCGCCCATAAAAAAACAATACTGATAAAAAAAAGCTCTGTCCCATCCCATGAAGGTGACCCTTGAGTGGGGGTATGGCGAAAACCTCAAAAAAGTACATAACTATACATGAGGGATATGAGTTCATGACAAATGATGCATTTGAGATATCACGAGTGATGTCCTTAATTATGTCATTTAAATATCATGAGTGATGTAATATGTGCAGTCATGAGCAGTGCATGGCGGGGGTGCAAGTCATAGCTAGCTCACTAAACTATAACTAGTGAATGTCAGTATTTTTGGTTTTGAAACTTTCATTTTTTTGTTATTTTAACACATAACTATAATACCGCTTTAACCTTTGTTTTCTTCAGTGAATTCCTGAGTTTTTAAAATGTAAAATAGAACCTTGTTTTCAAGCCTAACTAATGTCACTTTTTTAACCTTTGCTTTTTTCAATGACAATATGGGCCTGATTCAGACCTTGGCGGACGGCGGAGGCCGTCCGCCAAGGTCCCGCCGACAAATGACCGCACCGCGGTCAAAAGACTGCGGCGGCCATTCAAACATTTCCGCTGGGCCGGCGGGCGCTCTCCAAAAGAGCGCCCGCCGGCCCAGCGGAAATGCCCCTGCAACGTGGACGCCGGCTCAGAATTGAGCCGGCGTAGTTGCAGGGGTGCAACGGGTGCAGTTGCACCCGTCGCGTATTTCAGTGTCTGCAAAGCAGACACTGAAATACTTTGTGGGGCCCTCTTACGGGGGCCCCTGCAGTGCCCATGCCATTGGCATGGGCACTGCAGGGGCCCCCAGGGGCCCCGCGGCACCCCCTACCGCCATCCTGTTCATGGCGGGTTTCCCGCCATGAACAGGATGGCGGTAGGGGGTGTCTGAATCCCCATGGCGGCGGAGCGCGCTCCGCCGCCATGGAGGATTCAATCGGGCAGCGGTAAACCGGCGGGAGACCGCCGGTTTACCCTTTCTGACCGCGGCTGAACCGCCGCGGTCAGAATGCCCTTGGGAGCACCGCCAGCCTGTTGGCGGTGCTCCCGTGGTCGGTGACCCTGGCGGTCACCGGCCGCCAGGGTCAGAATGACCCCCTATGTGTGTCTACACATACATGAGTGTGTCTGAGCTTGTCCACTAAAGTAGAACACAGACAGACACTCCAGGAAAAATGTTCATTAGCTAAAGAATCATTTCCTGAAGTTCCACCCGATGTTCTATTTTGGGGAAAAATCTGTTAATTTATCATGGGGTCTGCAAATGTTGCCCTGTACTGGCGCAGGGAAGAGGACACCGTCACCCCTGTGTAGTTACAGTTATGCCAGAGTTTCCAGAGGAGGAGCATTAACTGTTTTCTTAATCATTTTTGTGCCATTTGACTAATCTGCACAAAATTTTTCAAATGAAAAAGTTTTCTCACCTTTTTCTCCTTCATTAAAATGTTTGCTTCAATCCATCAAGTGGGTGGCCAAGAAAAAGGGAGGAGGTCCCAAAAGAGTGATAGCCCATGCAAACTCCCACACAAAATTTTACTAAATATAATTTGGTAAAAAGTTAGACATTTACTCAGAAAGAATTGTGAGCTGATTCGGTGTAAATCCGTTCTGCTGTTTTTAAGACATAGCATTAAAAGAGGGGCTCAGGTGGGCATGAAGAGGTAATCTTCAGAAAAAGTTAGATTGGCCTTGCACACTCCTGCAGTACCAACATAAAAAAAACGCCAGAACCTGATTGGTAAAAGGAGCTTTTTCTCCCTTTGACTGTTTTGATTCTGGTGGAACTTTCCCTGTCCAGAAATACCAAAACGATCAAATTGACTGGGTGCAACATTAAACAAAATGTTGCTGCCACTGAATTTCAAGAAAAAGTGCACATAAGGTGGTAGAGAGAGCACGCCCTGCCCCCCAGGTCTATGTGAGGTTCAGTAGGGAACCCCCGCAATTATACTTCAAAAAATTAGCCCATTTTGGCAATGGTACTAGGGTAGTAACTCACCTATTTGATACAACCACACTCCCACAGCACTGCAGTACTGCAGGAGTATTGCAGTACTAAAAAGAATAATAATTAAAAAATGCCGTGAGCAGCTGGGGTTGGGCGTCCTGTGGCCGCTTGGGTGTAGGGAGTGCAACCCCTGCTGCACACAGACAAAAGTCATGCATAGCAGGGGATAACAGCTCTCCAGAAATTGTCCAAGGGCCTGGCACTAAGTCATGCATTGGAGGTTTGCCACTCTGGGGGATTCGCCTTACTTCAGTCCTAACACACATCAGTCTCTTGCTTTTGTGGTGGCACACAATAGTGTCTGTTAATTAGGTGCTAACGTGGAATGGTGCTCTATGATTCAGTGGTAGCATACAGCTTCACCAGTTGATTCTGTGTGCTAAAACATAACAGCACCTGGTGCTTCTGTGCTAACACACAACAGTGGCTTTTGCTTCTGTGGTAACCAACAGTAGTACCTATTGATTTTGTGCTAACAGTAGCACCTGTTGACTATGCTTATACATAGCTCAGGGAGTGTAGTTTCTGTGCTGACACACCAGGAGGGCCCCATACGGATTCGGGGGACACCTTTACCCAGGGGCATAACTTAAGTGGGGTTATGGGGTGCTACGCCCCAGTAAAAAAATGTATCCTTTAGTAAATACTTGGTTACTGGTGTTTTAAGTCAGGTATGATGAGGTGTCTTTCGCATTTCACCCACAAGTTTTGCATGCCCGCAATGACAAAAACACACACATTCTCTCTTGTCTCTGTTTTGTAGGCCTTAAAAAAGGTTGGTTAGCTTGGAAAATATTGTTTTATGTAACCCTAACAATTCGCTCTCCTCTCTCTTTCCACTGCCCCTTAAGCCCTTCTCATGTCCTGCTTCCCACATTATGTATTTTAGTAAGATGTGCCAGAGTGATTGTTGGGCAATCTAAAGCTCACCCCCCATGTTACTACCCAGTGGGGTCTTGGGGGGCAGTCGACTACAGGGAGGTCTGCCCCCGTGGGCTAAAATGGGGAATGGAGCAGTCCAGTGACTGCTCTGTTTTATTGGACTATGTTTGGCCTACTTGGGCTTCCCATATATATACATTATATATATATATATATATATATATACATATATACTGCCATTTTAGGGCTCCGGACACAATTTTTAAGTAATTAACAGCGACAAGGGCTTTTCCCTACCCACCATTCCCAGCAGTTTAGGATTTTTAGTGGGCTGTAAGAGTGAGGTTTTAGTGGCCTTGGTTTTGGAACAGGTGCACAGGGCAGTTTAGCAGTTGTATGGTTGTCGCTTTGGAGTGTGGTGAATCCATTTGAGTTCCCCCGGGGCACAGGAGTTAGTTTAGCCTTTGGTTTGCAGGCCTGTTGCCCCGTCACCTAGTGACTATTTACCCACTTAGCATGCTCTGTTTAATTCCATTTATTTTATTATTTCTTTTAGCACTTTGCAGCTGCCTACATTTTATAAGAAATGTTGGTATTGTCATGTCCCTTTCTCACTTACGTGTGACAAGAGCATAATGTGCACTTGTTAGGAATTGTTTATGTAATTCCGACACAAGTCTGCCACATTATCAGTTGTTTAGGAATATACCTGTGTCAGGTATAAATACACCTCACACTGACAAGGTCATTAGAGGGGTTGCTTCCAGATGCCATCTATGCTGCACGTCACCTTGCTGCAGAACTTAGCCTTTGTGTCTTCACACAGGCTGATCTAGAGACCTCATTTCAAGGTAACTAGGGCTGGGGGGTCGCTTCTCACGGATGTGGTACTGGCAGATTAGGGTTTACCACACCTAGCTCTCATTATGATAGAGATTAGGCATTCTTGTTAGAAATTTCATATCTTATGTTTATTGCAATATTGTGGGGGGGGGGTTTATATTCACAAATCTCATCTTCACAATTTTGCTTTTATTATTGCTCATTATCCTAATCATTGCAATTCATGCATTTTACCATAGATTGCAGTCTTTTCAATAAAAATATTGAAAACTTTCCTGCATCTCCTTCATTGCCTATGTCTGTATGAGATTTATTGATAACGAGAGAAAAGGGTAACTTCCGTTCCACCTTGACTTCCCTGAGAGGTCTCATCTAGAGTCCATGCATAAGGCCACCATAAATCACCTTTACTGTCTGAGGTTCAGTGAGATAGTGCTTGTGAGCCGGGAGGGTTGGGCTGACAGTTGTGACTTGTTTTCGGAATGACTCATTCGCCTACAAACAGAAGTGCTGTTATCCCTAAACCAGAAATGTCATTGTAGTTAATTTGCTTGTACAGTGAGGTTTAGTTTTGTAAGGCTTAAGGCCCAGGGTTTATTTTATTTTATTTGCACCTTTTTCAATAAAGCTGTCTTTTTCACACAAATAAGTTGTCAGCGGTCTGTGCTGCTCCCCTATGCCACTACCCACACAGGGAGCATTGGGAATTAAGATGGGGTATGGAGCTGGTGATGTCAGTGGCCACATGATCACTGCGTCACTGTTGTAAACGGCACATACCTGCCAATGTAATGCATTCACTTGCAGGAGCAGCTTGCCGGGCATGAAAGGGGCGGGGCGGCACAAGGGTGTGGGGAAGTAAATAAAAATAAAAATTAAACAAAATTACACTTACCTCCATCCGCTTTTTCTATGCTGGCTGCAGGCACAGTCTCCCAGCCTGCCCTGCGGCCAATCAGGTGCTGCTCAGGGCAGCATCAGGATTGGCTGGGTGCTCCCAGTCAGACTGGGAGCCTGTGTGTGTTTATTATTGTTTTCTTTTAAAGGTTCTGAAGCTGCCGCTGCTGGTGTGGGGGAGGAGGAGACGCCCCTGTTCCCTTGATCATGATGAACGAAAACCCACTATCCACCCTCACAACAGAGTCGGCCAACATGAAGCAGGCCTGGTAGATTATAGAATTGCCAGGTGCTATGGTATAGTTGTCGCTGGGAGAAAGCGAGTGAGAGAGTTCATGTTAAGTCAAGGACATAACAGGCAGGATTTAAATAGGGAGGAAGGCCAGCAAAAGCAAGAAACGGGGTCACCCTTGGGCAGGCAGGCTGGAAAAGAAATCGTGGACAATTGTGTTGGAAGAATAGAAGTTTTTAAGTGTAACAGTTTTTTAGGTTGCAACGTTAAACGAGGGAGGCTAAATAGGTGGGGGGGGGTGGGGAATATTCAGGGTGAGGGGATGGATTAGAGTCAAGTGTTAGTACAACTGTAACTTGTAAGTGCGGCTCGCCTGAAGGTTGTGTTGCTTGTGAGATGTGCTTAATTCCAAATAAGGTGGACTCGTCCGCAAAGCTTAAGGGAGCATAAAGTCAGTCATTTCCGGAAGTCTGTGATTCTTGTTTGGTAACACAAAATAATGGCGTCTGTTCCACCGCTGCACTTCATGTATCCCCTGTGTGATAACACGCAGCAGCATTTGTTGATTGCCAATTGAAACACAGCAGCACCCCTTGCCTCCACTAATATGCAACTTCGTGCCCTAATGCAGACCAGAGCCTCTTGCTTCTATGCTAAAGCTCCCAATGTTGTGGTTTTTGCACAAATGCACAGCACGCTGCCCAAATACACAGCAGCGCCTACAAATTGTTTATTAATTCGCAGCACTGAGTGAAAAAACACACCCGTACCCATTGCTTCTGCACCAGCACAGTGCAGTGCGTGTTGTGCACTGACACACAGTTGCACATGTTCTTTCTGTAGTAATACGAGCCAAAGTCTGTTGTTTGTGCACCGTTACTTCTGCTCTAATGCACTGCAGTGTCTTTGTTTCGGTACTGCTTCTCTGCAGGGCCTGCTGGTTCTGCACTGACACAAAGCTCTGCATTGTGTCTCTGCACCGTCTGTTGTGCCCGCAAGCCTCGTCAGGGTATAAGCGACATATAAATGCAATTTAAATTAAACTAATGCACAGCAGCGTCTGCAGTTTCTACCCAATGCACTGCAGCTCCTGATGTTTTTGTACCGATACACAACAGCGTCTGTAGTTTCTGTACTGTTGCACAGCAGTGTCGGTTGAGTTTGCACAAATGCACTGCCGCTCCTGTTGTTTGTATACTGATAGACGGCAGCGTGTGTAGTTTCTTTACTGATGCACTGCAGCTGATGTTGTGTGTGTGTGCCGATACACAACGTGAGTAGTTTCTGTACTGATGCACTACAGCTCCTGTTGTGTTTGTACCGATACACAAGGTGAGTAGTTTCTGTGCGGATGCACTACAGCTCCTTTTGAGTTTCTGCCGATACATAACGTGAGTAGTTTCTGTGCGGATGCACTACAGCTCCTGCTGTGTTTGTGCCGATACACAACAACGTGAGTAGTTTCTGTGCGGATGCACAGCAGCTCCTGTTGTGTTTGTACCGATACACAACGTGAGTAGGTTCTGTGCGGATGCACTACAGCTCCTGTTGTGTTTGTACCGATACACAACGTGAGTAGTTTCTGTACTGATGCACTACAGCTCCTGTTGTGTTTGTACCGATACACAACGTGAGTAGTTTCTGTGCGGATGCACTACAGCTCCTGTTGTGTTTGTACCGATACACAACGTGAGTAGTTTCTGTACTGATGCACTACAGCTCCTGTTGTGTTTGTACCGATACACAACAACGTGAGTAGTTTCTGTGCGGATGCACTACAGCTCCTGTTGTGTTTGTACCGATACACAACAACGTGAGTAGTTTCTGTACTGATGCACTACAGCTCCTGTTGTGTTTGTACCGATACACAACGTGAGTAGTTTCTGTGCTGGTGCACTACAGCTCCTGTTGTGTCTGTGCCGATACACAACAATGTGAGTAGTTTCTGTGCGGATGCACTACAGCTCCTGTTGTTCTTTGCCGATCAGCAACAGCGCCCGCATGTTTTTCACAAATACACAGCATCACTCAGGAGAGGTGTTTCTATGCTAACGTACGCACGCCATAACGGGTTCTTTTCTTGTTCAGTAACGCAAAACAGAGGTCAGTGTCACAACTGGTCAATTCTGACTTCTCCTGGGCCGTCCATTCATTTTGTGATAACACGCAGCGGGACGTGTGCTCTCCTGGAATAACACACGGCATGTGTGAGATTAACCCGCAGCGGGACGCGCTTTCCTTAGGTGATATCACGGCTCAGTTGGTTTAACCACCAGCTGTATAGGCTTCTGCCCTCAGGGACCCGGCTGCCATCCCCTCTGTGACAGAATCAGCAGGCTAGCTTTCCATGGCCAAGGGGCTCTTAAACTCTTAAGGAACATTTTCTTACTGTATGGTATCGTGTTTTATACCTTCATCATATTACTTCTCCTTGACCGTATCCTGCATCTCCTATACTTTATGGTCTTTATCTGTAGAGTTTATATCTTAATCGTGTATTATTCACTGTTAACTGTGCCTTGAAGAACGTATTCATTCTTTATTCTATACATACCTATGTTTTCCTGTACGCATCAATTGATCTGCCTGCTCTGAACTATCACTCTATTCTTTATAATATTCATATTTTCTTCCTACCTCTCGGTGTCTGGTTGCCAGTTGGGCAAAATTATTTGGGCATATTTGCAGTACCTGGTAAACACAACTGCCAGGCTAAGGTATTTTTTTAATATGGTGATTATTACGTACAAGTGTGTGTCCTGAGAAAAGGTGTAACATGCAAATGTAATATTTATTGTACCAAAATATGCATGCTTTGCATCTTTTTGGCTTATTCCTCGAGATATATTCCAGCAGTTTTTCGGCAAGTGTGTAAGTGCAACACAAATTACCTAATGTACAATGTAAAAAAACACACACAACATAAATTTATAACAATATATTGTTGTGTAGCTTTTTTAGCTATAGTTTTATTTACGTTATTTTAGCAAACTAGGCATGCCGCTGTGCACTTTCACCTAGATATGGTTTATTCTAGCTTTGTTATGTTATTTCAACAATAGCTACACTTGCAGTCTTGTTTAATTTTCTCTATCTAGCTGTTCTTAGCCTAGGACAGCACTGCATTCTTAAACAATACATTTCTTTCACTCTGTGCTTCTCTCAAGGCTGCAGTAAGATAGGTTGCCAGCAAAAGTGGGACGCTTTGTCTCCAATGTTCACAGAAACATACACACTCTTCTGTGGGGGATCCTTTCTTGGAACATGAGCTGTTTTATTATAAAAACAAGACTTTGATCCATGTACGTTAGAGGGAGATTCCAGCCAGATGACCACGACTGTATGTTGATTCCCGATTGCTTTGCTGCAGCTGCTTATGTAGACTACAGGCCTTTTGCTCAGGTGTGAGGGATGATGTCTTCCCAGGGGGAACCTGAAGGGCAGAATTAGAGCTTAACATGCTGTGCTCTAACATAGCCTAGGTAGGAACTATCCTTAATGATCTTAGGGCAGATCTATGAAAGCATTTTGCATTCGCAAACGGTGCGAATGCCCGTTTGCGAATGCAAAATGCCATTTCAGAATGTATGAAATACATTCTGAACGCAATTTTAAGGAATCGCTAAAATTGCGATTTCTTAAAATTGCGACCCTGTTTAGAGAGTCGCAAATTGAGATTCTCTAAATTAGAAATCGCAAATAAGGATTCCTTATTTGTGATTTCTTAGCACATGTATGAAGCAATTCCTAAATACGAGTTTGGCATTTAGGAATCGCTAATTACCACCAAGTTGAACTTGGTGGTAACCATGTGCAAAATGTAAAAATGCATTTAAAATGCATTTTTAAATTGTACATGTAAAGCACACATGCCCTTTTGGCATGTGTGCACCTTACATGTCCCCCCAAACATTTTTGGGGTGCAGCAGAGGGGGCCTTAGCCCCCCAGCACCCTTGGGTTTTGCATTTCCAAAACTGCGATTTCTGGTTCAGAAATCGCAATTTTGGAAATGCAAAAAATTTGGAGATATGGACCAACAGGCCCATAGCTGTGAATGGGGCCGGTATCACAATTTGCGATTCAGTAATAGCATTTGCGATTTTTAAGAAATCGCTATTACCGATTCGCAAATGTAATACATGGCACTTTGGGAGTCGGAAATAGCGATTTCTTTAAAATCGCTATTTCTGAATCGCAAAGGGCTGTGATGATACACCTGGCCCTTAGTGACAATATGATAGCGTTATTTTTGTGTTTTACTCTCCTTGTCACAATTTTAATCCTGTTGTGCTTCATCATCCTACTTATTGCAATACATGCCCTATTATCTAAGATGCAGTTACTTCAATAAAACCTTATTGAGCTATACTCAGCCTCTAATTGTCCTTGTATACATGAGACTAATGTAACTGAGAGAAACGGATGAGATCTGAGTGATCACGATTTCCCTAAGGAGTCATTTATGTCATATGCCCGGTTGCCTAATTATCCCTGCTCTCGGGTAAAGAAGAGGCACTGCTAGTTAGCCGGAACAAATCCCGGATTAGGCCGACAAGTGTCATATGGTGCGGGATAAGACTCAGTCCCCCGCAGCAATAAAAGTGATTCTGCCGCCCAAATCCATCCAGTAGTCTCATTAGGATGATGAGAACCTTTGCTAAAATATATATATATATATATATATATATATATATATATATATATATATATATATATATATATATATATATATATATATATATATATTGAAAGGTTAAGCCCCATACTCCCACATATATATAGATATATCCCTTGTTTACTGTAACCCTCATACCCACCCCTAAACCCTAAAAGTTCCCTACTACGCCTTAAAGCGACCCATGCCTGAACCATAAACCTCGTAAAACTAAAGTGGCCTCACTCTAAAATAAAAATAAATATTTATGATATAGTAAAACATAAACACACACACACACAAACATGTCTAAAATGATCTCACTTAAAATCGTTAAAAAAATGACTTACTTGAGAGTAAAGTACAGCATTGTAAACCTACGAAAAAACATTGTGGTACTTACCTGTGTTGTAATGACCTACGTGGTTCTTACATGTGCGATAACAACCATGTTGTAAAGGCTGCAATCTTTGTCAACTTCAAGGTTATTTTGTAGGCTGAGCTATTAGTACTCTCCCCACCTATTGTATAACAAGCCACATGACTATCCTTGCAGGCCTCAGGCCTGCAATTGGATAATGGTGCTCTGGCATATACCATTTAGTAATCAGTATTTGTGTCTGTCCCTCTCAAATTCCTGGGTCTCTTTATAACTTTCTCCTCAATGAATCTCTACAGAAAGGGGACAAAGAACCTTCTTGCGCCTCTTGTATATGCCACGGTCTGCTGACAAAGAACGTGTGTCTTGGTTACAGGTTATCCTGACATTTATCAGGAGTAGAGTTGGTGCACCAGAGGTCATCCTTTCCAGGTGAGGGAGTCTTTACTCGAAGAGACAGATTCTTAACAGGACAACTTGTGGGTGAAGCCATCTTTAACTTAATGTTTTGGGGGGAGGAGGGATGTTAGAAGCTGGTGCTTTACCTAGTATTTCAAAATGAGTTATACTGTGCAAAAGGTCCACATCTTTCCTTACTAGTGAATAGCGGCTTGCTCTAGCAATCCCAAGATGCTCTCTTAGGGGGTAGGGTGGTCGAGCAGCCTTAGGCTTATTAAAGAAGAGAGTTAGACACCTGCTGCATGCACACAGTCAATAAATGATACACTGGGCTCAATAAGGAGATCCACACCAATTTATAAAAATAATACTTATCTTTATATAATTAGTGGCACCAGAAGTAACAAGATCAGGTAAGAATGTTTTGAGTTAGAAATTCATAGAGTTTTTAAGAGTCAACACAGTGCAATTTTCTGTTGTTGCAATGTTAAACTATGAAGGAAAAACATTTACTGTAAACAGTTACTTCACAGCGACTTACAGGGCCAATCATCAAGACCAAAGGTGAGTATGTGGTAGGGACCCAAGCAACACCAACAGGTAACCTCGGGCTGCACTGAGGTGGCCTGGTGCAAAGGTGCAGTTCAGTGTTGGGTGCTCCATTGGAAGCAATGGAGATTGGTCTAGTCAAAAAGATGCTGCAGGTGTGGACTGGGGAACCAGTGTGGCTCAACTAACAAGTGGAGTCAGGTCTTGCAATGCTCATGGGACATGGGGACACCTTTGTTCTCCTTCTCCTCTGGCTGTGAGGCTCAAGAGCAGAGGTGTCTTGAGGTGTCGGGTCTTGGCTACCTAGCGATCAGAGCAGGACCTACAGAAAGAGGCTGCAGGCATCAGCATGAAGTTCACAGCTGGTGATTCCAGGTGTGCTTCATCTTTGGAGGGTCTGGGGACCATGCTGGTACAGTTGGCCTACTCCAACTTGGGCTGTGGGGCTCAGCTGCAGTGGTGCCTTCCGATGTTGAGTTTTGGTGGTCCAGAGGCCTCGCAGTTCTTCTTGGGGTGCCTGCAAGATGCAGGGGAGCAACTCTGCTATTCCACAGGAGTTCCCATGGCTGAGGTGAAGGCTGAAAGTCCTCCCAGGATTTTGGAGGCACAGGCAGTTTCTGGACGAGTCAACTTTAGTGCAGTTGTGGAAGTCAGCAGGCAGGCTGGCGGGTTGGTGCCAAGCCAGTCACTGGTCTTCTGTTCATGCTTTTTGCAGGTCTTCGTTGTCCGACTTCTTCTTTCTGGTCAACAGGACATGATTTTCTGGTGCCAGGGGCTGCCATTTTACTGCATTTAGGGAGGTTAGGGAGTGTACGGTAATAGCCAATGGGTTACTTACCCCTGGGGTCACTATTCCCCCTATATGACCACTTCCTGTTGGAAGTGGACATAACACTGTCCCAGAGTTCCTAAGTTTGCCATTACCAAGATGGCAGACTCTTAAATTTTGTGTCCACATCAGGTACCCCACCTTAGGGGTGGAACTGACCTAAAGGTGGACACGCCTCCCTGACTACTAATTTTCCTCCCTGTCCAGGTACCAAATGGGCCCTGGCCAGGGAGGGTCAGCATCCTCACCTCTGCGTGAAGCCAGATTCACATACCAAAGATGGTGGGCTCTTTGAAGCTCCCTGCCTTGCAATGCTAATTTACAGGTCATCCTGTTGGAAGTGGTGCTGAACACCCCCTTTCAGAGCAGGCTTTGTTCCTGACCTCCCGAGAACATAGGCTCTCACCCTTGGGGGTCAGAAACTCATCTGTGGTGGCACGTTGGTTTAACCAGTCAGCCAGCACACTAGTAGTTGTCGGGCTTTTCAGAGGGGTATCTCTAAGGTGCCCTCTGGGTGCATGTATTAATAAATCCATCACTGGAATCACTGTTGGCTTATTAATATAAGGTGTTTGATACCAAACATCCCTGGGTTCAGTGAAGCCATTGTGTAGTTGGGGAACTCATGTTGACCAGTGTCCAGCACATGTACTCAAAATGGCCTCTCTGTTCACACTGTTCACTTACTATGTCTAAGACTCAACAGAGACATAGCAGGGGCACTTCCACTCCTGTAGATGTGTCTTTACAAGTAATATTATGCACCCTGCCTTAGGACTGAAAGACCTGCTGTAGGGGTGACTTACATATATTACATGCAGTGTCAGTGGGCATGGCACATGTGTTGTGTGCCATTTTGTGTTTTCACTTTTGTCTGGAAATGTAGACTGCAATGGCAGTCTGCATGAGCTAGGTGAGGGGTTTCTGAGGGTTGCACAATCTGTGCTGCATCCCATAGTGAACCTCTTTGGTACCCATGCCCTAGGTACCAAGGGTACCATTTTCTAGGAACTTACAAGGGTACCAAAGGTAGAGGCAACTGGGGATGTTGTAGGAAAGGAGATCTGGCACTGGGGACCTGACACGTTTGGACAAAATTGCATCAAATACAAGGCAAAAAGTAGGGGTGTCAAGAAGAGGCACTTTCATACAGGGGCTTGTCAGAATGTTGTGATCTAGCCTAAGAACTTGGAGCTGGGTTAGTGGGGTGTCTGTCTTTTGAAGTGGACGCTTTTCATTACGAAAGGATAGTGACAGGAAGAGGAACACTACTCGTAAGTTTTCAAAATAATAAGGTTCTGCATTCCTACAACAGTTTACAACAGTGGTTCCCAACCTGTGGTCCGGGGACCCCTGGGGGTCTGCAAAGCCTCCTCAGGGGTTCCGGTGCTGCTCAGAAAATTAAATAATATTAACAGATTAGGTCCCCAGCTTTCAGTAGTGACTCAGTGAGGGGTCCCCAGATTCCAATAATGATTCAGTGGGGGTCCCCGCGTTCCAGTAATGATAAAGTTGGGGTCCATAAAAGTTAAAAGGTTGGGAACCCACTGGTTTACAACTCACCTGCAGATTTAGTTTTATTGGTCAGTTGAGCTGCGACAATATTGGAACTTCATTTACATTTTGTCTGAAAATGAATTTGAGAACAGAAGATAATTTGGGTGGTATACTATACTTTACAGTGAGCACTCACTGTACCACATTCCCTGTCCACTGACTCGTGTGCTAAGTGTACAAATCTACAATGATAATTCAGATCTATACTAAAATGATGATTCAGAACCCCTTTATAGTAGATTTGTTCACGTCGTCCTCATTTACTGAAATCTTTTCTGTTATGATCCCAAAGCCACAAAACGGAAAGAGGAAATGTGAAGTGTGTTTCTGTCCCCCTGCAGTGCTTTAAATGTGCAGGTAGTGCCCGGTGCTGAGTACCTGCACTTCTTTAATTTGAGAGGGACAGAACCTGCACTTCTCAGCATTGGTGCAATACATTTAATGGGAGAGTACCGGCACCCCTCAGAAGCCAGCAGGTACTCTAGAGAATGAGTACCTGCACTTCCATATTTCCATTTAAAGCACTGTCCCCCAGCAAATGGCGGGTGATAAAACTGAAGGAAAAAATACGTATATCAGAATAGGTATATAAGGTAAAGCGAGCTCTATTCTACCTACACAAATACTTTATTGTGCTAAACATTGAAGTCAGTTCACCGAAATGCCAGGGGTAGCGTAAGTGACAGCACAAGACGAAATATTTTGTTTTCCTGTCTGGTATTCATATTGATGCAAAGAAAGAAATGACAAAGAAAGCAAATACAATATAAGCATTTAGTGAATGGATCTGTAAACGGTTTAAAAGAAAAGAACCAACATTAAAACATGATAGATTATTAAGAAAAATGACCAGCCCACTTTCTGTTTACTTTGACACAACCACGATCTCTAAATAATTCAGCAATATGCCCACGTGTTCATCATCATCTTGCGACGTAAAGCAAATGCTCACAACCAAATGCTGTGTTTTCCTGGAATACTTGTGCAATTACACAGTGATCATTCCTACACAATTAGGATGATTATAATCGAATGTACTACTTTCTTCTGTTCCCAGTAAAAAAAATAAAGATACCTGATTTCAGATGCTCTCTCTAGTAGCCCTCGTCTCCATGAACAGAGCATAACCAAAAATGACACTCTACCTAAATATATGCTTTTACTCTTGCAGCAAGAGGTCATTTGTGAGTGTCAGACGTTCCCTCCATACGTCACAGATTGTCTGAAGCACTTGGATGTGTTAGAGGTCGAACCCACTGATTTTCAGACTAGGGATAGCAGTGGATATCCAGCTCCCCTTAGTGATCTTGACTTTCCAGTGGTAGCTGTGGTTGAGAAGGGGGTGTAAATATTGGTGCCTCATACAGCGTGACACATCGTATGTCTATGAATATGTCAAACCACAGACTTCATATTGCTCGTAAAAGGAATGCATATTTAACATGCAATCAAGAACCTAGAACCTTTAAAATGGTGAAGAAGCAATTGTGAAATCTAGATATCTTCACCCTCTAGGCGTTATAGTTCTCGATTTACGAATATAAACAACTTTACCATACCATAACAGAGCATAATACATAACAGCAGTTACTTATTTACCCATTGGCCTTAAACACGAGTGATTGATGTCTTTGGATAAATATTAACTGCTGCTGTTTTCTGTGTGGCCAACGGTAACGCCTGTGTTACAATTAGGAGATACAAAGTGACATAAGGTGATACTCATATGCCTTTACCAATCTGTGCTATTTTCATTGATGTCTCTAGATTGTGGTCCTCCGTTCTTAGTGCCTGCCAGTGCCATAAAGTCTCACTTGCTAAGGGGTTATAGTTTTGAGATACTGGAGGACAATATGGCTAGTGACGTGGGCACTGTAGATAGCATTGTCATTTTCATGTGCCGTACAGGTGACTTGGTGTTTTGGGCACTCGTGGTCAGGGTCTGGCGAACCAGGCAACTAAACAAGGACTCTATCTCAGGATTCAGGTGTGGTAGTCATTATCTGTAACAACGTAACAACGTAACAATGAAGCACTTGCATAAGTGCAGGTTTGTAATAATCTGTAACGGTGGTAGGGTAGATTTACGTGTTGTTCTGTGTGGTGGATGTGGTGATTTATATGGTGTTTTTACGGTGGCATATCTATATAAGCATCGTTACAATATGTGGCTTTGGTGTAGGTTGCACAGTACATGTTGTAGGGTGTGAGAGGTTGAGGGTGTTTAGTATAGATGGAGTAATATTTTGGTGGTGGCGTAGGTGATATTCGGTAAAGGTGGTGTGAAGTGTAGATGATAGTGTAGGATGCTGTGAGTTGGTTTCGGATGTATGTGGTTTAGTTGTTGGCGTAAGGTGTAGGTTTTGTAATCAGTGGAGCTGGTGTAGGTACAGGTAAACAGGATATATGTATATAGGTGGTAATGCAGGTGATGCTATGGGGGGAAGAAAGGGGACAAAGCTACATGTGTTGGGGCAACAGAGCAGACAGGGAGGAAGTGCTGCTTTCTTCCTCTGACCCACCAGGCTTGTGTATCGCCTAGTATCCAAGGACATAAGTGATGATGTTGAGTGTGTATGTTTAGGTGGTTTGTGGTTTTAATGAGAACATGAGAGCATGAGCCAGGAAGACTTTTTGAGAAATGTTGTCTTTCTTCTTCGGACTGTCCCTCTCGTAATGATTAGCATTTATTTGTTGACGAACTGAGGTACATTTCCTTTGCTTCATTTTTCATTTTTGTGATTGTGTGTGGATCAAAGCTAACCCCAAGTTCTTTTCCGAGATAACCAAAGAGAGTCTGTCTCCCAGTTATTGTGGCCAAAGGTCCGGGGTCCAATACTTGACATTCCCTCTAGATATCAAAATCTCTGTCTTAACCCATTAAGTTTTAAGAAAATAAATGGCATCAAATCCAAAATTCCCAATAGACAGTATTTGAGTCTATTTATGGAATTTCGTGATCACTGACAGAATATCAGAAACAAAACTATTGTATGGACAGAATGGAATGTCAAAATATTGAGGACCAAATTATTAAGAAGGTAAGTGCAAATAGGTAAGTATAGATTTGCTATTCTTAACTCCACACTTATGTACCTCAAAGATAAATATATCTTCGAGGTACATAGATGCAGACTTATTAATTGTAAAACATTGCTTACATATTGCAACATATCTTCACAATAGTTTTGTCTTCGATATTCTTGACACAATATTTTGTCCCACAATGATTTTGCTTCCGATATTCTGTCTGAACACCTGGAATTTTCACACACTTGGTCAAATCTCAGCAAAAGCTAACTATTATCAGCACAAAAGAAGGGGTTGAAGTTGTAGAAGTTTAAATGACTACAGAGAGGTTGTGCCTACAAATAAACAGGATTGGAGATAAGGATTTTAGGTGAGCAGAAAGCTGACACCACTACTGACTATGGTCTGCTCTATATGTAACCAGTTGAGTAAAAGATCATGGTTAACCATGCCAAAAGCTGTAAAGAGCTCTAATAATAGAATCCCTCCACAGATACCTTCATCTTGCCAAGTCCCGAGATAATCCAGAACAACGACTAGCAGTAATTCTGTTTCATGTTTTGGTCTGAATCCTGCTTGATGCCTACCAAGAATGCCTCTCTGCTTGGGAAGATTAGAAAGCTAGGTTGCCAGATGCTTCTCAACCACTTCAGACGTTACCAGATGCAGCGTTATAGAACGAAAATATTTATGCTTCTTAACACTGAGGTATTTTTTTTTTATTAACAGAGATTGCACTACCCCATGTTTAAATTGTTCTGGAACCACCTCTGATATCAGAAATGCATTAATCGCTTTAATGAGATGATTTTCCGTCACAGGGAGTAGTTCCTTAAAAACCTATATATACGATGGATCATCCGGAGATCCTTATCTCCGAAATTAGGCTGTTTTATAGAGTGGCTGGGCTTAATACTGGGAGTGTTTTAAGGTTGCACTTTCTATAAGGGAAGGGTCTTCCTTGTTTATCTTTTGACTTACCCAATTATTTACCTGACAAGAATCACAGGTCCTTGTTTCAAATGCTGATCATAAATATTTGCGATATTAGCTGAAAAAACTATCTGCTAATTATTGAAGAGCTCCGATGAGGCAGGATCATCAGTTGCCGTAATGGGAGGATGACAAAAATATAATAATCTACAATTTTAAATAACTCTCTGGAAACCTATGATGTTTCTTCCAACTTATGTAGAATAAAGGTGGTTTTAGCTTCTTTAAGAAGGAGTGTATAATCTTTCAATGCAGTCCTAAACTCCTCCTTCTAGGTTTGTTCATACCTTCTCCTCTATCTCCGTTCCTTCTACATGAGATCTAATCTCTTCTTTCAGACTTCACGTGTAAAACATTTGTGAAGGGGCCTTGATGAATTAACACCTATATGAGTCAGTGAAGCCACATAGTCCGCCATTAGAAATGGCTTTAAGTACTTCATGCACTATTGCAGGAGCGTTTTTATGATCAGTGGTCGGAAACAACTCTCCATTACTTTCTGGGCTTTCTCCATATTAGCTTTCCTCCAATTTCTTATTGGATCAGACCTCTTCTGTTTCAGCCCCTCCATTTTGATAGAGGGGACAGAAAAAATAAAATGAATAAGAAAATGATCAGACCATGTGACATGTATGATCTTTCTACCGTCTATGGTCTCCACAGGTTTGCAACACGTGAGGCACATGCGTAGCTTGGTTTACCCTTGTAATAGGCTCAGGCCCTCGAATTCACTAGCCATTTGCAATAAATTAGTGGCTACAATGATCTCTCCATTATAAAAATGATACGTTGCTACCAGATAAATCCTGTACCATGACGTCCTTGAGAAACACAGATCTTCAGCACTCTCTTGTTTCCGATGAACTCTGGTTGAGCTTCCTGCAGTTCATTCAGCCCTAAAGCAACAATGCACTGATACTTTCTACTCCTCACCACTCTCAACCAGACCTACTTGTTTACCACCACTACCATATGTTGTAGTTGCTGACCCCTTAATGGCTATTAACTGGATGCATATGATTTGCAGATAGCCAAGTTCTTTAAAGTGCTCCCGTATCTGAAGCTCATCCTCAGCTCCCACCTACAGGCAAGCAAAAAGCTGAGCTTCCTCACTGACCTGGTCAGTGAACTGCTCTGCTACCGCGCAGCTCCACCGGTAAGTGAAGACCCTCTGTTCCCTGAACTCTGACCTCTGTCAGAAGTTCGAGGCCCTCCTCCACCCGCAGGCTTCTGCAGGCACCTCATCCTTGGTGTCTAGTGGGAGAGCTCTGCTCTTCTGCTGGGCTGCCCTCTGCCTCTTTTTTCTTTTTTCCTCGTTTTCCTTTGTGTTCTGCTTTTCTGTGCCTTTCGCTTTCTGCTTCCTTACATCTTTTACTTGTTTCTCTCGCTTCGCTCTCTCTCTCCCCTCATTCCCGCTCCCCGCCGCTGCTGCCCTTGCGGCCCACCCCCTTTTCTGTGCCATTCCCGCCTCCCAGCTGTCCTCTCTCCCCCCTACTTAAGGGCGGCCACACGCAGCAGGCGCCCCAAAGGCACTCCTAAGGCAAGCACGTCTGCACCTGTCTGCGACCTGACCGTGAGCAGCGCCAGGACCCCTGGACCTCCCATCCACCACCGCTACTCATGAGCTGCACTCATTGTACTCAACCCAGGACACGACAACAACTGTGAGCAAGCATCACCAGGCAACACCAAGGGACCCTTCACCTGTTGCCACTGCAAATTCACCAGCCACCATCACTCAAGCCCTCTTCTGAAGACCCACAAAACGGAACACAACCTCAGATGTATCCTGATCAACACTCGCTCCATCCACAGGCACGCCATCGAACTGTTGAACCTCATCGACACCACATCCCCGGACGTCTCCTTCCTCACAGAAACCTGGCTTAACACCTCTTCGGCTCCAGACATCACCATCCCAGACAGCTACAAGATCATCCGCAAAGACCGCACAAACCGCCCTGGGGGAGGCATCGCCATGGTTCACAAAGACTCCCTACGCCTCTCCACCAGCACCGAAGACTCCACAACCAACATGGAACTCCTCCACTTCCAGATTCCTAACACCACTCTGCGAGGCACCCTCATCTACAGGCCGACAGGCCCCCACCGCCCATTCTGCGACACCATTGCTGACATCGCCACCACCCACACGCTTGCATCCAAAGACTACATACTCCTCGGGGACCTCAATTTCCACCTGGAGAACACCAATGACGACAACTCCATGACACTGCTCGAAAACCTCACCAACTTCGGACTCAAGCAACTCATCACCTCGCTGACCCACTCCGCTGGACACACACTCGACCCCATCTTCACCGCCAGCAACCACATCTCCATCAGCCACATCACCGAATTCCAATGGACTGACCACTACTGTATCCACTTTACCTTCAACAAATCCCCTGGCCGACATCACTCACCCACCACCCCGCAGGAGCTGGAACAAGATCACCAAGGACCAGCTACTCACCACCCTCAACAATTCAACCGCCCAGATGACCTCCTCACCAACACAGCTGCCCAGGACCTCATCAACTGGATCTCAGACTGCGCCAAGACCTTAGCCCCCTTCAATAAACCCTCCAACAGATGCTCATCTAGGAAAGCCAACTGGTTCACCCCAGCCCTCAACAAGTCCAAGCAGAACTGCAGATGCCTCAAAAGGAAATGGTGCACCGACAAGACCCCCACCAACCATGAAGCCTTCAAAAAAGCCCTAAACACACACCACCAACTCATCAGGGCCACCAAGAGAAACGCCTTCCAGGAACACATCAACAACAACGCACCCAACAGCAAAGAACGAACTCCACAGACATCTTCCCATCAAAAGAACTCTATAACAACCTCTCCACCTACTTCTACTGCAATATAGCAGACATCTACAACAGTTTTCCGACCCAGGATTATCCCACGCCTAACACCGTCATAGCCTCCACCGGAGCTCCACCAAACCCCTACCACCTACTCTGCTGGTCCAACATCTCTGACGAGGAAACCCTCAACATCATGAACTTCATCCACTCCGTCTCTCCCTCCGATCGCTGTCCACACCACATGTTCAACAAAGCAAGTAGCACCATCGCACCCAAGCTCTGGCACATCATCAACTGATCCTTGGAAACTGCCACCTTCCCAGAAATCTGGAAACACGCCCAAATCAAGCCCTTGCTGAAGAAACCAACCCAGACGACTTTAAGAACTTCCGGCCCATCTCTCTACTCCCCATCCCAGCCAAGGTCATCGAAAACGCTGCCAACAGACAACTCACCAAACACATTGAACTCTACCACAACCTTGACCCCTCTCAGTCTGGCTTCCGGAGCAACCACAGCACCGAGACCGCCCTCCTCGCCGCCACAGATGACATTCGCATCATCCTAGACAGGGGTGAGACCGCAGCTCTCATCCTCCTCGACCTGTCCGCCACCTTCAACACCATTTCCCACTGCACTCTACAGACTTGTCTCCATGACGCCAGCATCTGAGACAAGGCACTAGAATGGATCACCTCCTTCCTGTCCGACAGAACCCAAAAAGTCAGACTCCCCCCCTTCTGCTCAGAGGCCACCAAGATCGTCTGCAGCATCCCGCAAGGCTCCTCCCTGAGCCCCACTCTCTTCAACCTCTACATGGCCCCACTAGCTACCATCGCCAGACACCACACACTCAACATTGTCTCATACGCCGACGACACACAGCTAATCATCTCCCTCACCAATGACCTGCACACAACCAAAGCCAACTTCCTCAACGGAATGAAGGCAATCACCACACGGATGAAGGAGAGTTGCCTCTAGCTAAATACCGAAAAAACAGAAGTCCTCGTCATTGGCAACAACCCCTCAGTGTGGGACATCTCCTGGTGGCCCACAGCCCTCGTAAGCGCTCCGGCCCCCTCCAACCACGCACCAACTTCGGATTCATTCTGGACTCATCACTCTTAATGAACCACTGAAGTCAGCGCAGTCTCCCCCGCCTGTTTCAACACCACGCGCATGCTTCGAAAGATCTTCACATGGATCCCTACCAAAACCAAAAAAACAGTCACCCAGGCCCTAGTCAGCAGCTGCTTGGACTACGGCAATGCACTCTACGCCGGAACCACCACCAAGGTACAAAAAAGACTACAACGAATCCAGAATGCCTCCTCAACAACGCCCCAAACACAGCCACACCTCCGCCCTACTGAGAGACCTGCACTGGCTCCCAATAGACAAGAGAATTACATTCAAACTGCTCACACATGCATACAAAGCCCTCCACAATGCCGGGCTAGAATACCTCAACCAAAGACTCCACTTCTACACACCCACCAGGCACCTCCGCTCCGTCGACCTCCCACCATCCCATGCATCCGGCAGGCCGCAGCAGGAGGAAGGTCCTTCTCGCACCACGCCGCCAAAACCTGGAACTCCCTCCTGATCCACCTCAGAAGATCTCACACCCTTTCTCAATTCACAAAGGACCTCTAAACTTGGCTCTTCACCTGATCTCCTCAGACCTTCACTTACTGCTTCCCACCCCCCAGCACCTTGACACCCTAATGGGTGAATAGCCGCGCTCTACAAGTACTGATTGATTGATTGAGCTTCTAAAGCACTCCCATTCTTTCATCTTTTGCTACACGGATCATAGTTAGATCAGTCTCGCCCAACCCGCTCCTGCTAACCTGTGCATTAGACATGTCCTTGAACCCTACTGGTGTTTCCAAATCTACACACAGCAGGTAGTTACATTCTGGATGCTTCCACAGTGCATCTGCCAGCAAAGCAGTGCCTCCATCAAGCTAGCACCAGGTAGGCTTATTTTAAAATGAGCTGCTCCCTTACAGGGACAGCTTTTGTCTTTACTACCAATGAGAGTCCTCCCATGACTTGCTTAAAAAAATTAATTTTCTTTAAGACCATCTGCTTTAAGTGTTGTTTGAGTATGTGATGGTCCCTGGTTTCTGCAGCTATTTGGAGTTTCACCCATTGGATCTCTGTTAGAGTCCTACAGGCCACATAAAAGGTGCTGGATTTTTACATTCCAGAGTTTACCAAGAGGAGCCAGTCAAGATAACCACATGGTGACATGGCCTGTAGCTGCTGTCAGCCATGGAGGGTGCGAGGCCGAACTTCAGCCTGTCTACCACTCCTTAAACAAGCTGTGAGTATAGTAAATGGGAATTTTCATTTTAGCTCCATGCATAGACCGAACAATACTAGATAAAGTAAAAAAGCTGGTTTGTAACGGATTTGTCAAACCATTAGAACATAGAGTGGGTTTTAAATAAGGAATTAATGGGGCATTTCCTATATAACTCAAGAACATTATTTTAGAAAGGTTTTTTTTAATGAATCTGACCTCCATGTTTCAGTTTGTATAACGTTATGCTTTTTTTATGTTTTGTTAGAGATTTCATGTTAGAGCATTTATAAGATATTTCAACCAGCAGGTTCCCAAACATAAGTAAAAGGATCATTTCAAGGAAAGTGCTTTCAAGTACTATTGTTTCATATATATTGTTCATCTTATGTCTGTGGAAGAGTTTTAAAAAAGGGATAGTTTGAAGTGTTTGGTATATTGTCAGTTATTGTATAGTGTAGTTCTCTGAGGACTGGGGGGGATAACTAGAGGTGCTGGTATTTACTCAGGGACAGATCTGGCGGGCAGAGGAAGAACTCATAGATAGCAGTGCACCTTTGCACCCAGGTTTTCGGATTACATAGATTCCACTGGAGCAACTCTGAACCTAAGTTTGTGCTGACACATGGACGCATGCACAATGTCCCTTTTGCACCTTTAATTGGGTGAAACTTTTTTTTTTACTTCTCAGGCAGTACAAATGCCAAAGCAAATGTGCACCAGTGCTATCTCCATTAATCAAACATGTTGATACAAAAATACACGGTTTCGTCTGCGTAACCCGGCACCGGCCGGCTAGGATAAATGATCTCCTCGAGGGGAAGCTGTGCATTATCTCCATCCTCCTCCATCACCCCGCATCACCCTACCACCGGCAGAAGAGGGTGCTCTGCCGAGTTGCAGCTGTTCATGCACAACTATTAGACATTTCCACCTGGTTTCCTATCCTGCAGACATCATCATTCTCTTCTCCTGCACTTTCCATTCTCCTCCGCCCCTTTGACTAAGCCTTGTTGCCTTTTTTTTCTTCACTCTGGGTATTTTCGCCTACGAGTTGGCTGCGTTCCATTGTGTACACGTGTGCCTTTTTTCGTGAGCGCTACTGGGTCATTTTACAGCGGCATCTTTTTGTTATAATCCCTTTCTGCTTTCTGTTACAGAATCCACATATCCCCCGCTGTTTTCTATCTTATCCGATTTGTATTTTGGGATATTGTCTTTACACAACATGTGCAGTGTTCCCCTGTTCTACCTGTCCTCTCTTCTAATTTTAGTCATCGAGAATTTTGACTTTCTTTAAGTGAAAGTGTATCTGTCATTTGTACATTTGTTAACTTGTTTTCTGTAGCATGAAGGTCGAGGCAGATAAACTGTACAGCATAAGCAAAGCATTGTACAGTTTCTTCTACAATGTCTTCAGTCCATCGTCTTATGAGGTATATATTTCAATTCTAAAGCACTTGACAACTTAAATAATAACAGTATATGTTACAAACTGAACTACCATATTGACGATGGTAGTTTATATTATTCGGCCATCCTGTTGTACTTTAATCCATGTGCCAATCCTATTCTGCATTGCAGTCTGTCATATTCCATGACATGGAAGGTCATTATCTATGTTACGACTTATTATATGTAGCATCATGGATTATGTCATGCCTGTCAGATTTTACATCAATGCCCAATATAATTGGAGTAGGATTGGGTCATATTCTCCTTCACAGTCAACAAATTGTACACCCCTTCATATTCTATGCAGAGTCCATCTTATTTTCAGGTATGGCCCATCGCATTATTCATCAAGTCCTGTTATATTCTATGTCATGGTCATCATGCCCAAACCATGGCCCGTTCTATCATCTGTGATTGCTTCCGATATTCTTTTCTGTTTGTTTTTTTTAAACAACTTTAACGTTTTCTTGACTGCGGAGCTGCAAGACGTCAGTAGTATTTTATAAAAAGAAAAAAAAACATGGACTTAAGAAAACAGTATCTATTATAGCATTTGGTTACAATGTCGAGACTTGAGTACAGTCCCAACCTCACACATCTAAGACACTAAGGCTGCACATTGAGCATTTCACAGCATGCAGTCACATTTATAAAATACTATTGATATCCTTAGATAGACTTCCCAGGGAGGGAGCTGCAAAAGCTATATTTATCAGTTCAGATAGCCGATATGACCACGCAAATGAAAGGCCTCACTTTGCAAAATTTTGAAAAGCTGTCCAAATTTTTTTGAATGCAGTCATTTGCCACTACGGATCGCCGTAAGCTTGTCCATAGCATACAGACTCCACATGTTATAGCACCACAAATGTAGAGTATGGGTATCAATGGCTTTCCACATCTATGCTGTAGTCAGACGGGTGGCTACCAGAAGATGTGCGATGACTTTACCCACGGCCATTAGCAGCGGATACAAACACACGTCACCCACATAACCTCAGAAAACCCTTAGAGCGTCCATTTATAACTGGATGTTGGTCATTTTGTTGATGCGCTATATTATCTGTCTTCAAAAGCTGTGGACATGGTCTACATCCAGCCACATGTGGATATAAGTATCTCTCTCCCTGCCACTGTGCCAGCACATTTCCAAACTGACATACATAGCTTTTACGCGTACCGGTGTTAAATACCAGAGTAATGTTATTTTGTCTGCACTCGCCTTAAATAGAGTAAATATGGAAGATTGTGCTGCCTTCTGCCAAATCAGGAACCAAGAACCTTCTCAAATTTCTTGTTTCAGGTCTTCCAACCATTTTCTAGCATATAGACGCGCTATTGGATAAGGCTTATATAGCTCAATGCTGCCCTTTCTGTCACTCCTTCAGAATACATATTGTCTACTTTAGTGGTTTCTTTTCCCCCACCTGCACAGATCGGGGCCTGTCATGCCCAGTGTACTAGCGGTGTGAACTAACTGATATCATTTGCTCTTAAAGGAAACTCATTGGCACATTGCTCTCTACCTTAAGGGATACCGTTCTCAAACTGAGAGCCAGGAGTCAAATTCAGACTCAGAGGCCTATTTGAATAGCCTTTGGCAGTCATTCCCAGTTAAAAATCTGGGTTCTCTGTAACTGGGGTCATGGAGGATGTAAGTGACTTTGGTAGTTCCTAGCGATTTCTTCTGGTGTCATAAAGTTATCTTGGTAGCTACTAGTAGTGGACCTTATGATCTGTATTGTTGGTGGGTCAGCCATACTAGGTGCTTTAGCAGAACCTTATATGCTCCATGTTCTGACACTAAAGTTTCTACTTATCTGCCAAAAATCAGGTAAGTGATGGAGCTATCTGGGTTGCTAATATGTATCTGCCAATATCCAATGCTCCCAAACCCACCTTGTGCGGGGACCTACAGAAGAGTGCTCTAGTGCAGTGGTCTTCAAACTTTTTAATGCCATGCCCCCATTGGTAAAAAAAAAAAAAAATCATCTCCCCTCTCACAATTTTTCACAATTATTCTATTAAATTGCAATGTTTAAATATGTCTACACAAATGTAAACATTGCAGTTAAGTTCTGTTACCGTTTTAAAAATGCAATCAAATACCTGATGCCAAACATACTATTCTGGTCAGGCAGGCCTTACCAATGTGTAAAAGACTTCACAGCTTGATTATTAGAAGTGAGGGTGGGGGTTTTGAAGAGTATTTGGAGTCCCTTCCCTTTTGACACATACTCCCAGCTTGGATCTAAATGACAGAAGATGTTAGGGGAAAGAGGGTGAGCAGATGTAGGCTTCTCAGGAATGTAGTGTGGGGGCAAAAGCTCAGAACTCGTGACCTAACAGACACAACATAACTTCCAGTCTACTGCTTCTCTTTTTTGCAAAAAAAGGGTTAAATCACTCAGAAGAACTAAATACTAAATAGTTCAATGGAAACAACATGCAGGTTTGCAACTAAGTTGTATTTTGGACAAAGCACTACACCCATATTTTTTCCTGTGTCTTCCTGGAGCCCTCTTTTCTCCCCCTGTGTGCGGGATCTTGTACCTACGGTCCCCAACACACTACCCATTTAGACAACATTAGGTGCAGATAATTCAAATACCCCCTTAGGTCAAATGTGGATTTTAGTTCTTTACCACTTCAGGAAAATGTCTTTGAATGTACTGTAGGCTTGTTTATGCGCTTTTAGCTTTGTGTCTTTAGTGCAGGCTAACCTCCATGTTTTAACTGCTGGTTATTGTAGCACTTCAGCTGTGTAATGTACGCAGCCTGGGCCTCGCCCGCAGAGCCGCTGCTCCTCTCCCATGGGTGCCACAGGATGAAGCTTGCGGGGTGATCTAAGAGGTAAATCTTAGTGGCAGCAGCCATCCAGGCCAGCTGCGGTGGTGTCTATCTGTCAACTGCAGATAGGGCTTCCCATTTCAACAAAGGTACAGCTTTCACTCACTGCATCACCATCAGCAGCACCAGTCTCTTAAGCAAGAGGCAAAAGTCAGGTAACACCAGATACTTGTTCCGGTAAAGTTTCATGCAACTAACATGCTAACTGTGTGGCGCAGCCCTGGGAAGGTAGTGGGGCATTGGTCACTCCTGGCTTTACTCTTTTGACATGTCAGCTTTTTCTGTTTACTTGTCATGCCGGGAAGACACTTGACTTCTCTTCCAGGAAAGCATCTCATCCTGCAAGGCCAAGTACAATCCTTACTTCTCTCAGCAGGCAGGCAGACTTCAGACACTTCCGATAGATTCTCTGCTCCTCCAGTAGAAAGTGCAGACTACACATGATGTTCCCTCACCACTGGGAGGAAGTCTGTCAGGCAGACATCAGCCCTGGTTACACAGCAGCTCTTTGAGTACTCTCTGAAGCACCCTATTCCTTGGTCAAGCATAACATGGGGCTGGAATAAACTGGGGTGCTTTGGATCCCACTTTCATGCACATTTTTCAGACATGGAATGTAGAAATAAGGTTTCAGAATTGGTTTGGCTTGGTTCCCTTTCAGATGTCATTCTGAGGCTGCTCTCAAACACAACCTTACTTGCAAAGTGAAGGCTCTCACAACAATTAGTAATACGGCTGGCACCAAGCACATGTATTCAATACATGGGAACAATGAAGTATGAGGTTTCTGTCATTAGCCTTCCTGAATCAGCAATTAAGGGCAAACAAAAGAGGAGGCACTGCCTAGAAACTTCCTCACCTTGAGCAACAGAAACTGCATTCCCACCCCTCACTCCTACTAGCTGCCAAATAGCAGTGCTCAGGAGGATCTAATTAGCAGTGCTCTATTAGCAAGGTCCCCATTGTATTTCTAAAGGTAGCATTGTCTCTATTCTCTCTCAGTTCAATATCTGGGTCTCCAACATCCAGGTACAGAAATGCAGGCAATACACTTCCACACTCTGAGGAAAGCTATCCTTATCCCCTGTGTTGGCCATGCTGAAAACAGGGGCAACAAAATTGATCCCAAGGGCCCCAGTACTTACAGTCACACAGCACAAGGAGTTCTACTACCACACATGTGCTACACACTCACTGCATATACATGCACTTGACATGCGCAGGGGATGCCAGTGCAAGGTTCTGGTGTTCACGTAATAGCGAAACCGTACATGCGAGGAACTTTCTACAAGACTTGGCTTGCCTCTTTTTAACACAGAGAAGAGGGCAGAACATGGTATGCTGCCACCACCACTTTATGTGATGCACCCAGGCATGGAGGTAGGTCATGGACAGTAGTCCTCGTATAATGAGAGCATGTCTGATGTGACATCTTCAGGTCACAGAACAGGTTCTGAATCCTCCATTACTAGGGACAGGCTTAGGCCTCTGAGCACATGCTAGATTAGCATGATGCCATGGCCAAATTAAAAGTGAGGATACCAGTTTCACATGAGCTTGAGCACTCTGGCAGGGATACATGCCATATTATCATGCAGAGGACATTCTTGCCTCAACAACATGATTCACAAGTAGTTTTTCATATACTAAAGTCAAGTGGTGCAAAAATGACCATAAAGAGCTATCTGCAATTGTAAATTCCTGCTTCACAAAATCAGAACTTGTACATTTTATAATTGGAAAATTCACATACCGGGGAGAAACATATGTTATAATGGTGCATTTGCTACCATCTGAAATTTGTGTTTGGGGTAGTACCCCAAAAGTACTAACAATGTTATGAGAACAGATCTCAGACTTTTGTGAGCCTTTGTAAATCTGGTGTGCCCAACTGCGCAAACCTCAACAAAGAGGTCTGAAACCTGTCTGCGAAAGTTCAAAGTGAAGTAAATTTCAGGTGTTGTCTTCCTGTCAAAGCTGCTCGTAAAAGTCCCGCTTGGAAGGCGGCAAGGGCAGAGGTGCTCACAGTTAAATCCTGCCTCCCTTGCTAAGAGGGCACAACTCAGCACAGCATCTTATTAAGGCAGTGCTAATGGAGTCCTTCACACACTAAGAGTAGGTCGTAAATGGTGGACTGCGTTAACATTTCACAAGGATAGATAAAAGGGTAATTCTGCTAATGGAAATTTTTGGAAATCTTCTGCCTTCCCTTCTGTCCCTGGATGCTTATGGCCACGTGCAGCACTGCCACCCCCCTGTCTATCTGTAGACAGCCAGTCGTGGTGGGAACGCTGAAGATAGTCCTAAAGCGGCATCGCTGTGGCAAGAGCACAGGTGTCCTGGGGTAGCAAAGGGGCCGTGGGCATCAGTGCCAGCAAGAAACATGGACTCCATGTCTGCTGTTTGATTAGTAGAAATGCAATAATCAGAGTTCACGCCTTTGGGACCTAGTGCCACGTCACCTGCGGTACCACTGATAGCCATGGCCTGGCTCAGATGTGAGTATTATTTACTCCCTTGCCATGCCACGTGGCGTTGAAACGGTGGCACGTCTTTCACGTCTAAACCACTCGGGCGCTCTACAAATAGTTCCACTTTTGCCCTGCAACACGTCTTCATGCCTCCATCTGGCGTGGGGGTGATGGAAGTGCTCTCATACACACCTTACTCTGCCAGGTGACAAGCTCTGCTCTTGTGTGTTGTAGTTCCTTGTACATGCACCCTAACGTGGGAGCTCCATTCCTTTTGCTAAAAGGAGCCTGCAAAATAAAACGCTATTATCACATTCAAAACATATAAAACAATGATTTATCTCGATGTACTTAAACATCGGGTCAATTTTATTCATTTAGTGACCTGGGAAAGATGAAGGATCCAAACTTTTCTGGCATGCGGTCGCGGGTGTTGGGTTTGCAAAGTTTTTATTCCACGTGGAAAAACCCGCATATCCCGATTATTTGACTACCCGAATGCCATAGATTTTCTACTCTTACTAACTCTGTTATATGGCATAATTGTTCCACACAACCTGCTAATAATATTTCGTTTTCCAACAAGTTATCTTTAAAACACTTTTTCTTATGGCTTTGAAACTGGATAGAAGATAGCGATCTTTTTTTTGAGTAATGATATCTACCAGATAACCCACTTTAGGAAAAACTTCACGACCTACAGTTAGTGAGTTAAGTAGGCACAATAATTACCAGAATCATTGCAAAGCGAAATCTTTTCAACTTTTCACACCCCTGGCTTCTGTACATAAGCTGAGACAATAGGACTATCATCTTACCATATCTATGTGTGAAATACACTACAATTAATTATTTAGGAATGCATTTGCTAATGCAAGGGTGTAATAAGTATTGGTTTGCAGGTGTGGGATTTGAAGTAGGCAGATTCTTATATATAGGATTCACCCCTGACTCACCAGTCAAAGGTTACTAAAGAAGAGTTATTTATTTCTCTAAAGTTTAAATATGTGGATCTGTCCAACCTGCACTTAGCTCATGAAGAACTTTTGGGTGAATCCCATCTGGCCCTTGGACTTTATGAAAATGATTTCAAGCGTTTTTGTTAATTTTTCCCTCGAAAGTAAAACATTTACAGTGTCTTTGCTATAGATACAACCTCAGTAAATTATTTAACATATGTAAAAGGACATTCAACTGTCAAAACAGACGAAATAAACCATAACAAATGCAATTTTTTTGTGTTTGTGGTTTTTAGATGGATCCCATCCCGCTCTTGAAAGGGATCGATTGTATCCCTTTTCATTGTTTTCCTATTTACTTACTTGATACAATTTTAGGATTAATGTATCCCTTTTGGCTATTCTCTAATGATTTACTTTACATTATAGCAATTTACTTTGTTAGCAAACAGTCACACACCTGGATGCTAAGGTATTCGAGTGAAATGAGTAGTATCGATAGTCTAAAATGACTGTACACGGAGGCCCTGTCTGTTATGTGTGGAGGACAAGTCTAAGTTTCATGGAGGCTAAATCACTGGTGCGTGGAGGAAAACTCAATCATATGTGGAGGCTAAGTGTAACATGAAAGGACTACTTGTTCACCAAACTGGCAGATGCCTGTGACTGGACAGAGAAGTGCCAATATGAGCCCTCAACCCCATCCTCACCATCACCTCAACCCCTGGCAGACTAGACCAGGCGTTGCGGCAAATGCAGGAATCGAAAGAATGGAGTCGTCAAAGTACATGGGGCCCCCACTCCAGCGCAGGCTAGAGCGGAACAGATCCAGGCGCTGTCGATTGTGACCACATTGTGGGCTGAATAGAGTTCCCCCCCACCTCAGACTCTTGATGACATACACTCAGAGACAGACTCGAGTGCATCTATAAGCAGCATAGCATCAGTGGTTCTCCCAAATGTAACCCCACAGATGGCTGACACCATGATGTAAGAGAAGTACAGATAACATGGGTGGTCCCAGAACACGTACTGTTTGTGTTTGATCCTCCACATGCATAATAGAGATTACCTGCCTGCTCCTATATAGGGGAAATATGATAAGGGTCGTTGCACTCCTTTTTGCCACTCAGGGCCACCTGTACGTGACTGGGATGTGTGCCTGACCTCAATGAGCTCACCTCTAGATTCTTTGCATTCCTGGCTTACACTATGATGCAATGGGAGGACTGGCCCACTCTTGACACACCATCACCATCCTCCCCCTACCCCCGTTGCTGTGATGGGTAGAATACCTACCTACCGATGCAGAAGAATCCCATCCATGGGACTATTTGCTAATTGTTTGGGTAGTCGTGGGTTATGTGACCACCCTGGGTTGGGAGTAAAGGGTACTGTTTCTTTTGTTTGTAAGGTCATAAAGTGTGCATTTGTCTAACCCCAAAAGTTACGTACCCTGCGTACTGGTGCATGCAATGATTGTTGCAAGGCCTGCCCCTTCCAGCCCCCCAGAAAGACAAGGATGGTTGTATATACTAACATGGAATGTTCGTGGCATGGAACAGTGCATAAGCGTCATGCAGTGCAACAATAGATCAGAAGGCATGGTGCCCAGCTTAGATTCCTCCAAGAAACCCATATCGCAGGCGGTACGACTGCAGAAATGCTGGTGGGGCCTGTGCTATTGCACTACATATTCTGGCCTTGCCAGGGGGTGGGGGGTCCTCATTTGGATTAGGCCCGGGGTGCCATTCAAATGTATAGCTGCTGAAAAAGAGACTGAAGTGTGATACGGCCTGGTGGATGGGCAACTTGATGGCAGGCCGCTCTTACTTAAGAGTATCTTTGCACCGAATGTGGTGCAGCTGGCCTTTCTAGCACATCTCTCAGCCACTCTCACTAGATGTGCTCATATCCCTTGGGTCATCTGGGAAGATTTTAACTGTGTACTCGACCCGCAGCTAGATCATTCACATCCTCGCTTGCCGACCACCCCTGATGTGGCCTCTGTTTCTTGCCTTTCCCAGTGGCTCCTACTGGATAGCTGACACACCCTTAATCCAGCAGTTAGAGAATATTCCTGTTACTCCCTCCCTGTTTGACATGCATGCGCGACTGGACTGCATACTTTGTCACCCAGCCACTCATTTACAGGCCATTAATGCTGAAAATTTAGGGAAAACATTCTCGAACCACAACCCACTCCAATTACACCTAGAAAGGGGGGGGCGCCATGCCTGCCAATCCCACTTAGCGTTTGCAACTAGGCATGCTAGAGAACCCGATCTTCAGAGACGAAACACAAAAGATAATATCCCAGAACTATGGCATGGCCCTTTCAGGACAGTAGGATGGGAAGTGCTGAAGGTTGTAATTAGAGGTCACTGTAATTGTGCAGTGGTAGGTGCTAGAGCAGACCTACACAGGGACTTAGTGAGCATTGAAACATTGGTAGAGGCCTTAAAAGTAGCAGATCAGATAGACCCCATGGAACAGCCATCTTTGACAGTTCCCATAGAGCATCACACTCAGATGGTCAAGCAGTTATGTTGCCTACACTTTAGGGCATATAAGGCAAAGATGCATGCAAAAGGGGAGAAGTCTGGCTGCCTTTTAGCATGGCTCCTATGTTGCCCCCGCACTACACCCGCCTCTCCAATTACCATAATCAGAACTGCACCAAAACACCTGGTCACTAACCAAATAGACATACATACAGCATTCACCGCCCACTATCAAACTCTGTACGACCCCCGCCCTCCGTAGATCTACATTCATGACTTCCTAAGTAAGATCACGTTGCCTGTCCTTGATCCCCTAGATAGAGATGAGCTCAACACATCCATTAAAATACAGGAAATCTGGGGCACCATCAGGGGTGCAGCTACCAACAGGACCTCAGGACTTGTTGGGCTACCTATTGAGTTCTACAAGGCATATGAGAATATTTTAGCTCCTAAGCTCCTAGAACTGTACTAGGCTGCGCTGACAGAGGGTCGGCTCCCATCGTCACTCTTCGCTGGGAGCCCGGCGCATTCTTCTATCTAGACATACATGTCTACAATGCCACACAAGACCTCACAGATGGCAACCTTACTAGAACCATCGCCTCCCTCCGTCCCCAGATGGCGTTCTGGAGTACGCTCTGACTCATTGATACACAGAAGAGTGTCCCTGTCTAAAATGGTGATGCTCCCCTGCCTGTTATACTTTTCCCAATATCTCCCCATGAACATACCCCATAGTACTTTCCGCACAATACACACTATGTTAGGGAGTTTCATCTGGAATTAAGGCAGACGTAGAGTCATGCTGCACAAACTGCAGCTGCTAGTAGACAAAGGGGGCCTCGGGCCCCTAATTTCAAGCATTACTACCTAGCGGGGCAACTACAGTATCCTGCCCACTGGCTAGCAGGGCATCTGCTAGATGAATTGGGATAGCACTCGATTAGTCACGCACAACTTGTGATCTGGGAGATTTACCTACCGCAAGCGAGACTCCCCCATACGTCCAATAATCTACTGAGCATAGCGAATTATAGTTTCCACAGAAGACTACATCTTATACAGCCTGTCTCACCATACTCCCTAGAAATTTGTGTCAGGATCATTGCGTCCTTTCGTAAATTAATTCGGAAGGAGGGACTGACATCATGGGAAGATGCTGGGGTGGGTACTCTAGGTGCCTTATTCCACAATGGTGTGCTCATACCATTTGAACAACTCCAGATGGACTGTGAATTACCGGTGGACCCTTTTATGGTTCATGGCCGGCTGTTAGGAGAGTTTGGTCGACTATGGCGCACCACTGACACAGAACTGAACAACACCCACTAGTGCACACACTCCATACCATTGGCAGGGGTCACTGAATAATCACCTGGCTCACATGGGGACTTGGCGTACATCATACAAGACCCCCTACTACCGACCCACAGGTGCTGGAAAAGAGACATAGGCTGGGAACTGAAGCTAAAGGAATAGGAGCGAGCACTCATATATCCATGAAAGCTGTCATATAATACTAAGTTTCAATACATACAGCATAACATCTTACATAGAGCTTATCTCACGCTCACCACTCTACATAGGGAATTTGGCACAGCTTCTAACTGCCCCCGAAGTCAAGCACCAGATGAAACGTGGCCCATATGTTTTGGGGATGTCTGGTGGTGGAGGCCTTATAGAAAGAGGTACTGTATTGGAGGTGATGGGCCGGGATAATCTGTACTCTATGGAAGGTGCAATGCTGGGCCTATTGCGATAAAAGAAATAGGGGAGAGCAACAAGCTGTTTCATAGACCTGGCACTGCTTTTAGTTTGTAGGTCCATCGCCATGCATTAGAAAGCCCTCACACTACCTGGACTGAAACACTTGCGCGCAGCAACACTTAAATGAGGTAAAGCTGAGTCAGTGTGCTCAGGCGGGAGAAGGCCTGCAATTTGCACAGGATCCCCATAGCTGTGGACTGGGAAACTCTACTTCATAACTTACAAACTTTCAAGGAGAGCCTCCCTGGTTAGATAATACCAGCACCTAACTTCTGCCAGTCACCATGGATCCCCTACCTGTGGTCTCCCACCCTCCCCCTCTTTGCTTCCCCACCCAGGTGCTTACGGCAGAAGAGGGTACAATTTGCTGTTATATCTGCATCATCACACCTCAATATGACACTGCAGACCCATGAAGCGTGGCCACTTGAGGGGGAGACACTAGAATTACTAAAGTATCCCTATCCCACTCTTGTATGTGACAACAGCTGTTTTGACCTACAGTTAATATATGTTCATGTGTTCATGGTGTGGACCAATGACTCCTGCCACATTAACTGTACTGCAATGCATGTATGGAACCCAGAATGGGTTTACCGTATCTGTATTCATGGCTTAGATCTGATAGTAATTGACATGTTTTTGTAACACATATGAAAGAACTAATAACAATTGTTTAAAAAAGTTTAATATGAAAGGAGTCTAAAGTGAAGATGCATGGAGATTAAATCGATCATTTATGGGGAAAAAGTCAATCATGTGTGGGTGCCAAGTAAATGACTAAAGGAGTCTAAATCGAAGATCCATGGAGTTTAGGTAAATTGTGAATGAAGGCTAAATTAAGCATATGCAGACCAAGGAGATCTTGAATGAAAGCTAAGTCAATCATGTTTGGAGAATAAGTCAAACTTGGAAGAAGTTTAATTTGAAGATGCATGGACGATAAGTCAATCATGCATGGAGGAAAAATCAATAAAGCATGAATGCTAAGTCAGTCATGTAGAAGTTAAGTCAGTCATTTGTAGAGGCTACATTAATCATGCAAAGCGGCTGCATGAACAATGCAAGCATTCAAATTCAAAGAAGGATGGAGTCAAGTCAATCATGAGTGAATGCTAATTCAGTCATGAATGTAGGACAAGCAGATCTTGTGTGGGGACTGAGTCAAACAAGCATTGGAAAAGCCAATAAGTCTTGCCAATGTGTTTTATCCAGGTTGTACACCAGTATGGCTGCTGTTCAGCATGGCTAAAGTGTACTGGCATAGAAGAGATTGAGGTGGAGTGGAAGGCTGTAGGGTGGAGTGGCACAGAGTGAAGTAGAGTGTCATAGTGACCCTTACGCCCTGTAGGTTTTCTCCCCAAGTGTGTGTTTGGAGGGCAGGGTACTTTGTTTACCTTTTGAGACAGAGTACCCTGTCCACCAAACTGTACAGGGGGCCGTCAGTCAAACATGCAAGGAGGCTTAGCAAATCATGCATGTAAGGCCTAAACTGCTGATCCTGCCACAGGCTAAATAAACTTCAACTCTAGGCCGGTATGTTTACTAATGTAATCTACTTCTTCCTTAAAGGATCCACCTGGTTGCCCTTTCGAACTCCTTTTTGCTAGGTAAAAGCATCTATTTTAAAATGCTGCCATTAGTTCCCTGGACTGAGGAGAAGATCATTTTGAATTATGCCACGGGATGGAGGAAATCGGAACACCCACCCCTAAAATGAGGAATTCAGAGAAACCCCAACAGAGTTCTTTGAAGGCAGAGCGCCACCGGCTGCAACCGTACAGTGTCCCGGCCAATGAGGCGTAGAGAGCACCTCACAGAGACCGAGGCAGAATTCTGCCGCGTGCAGGTCAGGTCTGAGCGCGTCTGATGGAATGCAGCCAACATTTTGACAAGGACTCGTACAGTCAGCCTGGAGCTAGCCAGGCCACGGCAGCTCAAAACACACACTCATCTGCGCCTATCAGGTCTCTGAAATGGGGGCAGTATGAGACCACAAGAGGTAGCAAGAGAGAGAGGTGACTAAGAGTTAAACTCTCACAGAAACAAGCAGAACACTGGGAAATTAAAGATAATGATAACAGACAAGAAGCACTGCGAGCAGATGCTCCCTATGTAGCTAAGACTCACTAAACACCATGCAACCTATTGGGGCGCACCATGGTGCTTTAATGAAGGAATTGGAACATTTTATAGAACTTTCACTTGCATTGTATAACGAATTGACAAAGCCAGTAGGCCTCGCCTTAGGACCTATTGGCTCTGCCACTGTTCTTTAGAGACCTTGAGCACCATCACCAATACTGTGAAACATGGCTAGAAAGGAGAGGAAAAATATCATTTGGTAGGCATGTGCACCATGCATGTAGTTCCTAAAAAAGTTGGCAGGCACTTGTTTCCCTTTTTATTTTCTGGTCTGATTTGGCTCGGCAAATAAAAAAAGTAGACAAAAAGTCTTTTTTTATTTTTAACGTGCTTTTGGGGAACAACACAGAAGGTGTAGGTGGTAAGAATCAACACAGTGGGCAGTAGCAACAGAGAAGGAAGTGGGAGAAGCACACAACATGGGCAGTAGAGAGAGCAGTGAGGCGCACAGAGGAAAGAGAAGCACATGGGCAAGAGAGCAACGTGAAGCTGGGGAGAGATGTGAGAGAGACACATGGGCAAGAAAGCAATAAAGCAACGTGGAGGGGAAGCACATATGGGTGAGTGCAACATGGAAGGGGGCAGGAGACACACTCTGGGGAGAGAGAGCAACACAGCATGGGGAAAAAGAAGTACACGAAGGAACCAGCTGGAAACAGACATGCGGTCATAAAGCACTTAACCAAAAAGTATAAAATTAGTGCCTGCAAATTAATCAGTGGAAGGACACAAGTAATGAAGCCATGCTCCATGGGAGAGGCAAACACAAGAAGACGAAGGAAGGCTGACACAAGCTAACAATTTAAAAATAAGCCCATATAAGCTAACGATAATTCTTATCCCAAAACAGACAGCTTAGGCTGTTTGGTAGGCATCACCTAAAAAATGCCCGGTTTCTATGGCCGGGAATCAAAGACTCAATCAATGGCTACCTGGTGCACTCAGCACTTGTTTATATGTTGTGAGCTTCTCCAAGACCGCCGTGCAGCACAAATTGTGTGCAGTGGTGTTTAGAAATATGTGTGGATGAATGAATGAATCAATGGTTGGATCGGTGGACAGCAACACAGCTCAGCTGGGCATCAGGGGTGACTGGATGGTTAAATGAGTGACTGAATGAAAGAATGAATGAATGACGTGATGGATGGATATTGGTTGGTTACCCGAATGCATGTGTATGGTGGGGTGAATAGAATACATTTGTATTGATAGACAGACAGTCAGACTCACGGATGGGTTCGTGGGTGTCGATGAGTAGGATATTCAAACAAAGGGACAAATGACTGACATGAAAAATGAAATATTGACTGAGGACTTGACATTTCTGACTTGTGACGTGCACATATTGGCACATTCTCACTCCTGCTTCAGATATTCATAACGGGGTGTCGCACTGTTGCAGCAGGACAGACACCCCTCTGTGGCTCACTATACATCACGTTTCCTTACTCACTAACCATTCCACGAGCCTGCAGACAGCAAATCAGTGGGAATGACTGTTGCTATCCAGAAATAGATACACAGGGAGACAGAGTCAAACCAACACACTTAAATAGAACAAAAGAGGCACACATGGCAAGGTTCAAAGGAATTCGCCATGCTCTGTAATATAGCGGTGTTTGGTTAAAGCATGCCCGCACCAAGTTATGGCTCACTGAAATCACAGTGTCATATTACACATCGGTGCACAAAAACGCTGTGGTTTTGCTCAATATTGTCCTATGGTGTGGGGAGTCAGTGTACTTTGCCTTGAACTAGTAGCCCGTGTCTCTGAAAGGCCTAAGGCAGAGTCAGGCACGTAGAAGTAATATTCGCCTTACAAGGGTCGAAGACAAAGACCCCCACCCCCCAAATAAAATCAGCAAAACATCAGAAGTGGAGTTTATTGGGACGCCTTATGAGTGTCAGGACAGTGTTAAAAAACATGTTAAAGGATCAGTGTCCAGGGAGAGCGAAGAGTCACCAATGTACCAATGAATTATTGAATACAGTATTTTATAGAGCAACAGTGTATCATGTGCAGCATAACAGTTGGAGGCGGACGTGCACAGACTGAATTTTTATAAAAATCTGCAGAAACCTGCCTTTTTTGCTTTTACAGCACGTCAATATATTGATAGTGACATGAATATCATGGTCTGAATGTTGTTTTCTAAACTATTGCATCTTTTGGGTGAAGACTTTCTGTTAATTCCAAAGGGGCGATATTTGTTGTAAGTAATTATTTATGACGCAATATTTATGTCAGACAATATTTGGCCTAGGCCAGTGGTTCCCAACCTTTTGACTTCTGTGGACCCCGACTTTATCATTATTGGAACACAGGGACCCCCACTGAATCATTATTTGGAATCCGGGAAACCACGCTAAGTCATTACTGAAAGCTGGGGATTAGTTAATATTATTTAATTTTCTAAGCAGTCGCGGACCCCCTGAGGAGGCTTTGCGGACCCCAGGGGTCCTCAGACCACAGGTTGTGAACCACTGGCCTAAGGTATTCTAGTCCCACAGCAACACCATTCGAGGGTGCACTGGGCTTGTGTGAGCTCACACACAAATACACTCTGGCCAGATTTGTAAAGTTCAACTTAAACATGCTAATTACTTCATTATATGCTCAAATTCAGGTTTGGTGTTCTCAAAAAATGAAGTTGCACGTTTGTGTTTTTTAAAACCATGATGGAGTAATATGACAAATGTGTGAATCGTTTTTCACAACTGGGCCCAAACCACTACAAACTATGGAAGGTTTATTCCTGTCAAGAGCCAGAGTAAATTTATTTTCAGGTTGGGTTTGGAATATCTACAAAATTGGTTATTGTATTTAGGAATTCACAAACCTGTGTCAGAAGTATGCCTGTAAACCTCCGAGTTTCAGTAGTACCCTTAGAAAGGTCTGTGAATTTGTGAAATTTACAAATCTGTATGTATGCGAGGTAGTAATCCTGCAGGTTTATGAATTTCTTTGTGAATCAAGCCCGATGTGTTCCAGCATTGTAGCTTGTGCAACAGTTTCTTTAATGGGATGCTTCTTAGTATTGTCTGACAAGAGACCAACCATCTTCTTGTCACTGGTCACTGCTGCACAAAACGGCCTCATTCACTTTATGCAACTCAGTCCCAGTTCAGGTTCATGAACACATTAGCAGGCGATGTGACGAGGGCTAACGCACCTGTGAGGACAGCAAGAGATTGTTAGCCAGTGGAAGGACTAACAGGTGTGGCCCTTTGTTACAGGAAGTGGACTGAAACAAACATTGGCAAAGCTTATAGTTCTCAACTCTGTGAGACATATAGGGGTTGTCAGTATCTTTGAACCATGTTGTACAGCAGCGTGGCTACTGTTCAGCATGGGTAAATGTTAGTGGTGTGGTGTAGAGGAGAGCGGCATAGAGGAGAGTAGAGTAGTGTAGCGTAGACTAAAGTGGAGTGACGCAGAGTAAAGTGGCATAGAGTAGAGTGGCATAGAGTGGTGTGGAGTAGAGTGGAGTGACATAGAGTAGATGGGTATAGCGTGACAAGTGGAACGGAGCAGTGTAGAGTAGAGTGGCATAGAGTGGAGTGGCATAGGGCAGAGTGGATTGGAATAAAGAAGAGTTACATTGTGTGGAGTGGTGTAGAGTAGTGTGGAGTGACATTCAGTAGAGTGTAATGGCATAGAGTGGAATAGAGTAAAGCGGAGAGGCTTAGAGTAGAGTGGTGTAGAGTGGAGTGGTGTAGAGTGGCATCGAGGGCCGTGGCAAAGTAGAGTAGCGTAGAGCACAGTGGCATAGAGTAGTACTGTTGGTGGTTTAATCAACTAAAGCATCAATATGGTCGGCAGATAGGGATAAGGCAAAATAAGTGAGAAGCTTTATGCCTGTGTTAAAAGTGGGATAGCTCATTGCATGTCCAGGAATAATACCAAACCAATTATAAATGTAAAACAATAGTGTTCTGCAAAATGGCAAGGAAGAACATGGACTTAGGCAATGCTCAGGGAGGAGCCAACACAAGAAGGAAGGGAAGCCTACAGGAGCTGTCATCAAAAGATGAAGTGACAACGAAAAAAACTAATGCTTTGCTGTGGGTGGGTTGTAAGCCTACTGTATCATAAACAATAATATTTGCAGCACAGCACATGCACTGTGTAGGCAAGACTTAAAGAGAAGACTATCAGAGTTTTTTAGGTCTGGCATTAGGCAATATCTTTTGAATTTACTAAAATGATGTATATAATATGCTTATTTATTTAAGCCCTTAGCCATCCCGCTTCACCCCTGGCCTGTTTTTGTGTCATTTAATTTTTTGTTCTGCTCACCACAGTTTACTGCATGGGTGGGTAGAATAGCCTCTTTCAGTCACTATCTAGCTTCCTTCCATCAGCATGTTCCAGAGCCGTGCGCTAAGGAGTGCAGTCATATGTCTTCCTTTGGTGGGATGGGTAAAAAGCATTTTGGCAGATGAGACATCCTGGAGTTTGAGGACCCCTGTCCGGCAGGCTGTAGCAGCGGATGTCACTGTTGCCTTTCTATTTGCCACAGGTTAAGCAAGCCATCTTTGTTCTGTTGAATAAGTACAAAAGAAAAAATGAACTAGTTGCAAAAAAATGTGAATCTGAATGAAACTCGAGGCCCCTTACAGCATACATATCTCAACCACCCCATAATCTTATCCAGAATGACACCTAAGCCTGGCCTCTTTCCAAGACAGCGCCAACCAGGTGGGATGCGTGCCTGGTTCAGATGCCACAAGGCCCGTGTTAACCCAATATTCAGATAAATTCAAACTGAACAAATCTGTGGGTGGAGCTCTGGTGATATACACCGAAAATGCCATGTCTCTCAAAGGGATATAAGGGTATATATTTATTCTGTTAGGGAGGAAAATAGGCCAGTGAGTTACACCAACAAATTTCAGGTATTTACACTGTATGTTTTTCCTTCCCAGAAAATGTTTCCATGTTGAGAAACTCATTCCCTTGACCCCCATTTAATAATATCCCTTACTTACCATCAAATGGTTTTGTAGAGCAATGTTCTTCAAACATTGTAATCCCACCCCCCATTATGTGTACAAAAACACTGGACCCCCTATAATGAGAAACATTCTTTCTCAAAATTACTCTGTGAAACTGGCAGTTCTGGACATATTGAACAAATCAAACATTGCAGATATCCTTTTAAAACTGCAATCAAACACACAATTGCAAACAGTCCATTGACCAGGTCTCCCTGAAAGAGTAAAAGTATCCACAGTGTGATCCTTAAGTAGAAATAGAGGGTGGAGTTTGTGGTTTATAAGCCCACTCCACTCCCACACTTTCGACACCTACTACCAGCATGGGTGTGGGTAACAAAATATATTAGTGTCTTTATGTTTTATTCCACTAAAAACACAACACTATTTTCAGCACTGGATGCTGGATGTGTTTCTGTTCATCAGGGGCATAATAAATGCTTCTCTTTGCCAGTGGCTGGCTCCCCATGAGATAAATTAAAGCCCCGTGAATATCCCCTGTTCTAGAGTGGTAAACACTCCATTTTATAAATAACCACAAAGTTCTGACTTTGTGTGTGTTCATGTGATTTAGCATGCCTCCCCAAAGTATTCCCATTGTTACCTTCTCCCTTTACAGCTATTAGTTCATCATAGTAAATGTCCAAAATTAGGGGGAGTTTTCAATACGGTTAAATGGATTGCCTCACAGCTAGCAAACCTTAAATGTTATAAGAGTCTCCAAATCACTGATCTCAATATATACTGACGTGGAAAGGGATATGCACCCATGTAAAATAGTGTGACCCTTGCATCACATGGATATATGTTATTAGGATCCTCACCCCTAGTACCACCAGTGGCATGCTTCATCATTGGATCCTCACCCACTGCACCTAGTGTGAGTGAGTATGCTCAACACACTTTGTAAGCGCAGCTCCTACTAAAACCTAAGTGCAAACTAAAAAGCCTTCAGGATCCTGCTTCTTGTTTATTAATAAGGTCTTTTAGCTGGGATAAAAACGGTGTGATGTATGAAGGGTGCAATGACCTCTAACATCTATAATTCAATAAAGTGGAAATGTTCCAGACTATCTCAAGTGCCACTCAGGGTCCGCAGGTTTGTTTCAGGACCAACTGCATCAGTAGGATTCTACAAATAATATAATTGTAATATGTACCAGTTCCTAATGCTAATCTACTCAACGCGCTAAACAGGAAGCATGCAATCATACAGACCATATACAACCTTTCCCAAGTAACGGTCTCTGAAACAGATGAACACAAAAACCTATTGTTAAGGGGTAATTCCGGCCCCTGTTCATGTAGTTGTCTCATGCTTATGCACACTACAATTCTCATGTGCAAAACAAAGGATGCAGTCACATGAGTTTTTCCAGATGATATGTTTTAATCTGTAGAATTTCTATGGATGTAGTCGGTCCTGAAGAAAGCCTGCTGACCTTGAGTGGCACTTGAGATAGGCTGAAACATGTCGAGCTTATTGAACTATGGATCTGAGGAGCCATTGCACCCTTTATACATCACACTGTTTTTATCCCAGCTAAAGGACCTTATAAATAAACAGGAAGTAGGATCCTGAAGGCTTTTTTAACTTGCACTAAGGTTTCAGTAAGAGCTCCACATATAAACTATGTTGAGCCCACCCATTCACACTAGGTGCAGTGGGTGAGGATCCAATGATGAAGCATGCCACTGGTGGTACTAGTGGGTGAGGATGCTTCTAATATATCTAAGTGATGCAAGGGTCACACTGTTTAACCTGGGTGCAGATCCCTTTCCACGTTTACATATATTGAGACCAGTGATTTGGAAACTCTCATAACATTTAGAGTTTGCGAGCTGCATGGCTCCCCTCTCTTGTGTAAAGGATGGTAATACTAAACGGAAGCTGAGGATGGTCCCTTTTCTGATTGCTTCTCTCTCCCTCCTATGTACTTATAACTGGATTTCCACCTGTAAGTCCTGATTCTGTGAATCAGAACTTCAGACACATTTCAATAACTCCAGGTGAAATTCTTCCATCCACAATTACAAGCCTCTGTGGGTCAGGATTTATCAGGTCTGTGAACTCCAGCTCCAATAATTCTGGACTTGGAGACACTGTGCCTGTCTTTACTGTTTTGGGGGCAAGGGCAGTGGACAGCATCACAGACTAGACCACACTCTATCCCACTACTAAATCAGAACAAGTAGGAGCAGACAATACTACCACTTGGACATGCACAAGCCCTTGACTACCTGCCACTATCTCTACTCTATCCCGCTCCACCCTGTAGCCCTTTTCCAGACATTAACTGATGGCAGAGTGAGTGGAATATGTCTGCGTTTTCTTGCCATAACTGGGGAAAAGCAAGTGGAAAGAAGACCCGAGTAGGAGTTTAGTGGTTTGGTGGGGTGGGCACTTAGTCCTACATATCAGGCTTGTCAAGCGGGTGATGCAGTCTAGGAACAGGGGGAGCAGTCATCGGTAGGCACGCATCTGGAGGGAGGGTTTTTGCTGGGTAAAGGCTCCTAGTGTAGGGAGGAATGTTAGTATTGGGAAGTTTTTTTGTATTTTTGGTCCTCCTTACAAGATTATGGCAAGTGAAAAGAGTAAGCAGGTAGTGGACACCCTGCTTACGCTTAAAACAGAGGGGAGGTCAGACCTGCTTAAGCCTAGTGTCCTGGACCAGGCTTGAGTCCTGCAGAGAGCACGCATCAGTGCACATTGGTGGGTGGGGGTTGCAGCACCAGTTCTTGCCTGTTTGCCACCCAAAAATAAGTTGAGGAAAGGTATGGTGGCTGCAGGGAATACTGGTGAGGAACATGAAGCATCCTCAGGAGGCGGTCCTCCAGGGCTGAAAGTTCGTGCCGGTCGGCACTGCTTCAGATGAAGTGTGAGGCAATTGCAGGTTCAGGGCAGGTGAGAGAACGAGGGCGCAAAGCTGCATACCTGAGCCGATGGGCCCCCTGTGTGAGGGACAGGTGGGGAACCCACCGACAGCAGACGGGGAGTCTGTCCCTGGCACTGTGGGGCACATTGATGCAGCGGAGTCCTTGGTGGACTGGTAGGCATGCTGGCTGCCTGAGGCTGCAGTAGCAGATGCGAGGAGCCTGCAAAACAGAGAGGTGGCACCTGGCAGTCTCTGGGGTGGGACTGAGCATGGTGTGGGCCTACTGCTCGATCTATCGGAAAGGAGCAGGCAGACCCAGGATTAGAAATTGGAGCAGGGCAATTATGGCAAGTATGTGACCGCCCGAGTCCCAGCTTGCTTTTTTTATAGTGGCATGTGTGCTAGTCAGGCCTCTGTGTGGGAGGTGGCAGGAGGTGCACTTGCAGGGGATATGTTTGGAGGAGGGAGGGGTTACAATGGAGATCGAAGCTAGGAGCTGGCTGGTAGTGGTGTGAGGAGGGATGCACTTGATGTTTGAGGAAGGGACACGCAGGCCTTGATGTTCATCTTGATCCCAGTACCACCAGAGTGACTCCAAGAGCTAGTTGGCTGCCTCCTGATCAGTGCATCAGGGACAGAAAAGGCTCCAACCAAATTGAACCCAGCACGTGGACTCTACTTGCTGTGAGCCATCTTGTCCTCAAGCTGTGTCATCCCAGTCCTGGACCCTTGGAAATGGGTCTGAAGGTGCTGTGCCAGCCCAGCTGTGGTCCTATGACCAGAACTGATGTGGCATGGCACATCCCCTCACAAGCCACTTCAAAACCACAGCTGTGCAACACATCCCTGGTACAGGACTTCACGTTGCAAGTCTACAGCTTCCTCGGAACCGCCTCTGCATGGTGTATTCTCAACGCAGGCCTTCACATCGCAAGCTCCACATCAATGACCTCTTCAACGACAATGAAGGACTCCGCATCACAGCCTCACAGCGTACTCGGCACCTCTGCCGCGTAACGCATTCTCAGCGCAGAATCTCGCAATGCTCCACAAACCAGGATTTAAAGTACTTTGTTCAGCAGGCCTAACTTGGTCCCTGTACCTGACCTGCACTCCATCGTGGTCTACCTGAATTAGTAACTTTCTCCTGGTTTGGGACGACCAGATAACTACAGTTGTCAGTCTTTGCTTCTAGACACTATTTTTACTTAAAACTTTAGATTTGCATGTCTCTGGTTCCACTGATTGGAGTTTTGTCATTTCATCTCAAAAGGTTTATTACATTTTAATCTATTTTCTAAATTGGTGTGGGATTTGTCTTGTGCTGAAGTGTTGCATAAATACTTTATACATTGCCTCTAAGTTAAGCCTGACTGCTTTGTGCCAAGCTAGCAAAGGGTAAAGCACAGGTTAATTTGGGGTTTGCTCGTGACATCACCCTGACAGAAATTGTGGCTTCTGCTTGAGTAGGCTTTTACCCACCCGAGCCAGTAACTAATTTTCCACTATGCAAACATTTTCATGGCATGAGGAAAGCTCAGGGAAAGTGACAATTTAGGGTATTTTACGGGTGACCAGTGAAGATACAAAGGCATACTGCCATCCTGTCTGCTGAATATGGCACGAAAATCCGAGCTGTTAGAAGCATTTGTAAACAGTGCAAGCTTAGCATTGATACATGGCTGCTCTGTGCTATTACATGCACATATTATTAAACTGATCTAGAAGGGTGCCCCAAACTATTATAATTTCCTGAGCCTCCTTTGAAATTCAGGCTTGCTGACCTTCAGAAAACCCAACACACACCACCGCACCCAACAGCTACCACGCCGCTGCTGGGGCAAGGTCACCGAGGACCAACTGACTACTGCGCTCGCCCTGAGACCACCCACCGACCCCACAGACCCAGACACCGCTGCGACCAACCCCACACAGTGGATCAACGACTGCGCCAACACCCTCGCCCCTCTCAAGACCTTAACAACCAACCACACCAACAAGAAAGCCGTCTGGTTCACCGAGGACCTCCGGATCTCCAAGCACACCTGTCGGAAGCTGGAGAAGAAATGGCTCCATGACCGAACACCAGACAACCACACAGCCCTCAAGAGCGCCATCCGCAGACATCACCAACTCATCAGGACTGCCAAGAAGACCGCCTTCAAGGACCGCCTAGACAACAACGCACACAACACCAAAGAGCTCTTCAGCATCGTGAAAGAACTCTCCAACCCCAGCTCCATCACCAACGACATCCAGCCATCTCAAGACCTGTGCGACTCCCTGCCCACCTTCTTCCACCGCAAGATCACCGACATCCACAACAGCTTCAACCCCAACCCCCCCACACCCACCACCGAGTCCACCACCCCTGTGACTACCACTTGCACCAGTCGCCTGACCGTCTGGTCCAGCGTTACCGATGAAGACACCATGAACTCCATCCACTCCGGATCCCCATCGGACCCCTGCCCTCACCACGTCTTCAACAAAGCCAGCGCAGGCATCGCGCCCCACCTCCGGAAAACAATCAACTGTTCCTTCGAGACAGCAACCTTCCCAGAAAGCTGGAAGCACGCCGAGATCAACGCCCTTCTGAAGAAGCCCAAGGCGGACCCCAAGGACCTCAAGAACTTCCGGCCCATCTCCCTGCTCCCTTTCCCGGCAAAAGTGACCGAGAAGATTGTCAACAAACAGCTGACCCGCTACCTCGAAGTCAACAACATCCTGGACCCTTCCCAATCCGGTTTTCACAGTAGCCACAGCACCGAGACCGCCCTCATCGCCGCCACTGATGACATCCGGACCCTGATGGACAAAGGAGAAACAGCCGCCCTCATCCTCCTGGACCTATCAGCAGCCTTTGACACGGTCTACCACCACACCCTATCAGCACGCCTCCATGATGCCGGTATCCAAGAGAAGGCCCTGGCCTGAACCACCTCCTTCCTCTCCGGCAGAACCCAGAGCGTCCGCCTCCCACCCTTCCGCTCCAAAACCACCGAGATCATCTGCGGCGTACCACAGGGATCCTCCCTCAGCCCGACACTGTTCAACATCTACATGGCCCCCCTCGCCCACGTCGCACGACAACACAACCTCAACATCATCTCCTACGCCGACGACACCCAGCTGATCATATCCCTCACCGAAGATCCCCACACCGCCAAAGCTAACCTCCACCGAGGAATGAAGGCCATAGCCGACTGGATGAAGGACAGCAGACTGAAGCTGAACTCAGACAAGACAGAGGTCCTCATTCTCGGACCCACCTCATCAGCCTGGGACGACTCTTGGTGGCCCACGTCACTAGGCACAGCCCCGGAACCCACGGACCACGCACGCAACCTGGGGGTCATCCTCAACTCCACTCTCTCCATGACCAGGCAAGTCAACGCCATCTCCGCGTCCTGCTTCAACACCCTCCGTATGCTCCGCAGGATCTTCAAATGGATCCCCCTCGACACGAGAAAAAACGTTACCCAGGCCCTCATCACCAACAGACTCGACTACGGGAACGCCCTCTACTCAGGAACTACAAACAAGCTCCTGAGACGACTCCAACGCATCCAGAACGCCTCGGCCCGACTCATCCTCAACGTCCCCCGCCGCAGCCACATCACACTCCACCTGAGAGGCCTGAACTGGCTCCCCGTCAACAAATGGATCACCTTCAAGCTCCTGATCCACGCACACAAAGCACTGCACAACACCGGACCCACCTACCTCAACAACTGACTCAGCTTCCACACCCCCACCCGAAGCCTCCGCTCAGCCAACCTCGCCCTCGCCACAGTCCCCTGCATCGGAAAAACCACAGCCAGCGGCAGATCCTTCTCCTACCTCGCCGCCAAGACCTGGAACACTCTCCCCACCATCCTACGACAGACCCAGGACCTGCTGGCCTTCAGAAGACTCCTCAAGACCTGGCTCTTCGACCAGTAGCACCCCCCCTCCCCAGCACCTTGAGACCCTCGCGGGTATGTAGCGCGCTTTACAAATGCAGTGATTGATTGATTGATTGATTGACTCGATGTTTAAATGAGATGTTACAATGATCAGCTGTCAGAGCAAGACAGGCTCTGTACTGCACCAGGCATTTCCTCAGTGGGCTGGAGCCCCTGGATGCCGGCTTGTAGGGCAGGGACCATTCCTGGTGCCTCTGGCAACTCTTATTTGCAGCAGGCATGGATAGGTTTCAAGAGCGAGACAAAGAGAAAAAGGGAGGGAGAAAATAGAGACAATGCAATCAGAGAAAGAGAAAAGAGAAAGAAGAAGAGAAAAAGAAAATGGGAGGGATGGAAGAGAGAGACTCCGTGAGGTGACGAAGGCAGCGGGTTGGTTTGAACATTTATGCCCAGGTTGCTTTTGGTTTTGGAGCAGCATAATTTTCGGCTTCACCCCTACACATTACAGCATCGATACAAATGTGTAAGCAACATCTTATACTCTATGTACGTTAACATAATTAATGTGAAGTGAAGCATCAAAATGTATTATTGGAGATGTATTCACTGTAGAATTTTTTGGGTGCGTGTTTTCTAATGTTTAACTTTAGCATGAAAATTTGTAGTTCTAGTTTACAGTTACACTTGTATTTCAATGTATTTCAATTATTGAAAGCACAATGCATATGTAATCATGAATTCATTTATTCACACTTTGCATTTACCCTGACATTATGCGTGCATCTTCAATTGTATATTAGAAGTGTACATTGACAATGATTAACTAAAGTAAGCTCGTCTAGGCCTTCAATTTAACACAAGATGTATTTTTCTGTGCTCTGCGTGTTCTGCTTTTGCAGGTGCACAGTTGTGATTCCTTAGTTAGAGAAAGGATTATTGTGTATTAGAGATACAGAGGCCTTAGAATAGAAATCTTGGTAAGAATAGGATGAGTTAACGAGCAGAAGTCCTCTCCTATTTATTGTATATCAAGAATGAAGGTGCTCAAGGTGAACTTGGTCCTCCAAGCTCTGTGGGGTGGGAAAAACAACAAATATTGCAGATGAGCCCTGTGGGAAACAAAAATATTTTGGCTTTCAGTGATGCATTTAGAGACATGGATGCTCCTGGAACTTTCCACTTTAAGATAATGTTCACATTTTTGAACTACTGCAAATTCCTTTCGACTTAGAGAGGTGCAGACCTCTCCACATGCCCTTGCCCTTAGAGTGCGTAGCTTTATGCTAACATTAATTCCTTTTTTTAAAAGACTTCTACTGAAGTCTTCATGATGCCGACACCTACTTTGCATCATTCCCAAATCCTTTGAGACTTTTTGCCTGTAATTTCCCATTTTTGCCAGGATTTTAATTAGTTGACCTTAGATTTGTTCATGCTTAGGAGGAGTAATCCAACTTCTCTTATGGAATGACAGTTTCTGTTTCTTAGTATCTGTACTGCTGTGACTTAGTCTTTGTAAGCCTTGTGCTATTGAGACTCAGTTCATGCCAGCATTTCAGCTTGCCGGTTCTGACTCTGTGCCTTTGATATGCAACTATATTGGATTAATTACTAATTTGTAATAAACCTACTAAACTTTCCATTTTGATTTCTGGTCCTCATTGTGTGGCCAAATGAGCTTCGTGAAATTTAAACTGTAATTCTGTTGCTAACTGTCTTGCTTCTCAGTCAACTATAATATCAATTGGATGAAGACTGAACTAGGCTGACATGTGCTCTCCAGTAGTTTCCACGTCCAGCCCAGTCAACTGTCCAGGGATCTTAGCTACCACCACAGTAACAATTCTGAAGCATGAACACATCAGTGGTGTGTACCAATGCACAACTTTGTCTTTGGGTGCAGGGACACCAGGCCTAGCACAACGCCGGATTTTACCAGTCAGAAAAGATAGTAAAATCTAATGCAGATTGAGCAGGAGCAAAGAGAAAAAGTGCACCCCGGCATTCAGGTGACCCTCTCCTACAACAAAAGGCTTGCTGCTTCACCCTGCATGACAACAGACTCACCTGCCCCTAATGCCTCCCTATCCTGCCATTTCCATATTCCCATTCACTTCTGACCTCCTCCTATGGCTCAGGGGTAGCATGAAAGGCACCCCATCTCCTTCTCCTCACCTGTCTGATAACAGCCTGCAGGGTACAAAATGCCCTCCCCCTGCTCAACATCCTGTTTGTAGCAGGAGGTACAATGGAGCAGATACATACCTGTTAATACACATGGAATGGGGCTCGATCTGTGGATTTTAATTCGTTAAAAAAAGATCACATAATTGAATCATACCTGTGTACAAAAAGAAGAAATCTTCCAGGAAGCCTGTTCAAATGATGTCAGAGTGAGAAAGTATATCGAAGTCATGTACAAACCTGCAAACTCCTCAAACCTTATGGAAGCGACCCACATCCCCTCTAATGATTTAGCAACAGTTTGATCTATGGTGTTGGCACATCGGAACTCATGTCCCCTGCCGCTGCATGGAAGTACTTGCTCCCACCTTGTTGAGACTTTACAGCCAACAGGTAATTTATTTCTTTGTTAACCTTACTCCATAGTGGAGGATCCTTTGAAAAGGTACCAAGAGCACTTAACTAGCTGTTTGTGACTCGCCTTTTAGCCACCGTACCACCTTTAAAAAAGAGTTTTATGGCAGAATATAATTGGAAAAAATATGGTCTGACATAAATTAGGCCTGCCAACTCACAGGTGCCATCGTGTCTTGTGAACAGCCGATATCACATAATGTTTTCCCATAGAGTAGCTTTCCAGCTCATGTGTTTTGGCCTCTGAACTCTTAAAGTCCATCATGGTTTTTAGGTCAAGCTTTAACAACGTATATAATTTGTGGACATACATCCCGTCCACTGCTTTTCATTTGTTTGTTTCAGTGTCCTTTAAAAATACTTTCTTGCTAGTGGCCAATCCTTCCTGTTCGTCCCTCCTTTTTGTCTTTCATTTTCTCCAATGAAGCAGGAACCAAGTACTGTATATTTATGTTTAGTTGTTTATCTGTTCGATTGGGGGACTATTTTTTTATTTCTTTCCTGCTCGTGTTATACCATGGGGGTGTGTTCAGCTTCAGCGCCAATATTTGTTTGCATCTTCGCGCTCAATGTTTTCAGTTATTCTTAGCTCTGACTGCAGTTTCTGTAAACAGGGCTGTGAATCTTGTGGAACTTGAGCCCCTCTTCTTTTTGGCGCTCAATCTCTGGTTTTGTTGGTCTCTGTGTCAACTCCTGCGGCCTGTCACTCATTCCCTCACTACTATTGCTCCAGAGCACTGCTGCTTCCCACCCTGTGCTGACGCAGGGCTCAGGCCAACCTCTGCTGCTACTGCTGGTTTACTTTTGCCTCAGTGCCCTTGTTTCCTCCCCTCTACAATGACTCCTGTTGCCTTCCAATGGAACATCCTGTCTTGCGACAACCTACTTGCAGGACATGAGACCTGAGCTTCTGTGCCTTCCCCACCAGCCCTTCGCAGGTCTTAGAGCCCCAGTGTGACATCACAGCCGGGATTCTGTTGCCTGCTTCATGGCAGGTATCATTGGTTTCATGGTGGCTGTTGCCAGGCGCTGAGAGCTACAGCGCTGGGGTGAGGAGCAAGGGTATATGGGAGGGACTCTGCACAACAGTCACGCGTGTTTGACTGAACCGGGGGCAGTTGGTGTGGGTCACAGATACACAACGGCAGTAGCTCATGCCTCAATACACTGGCAGTCGTACATTCTACTGATCTGGGGTCTTCTACCTCTGTATTTTGTTTTCATTACAGTCTTCATGCTGTAAAGAAACAGATAACAGGGGAAGAGAAAGTTGAAACACAGAGTGAAAAAAACACATTACTCTTTGCCTTAACAAAATTAAGGGGGTCATTCTGACCCCGGCGGTCTCAGACCGCCGGGGCCAGGGTCGGCGGGAGCACCGCCGACAGACCGGCGGTGCCCCGCAGGGCATTCTGACCGCGGCGGTTCGGCCGCGGTCAGACTAGGAAAACCGGCGGTCTCCCGCCGGTTTTCCGCTGCCCTACAGAATCCTCCAAAGCGGCGGAGCGCGCTCCGCCGCCATGGGGATTCTGACACCCCCTACCGCCATCCTGTCCCTGGCGGGTCTCCCGCCAGGAACAGGATGGCGGTAGGGAGTGCCGTGGGGCCCCTGGGGGCCCCTGCAGTGCCCATGCCAATGGCATGGGCACTGCAGGGGCCCCCGTAAGAGGGCCCCACTTTGTATTTCAGTGTCTGCTTTGCAGACACTGAAATACGCGACGGGTGCCACTGCACCCGTCGCACCTTCCCACTACGCCGGCTCAATTCTGAGCCGGCGTCCTCGTGGGAAGGTTGATTTGCCCTGGGCTGGCGGGCGGCCTTTTGGCGGTCGCCCGCCAGCCCAGGGCAAATCCCAAAATACCCTCAGCGGTCTTTCGACCGCGGAGCGGTATTTTGGTGGGGGAAGTCTGGCGGGCGGCCTCCGCCGCCCGCCGGACTTAGAATCACCCCCTAAATGTTATTGCCATGAGTAACAGATTCTCACCCTTTGTTTATACATATATGTAGTGAATCGTACTGTCGCAAAACTTTTTTTACCACTATATTTAAGAAAATGTTAAAATATAAACAGAAAAATCACCCCTTTCACAAATTTATTCAGCAATGAAATATCTCCTTGGTCTTTTTGCGCAGGATACTAATAGCACCCACCACTTGATCTTGTGGGTGTGCAGCTGACATCCAAACTAGCTGTTCTGTGTAATGGTGAAATGTGTCATTCTCATGGTTGGAAACTGTTACAGTTTATCTTTTAGCTTGCACCCTTACCTGTTGGCAGGAGGGCCAAAAATGTGTTCGATATGTAGAACATACAGGGGGTTATTCTAACTTTGGAGGAGGTGTTAATCTGTCCCAAAAGTGACGGAAAAGTGACGGATTTACCACCAGCCGTATTACGAGTCCATTATATCTTATGGAACTCGTAATACGGCTGGTGGTATATCCGTCACTTTAACGTCACTTTTGGGACGGATTAACACTCCTCCAAAGTTAGAATAACCCCCACAGTGTTCTCAACAGAGGGTACCAGTCATTTCTAATTATTGCTCACAACTTTCACTTCCAAAAGTTAATAGTGTCAAGCAGTTGGACAAAGCCGAATCTCCCTTCAAACTGTCACCAGTGTTATAAAGTTTGATGACACCGAAAATAGCATAATTGATGCATTGAAATAATGCTTATATCCTGCCAATCAGTCAGGTGACAATATCTGAGCTCTTGGCATTTATTGTCCTGCACATATAACATAGAGTTCCACTATTCGAGAATGATTTTTAATAAGCATATTTCAATTTCATATGTCAATCAACCGGAGCAGCCTTTCATTTGTCGTTTTGTCGAAGAGTCAGACTTCTATTCCCGATGTGACTCTGGGTTGGGCTTTACATTTTCTGTTGACCTCAATGATTTAAATCTGATCTTTTTAATCACCGATAATTGGCTACGAATGCCAATAGCAATGAGGATGGTGCGAGCAACAGCAGTGGAGGTTCCAGGTAATTATTTTTTTTGCTGATCCTTATTAAAGCCAGTTACTGTTGTAATTGATCGCATGTTCCTAAGACACTTACAGTTGGATAATATCCAAAGTCCACAAAATGCTCTATGCATATTCACTTACTCATCTTAACTTGTCATACATAAGATGATGGATTATGGCTGAATATCACACATAACACGTGTTTCATAGGCTGAGTTCTGCTACTTGCACCCTCGTATATAGCTCAGTTTTCACTTAGAGTTTATGTGACAAGCGGCTTGAATGTGTCCCATATGTGCCCCACACAGATAGCACATCCAAATGGCAAAGCCAATAGCTCCTTGCATAGGTGATACCTATTGGCTTTGGCAATGCCTGTTGAATTCTGTCCAGGACAGCAGAGGCGGTCTCGGACGTCTTTTTTTTGTAGATTTAGGCAGGTAAGAGAGGTGCATAGGTCCTGGTGGGCTCCAAACCCCGACCTCTCTGTGTTCCTCTAGACCCTTCGACTGCCCATCAGGTCTCTTTAGATTCTGAAGAGCTGAAATCTCTGCCCCTCTGCCAGATTCCACATGGTGTTTAGACACGTCCAGTGTAGACCACTTTGAATCACGTGAATAAAACAAGAATGAGGAAGATGGAGGTGAAATTCATGTGGCTGCCAGAAATACTGAATTTTGTGATGTGAAAGAGGGGGTTCTCTGCGAGATATATTTTGCATAAACTCAAATAGAGGTGACTGCCAAGCTGACTGGTGGAACTGAAGAGGACGCTTGTAGAACTTCAGAGGTGATTGGAGGGCTTGCTGGGGGATTGCAGAGATGCTAGTTGGATTACAGTAGTGGCTGGTGGGGTTGCAGAGGTGATTGGGAGGATTGAATAAGTGGTTAGAGTCATTTATGGTTGGTGTGGTTGCAAAAGATGGCTGATGGAATGAAGAGATATGCAACCATTGTAAAGCTCCACAGTCCAGCTTTAAATCTGGATGTTGTGCAAAAATAGCTATTGTTCTAATTGCTGACCGTGCATTATGCGTGTTGGGCAATTGAGACTCGTATGTACTAGTCCTCCTAGACTTATCAGTCAGGCTTGAAATGGTGAACCCCAAAATCTGATCAATAATCTTTCAGAACCTTCATTTCTTGTCAGGGTGCTCCAGTGGGCTTAGTTATATTGCCAAGTCTCTTTTTGAAGCTATACTTAGAAACTCTGACCATGGTTGCCAAACACTCCAACATCGTAGATCAACCTTATGCAGATAATAGGGAATTACACTTTAAACTCTCCCCCGAAAAGATTCTATTTAGGCTGGACTCTATAAAAAATTCAATACTGGATGCCCCTTTACTACTTAAAATTAAATCAAATTAAGACCGAATTTCTACTCGCCTTGCCCCCTCAAATATGGACTGCAAACCTCTTTGAATTAACAAACTCTCAAGCTGTCAGATAAGACATGAATTTACACAATTAAATAAAGGTTATAGCAAAGAGTGCTCAATACTGACATTCACCAAACTTCAGGACAAGGGGTAAAATATACATACATGTCTAGACTCGACCATCAGAATGCCCTTCTCACAGGGATTGCAAAGTAGCACCAAGCTCCTACGAAGGCAGCAATGTGTGCCATGCATGTATCAGGAGGGAGATGCTTCAAACACATCACCCCACTCCTTACCACTCTTAAGGGCTGCCTATTGAAGTTAAGAGTGTGCTGAAAATGATCTGCATAGCAGATGGATTCTGCTCTGCATACAAGTACCTGCCACGAAAAGGACCATGACTTAGGGATGCTGCTGTTTATGTAGCACCACAGTTTTTGCACCTTGAACAACATCTGCAACAAACATGAATAATAGCTCATTAGTACTCAGAAAGCCCCCAACATGTGGAACTCATTTTAGAGATACTGAGGCACCCCTCCTTGGAGCTTGCAAAAAAAAGAACTTAAATACCCACTGCTGAAACCATATCTCCAAGGCTGCCTTTGTGCTTAGAAAATAACTGTTTTTTTCTGTCTCCCCAATCAGGCTTCTTGCCATCATGTACATTTGTGTGCATTCTGTTATTTACTTTTTATGTTTGAATAGTGTGCCTGGGCTTACTGTTAATTAGCTATTTACATGTGCAATCTCCAATTGCTAATAATGTTAATGCAATGCTAATATATTCCTGTCCAAGATCATGATCTTGTGTTTTCTTGTATAGCTCTGTGATACCTCTTGGCTCTAGTAGTCACTTCACGAAACTGCAAATAAATGAATGGCTTGTGGGGTTGAATCCGCGTCTGACAGAAGATTATGGGAGAGCCTTTAAAAGAAATCTACCAAGGTCTTTGGAGGACAAAATGAGATGGGGTTATTAAAATGTGTACATAGGTCCATTGTGAGGTGTTCCTAGAACGAGGTTGTAGCAGGAGACAGGGGACCTGTGGGCCTTTTTCCATGGCCACAGCCCTCCAAAGTGGTTTAGAGGAACCAGCTTTTTGAGAGCTTCCACTTTCGCTCGAGACCCCTTCATCCAGTGTGGCTTTTCTCGTTTTCACATTAACAAGGACTGGTGTACATAATATATGCCTGTCAAGCTGCCTACTGATCTAAATATTGTTCTCGTGAGGCGCTTGAGCATTTATCAGTCATTACTGGAGGAGACGTCGAGCGATCCTGCAGAACTCCACGACTGTCCCAGAACGGGCGGGCTATGGCTGTATTTTATCCGAGCAACATATTCTTCAGAGGCTGGATGGAAAAAGCACTGGACGGGGGCCAGATCCTAATGTTATGTGGAACAGATTGCAGCAGCAGCAATATTATCCCACCGCCAGTCCTGGCTTTCTCTGTGTGCACACACGTGGCACTCCCTCACTTGTCTCCTCCTCCTCCACTTCTTTGTTCCATTCCGTTCTCTCACCCCTTCCATCTCTCTCGCCGCTGTCTTGCTAATGCCGCTCTCTTTCTATCTGCTGTCTTGCTTCCAGTCTTCCTTTCTCTGTTTCTCTTTTTTTCTCAGCGCGATTTTTCGCTTGCCTTTTCGTTTTTTGCTTCTGTGTATCATATAAACTGGGTGTTGTTTACTCTTTCCACATTCTCTTTCCTTACATTCCTTCATTCTTTATCAATTTATCCAACTTCATTTGTTTTCCTTTTTGCATCGATTTCTCATTCACGAGTTGTTTTTGTTTGCAAATCTCTTTCTTCTTTTCCTTTTCTTTCAGTAGTTCAGACACATCTTCAGTCTCCTACCGGTCTCCTACTTCGTTTTGCATTTTCCAATATTTTATCACTTTTTCATTGGCTTTGCCTCTTTCCTTCGTTCCCTTACTGGATATCTCGCCCAGTTCTCTTTTTCACTCATCTGTCCATTTGACTTTTTTCATCTGACTCAATTCCTTCTTTGTTCATTTACTGTCTTGTCCCATTCACCCAAATCTCATCTGTCTCATAGATTATGTTTTATCTCACTTTCTCTTCCAAGTTACTCCAAGTGATGTCTCATCACCCTTTCCCGTCCAAATAACCCCGTGCAATGCCTCCCCTCCCGTGCTCTTCCCCATCGCGCCAGGGGCTCTTTTTTGGCTCCACCGCCAATTTTGTGTTGTACTGGAGTCTGAACTAGGACTGGCCCACACGAGACTCGTGTGTCTGAAAGGGCGAATGTGACTGATACTTTCTCAGCCCCTCGGGCCTCTTACAGAGTATTCTCATGAAGGTCAGTGCGCCCCTGGTGCATCTCAGCCAGTTCTACTGGTACCATTTGAAGAGAAAAGTTCAACTGAACTCTGAAATGTGGAGTGTGTTGAAAATGGCGTACCACCGCGCCCCAGCACCCCTGTTAATCCAGCTCCTTGGACCCCGTCCCCATGTGTTAGATCTCCTGGCCTCCTCTCCGCCCCCTCATCTGCTCTGGACACCGCCTCGCAGAACCATCCCGGCCCAGCTGGAGCGAATCAGCGAGCAGAGGCTGCCAAGAGCTCGCTGTGATGTGGCGGGTCGCTCCCTTCCCCCTCTCCCACAGCAAGGCCGGTCCACATCATGCCCGCGCTGCCTCCACAGTACATTTAATGTGTTTGTGAGCAAAAGAGCAGGCTGGGGCAGGGAGAGCCGGTGCGCGTGGAAAGTACCAGTGGAAGGCAGTGGGCAAGGAGGGTGGTGCATCCGAACGGAGGGTTCTTCTGATCGCCTCTATGGAAACCGAAGCCCGACCTTAATTGGGTCTCTTCCTTGCTGGGGTCTCCTGGAGTCCTCAATTGCACGTAGTTTAATTCCAGCTCTCGGGATTTCAGGGTCTGTCATCTCTTATTGTCTCCCCCATAAGTCCCAAGTAAAATGGTGCATCCTGTTGAGAAGTAAACTATACCGGGACTACAGTGCCCTCCTCAGACTTCTGTTCCCCACTTCTACCAATTGAATCAGATGGCTGTGCTCTTTGGAGCATATCACCACGGGACTGAGGCTGCTTTGAGAAGTACTTATGACAACATATTTTTCGCAGCCCAGTGCCTCCTATGGACCCTGTGTTTATGGGAGGACGCAGGGCTCTTGTGGAACCTGTACCTATGAAAACGTATCTCCACACTGCTGGAACTCCTTTGGCAGCTGTCCTATGGAAACATGTCTCCCCGGTTGAGGCCTTGTTTGGGCCCTGTACTGATTGGAGCCAGTCCCAGGGCCCAGTAGGAACCTGTGCCCATGGAAACGTGTCTCTGTTTCTGGAGCTGCACTTGGCCATGTGTTTATGGAAGTGCATGAGTCCCAGAGCTCCTTTGGGACCTATCTATATAGAAGTATGTGTCCCCGGTCCCAAGCCTGCTTTGGGCCCAGTAGATTTGTGAGCATGCATTTCGCTTCCTTGACTGCTTTGGAGTCTTTATCTATGGAAGCATGTCACCACCTGGGACATTTGCTCAGTGGGCATGTCTCTCCTGAAGGCTCCTTTGTGGCCTAGTATCGAAGCATCCTTCCCCAGCTCCAGTCCTGCTTTGGTCCCTACACTTGTGGGAGCATTGTCCTTCAATCCCAGGAGTTCTTTTGGGACATATGCTTATGAGAACATGTCTCTTTAGACCCTGGCTCCTTTGGGGCCTCTATCTAGGCAACCATGTTTCCAGTTATGGGACCTTCATGCAGAGGAGTAGCCACAAAAAACATAAATATCTCCTTCTTGGACCTACATCTGGAACCTCTGTGAACAAGCAAGTCTTTTTCCCTCTATAAGATCTATCCTTTCACCTCACCTCTAGACTCCCTGTATGCTCTCCCATCTTCCACCTCACCCTTGATCTAATCTGACCCTTTTTTTTCTCTCTTTCCTCTTTCTTGTGATTCTCTTCTCGGTTTGTCTCTCACTCTCCTCAAATTGCCCCCCTCTTCTTTCTCATTTTGCCTTTCTCTTCTTCTTTCCTCACCTCTCTCTTCTCCTTATGCCTTTTGTCTCTTTCTCTACTTTCCTCTTTTCTCGTCTCCCCTGATCCTTGTCTTTTGTTTCTCCTCCAGTTATAGACACAATATGTTTCTATCAACGCATGCCTCACCCCTCTCCCTATTCCATTTATTTCTCCCTCACTTTCGCCCTTCTAACTCTCCTGTTCATTTGTCCCTTTGCTCCCTCTCACCTCTCCTACTGTCCCTGTTTTTCCCTTTCACTCATCTCATCCTTTGCTTTTTTCTCCCCGTCTTTCCCCCTCTGTTGCTTCCTTTCTCGCCCTTAGACAATTGCCATAACAAGAATAAACTGGTTTTAGTTTGCATTAGTTTGGACAAAGAAAACCAACAATTTGGGTCAACATTACTCAGATGTGTGTCAATAATATTACAAGAAAATGGACCAACAATTAAAACATTTAACAAAAGAAAACTACCAGTCAAAAATGGCAGGTTTGGTGTTTTCCATTCATAAATGTCAAGATTAATATAAAGTGACGTGGTTTACATATTTTTTTTTTTAATCAGTAATGGTGTTCCAACGGTTTCTCCACCAAGCGAAATACATTCTGGTTTATAAAAGGTTTGGACTTGGTTCCTGCAATCTTCAAGGTTTGTAATCAAATTTACTTTTCTGTTCTTTTTGTCACTTCTTATCTTTACCGTTAGACTCAGCTTCTGTCCAAAGAGACTAGAGGCCTGGTACCGGTGAGAGATGATGGGAATGGGTCTGACTGGGCAGAACTCCATGTCACTATCTCTTGCAGGAGATGAAGCAGACTGTTGGGGCCCACTGGTGGTTGTAGTTGTGGGGCACGCTGCCAGTGAGAGGAATAGGCATGTGTACTACAGTCCCCTTACAGATTAGCCAGCGTGACGAGAGAACCGAACAGGGTCTGTCCGTCGCACTGGCAAGCTCCACTCAGCTGCTTTTCTCGATGCCTTGGGGGCCTAGTAGCAGCATGTACCCCTACTCAAGTTGGTGGGACAAGGTGGGGTGGGAGGAGGGGGCGGGGGAGTTCACAACACCATTGCTTTCATGGGACATATGCTCAGGGCGCATTTCTCTGCAGGCCTAGGGCACTTTTAGGGCCTGTGCCTAGACAACCATGTATCCAGTTATAGGATCATCATGGGACATATGCTCAGAGAGCACTTCTCTGCATGCTTGGGCATTTTTTGGGCCTCTGCCTAGACAACCATGTCTCCAGTTATGGGACTATCATGTGACATATGATCAAGAGCAGGTTTCTGTAGACCTAGGGTTCCTTCGAGGTCTGTGCATGTAGAAGCATCTCTTCCCACCCCCAGGTTGGCTTTTTGCCCTGTACTTATGGAAGCATGTCTCTTCAGTCTCATGGCTCCTTGGGGCCTGTCACTTGCCTATTCCATTCACATTTTGAGGCTGGTGAGGGTTGTGGTTCTTTAGTGTTTATTACAAATAAGGTTGTTGATGTTTTGTATCAATTTAAGAAGTACTAGGCAACAGAAGGAGATGTGTACATCATCCTGATGTGGGAACAGAGCCTGTTTTTCCCTGCATCTATATACCGGCTACTTTTGTAGCTCATAGGAGTGGCCAAGAAGAACGAGACAATAGTGATGCAGCTTAAGGATGGCTGGGTGGAAGAAGACATGGTCGCCTTCCAGGCTAGCATAAAATGTCCCTTGGTGCCCAGTGCTACTAACGATGGAGCTCCAGCAGCAAGAAGTGTTTCCCAGAATGGATGTCCTTTGATCATTTTCCAGCTTAGTAGTATTATGAAGGCTGTGTTCTTGCAGAGTCATCATGATTGGGGATATTACCTTTTACTGCGCTAAGTTAGTTTATACAGCATAGATGGAGAAGCAGAATTTAAAATGTTATCCTTCACACTTATTCAAAGGTGATTAATCATTTTGGTACGTTTATAACAGTTTACAATTGTTTTTATTTCTTTTTTTCCACACGTCAGTGCAGTGCCATCTGTGGGTGGTCCTCTTTGTTTCTGGGTGTTTTTCTTATCTATCATATCTGCCACTTCATTCGCTAATGTTGTTTCAGTGGTTAAACAGCTACGTCCTGATATACCATCAGGCAAGAAGCAATCCGTTAGTGGGAGGATTTGTCCATTGGATGTTAAATCCTGGGTAAGTTGTGAAGTTGCCAAAGAAACACGGAAGAAGGTGGTCGTGGTTACCCCTCCTACTGGGGAGGAAATTGAGAGTGGTTGGAATATTCACTGCCAAATTTTAAAATCATTCAAGACATCTAGGTTGGTGGGAGGCCTGGCAGTGAGGTCGTGGTGTGGCCTACAATTGTAAGGTGCCCAACGGGGAAGCTGTGGCAGCAGTATATTTGGTAGCGTCCATAGCGCAGTGTCCTATGGCTAGAGAGCAGACCCTTAGTGATGTGGTGCATTTGTTACTCCGGGAGTCACAAGCTCTGCATGCAGCGGTCGCACTTTCTTAGGGGCCATTACCGAGACTCTCTGGCAGTGATGGGGGGAGGGCGAGATCGCCAGTGACCTCCTCGCCTTTGTGGTAGAATTTCTTGCATCAGAAAAAGGGGATTAGTCAAACAATTTGGACTCATCTACCGAACTTACACCTTGCAGGAGTGTAGATTTGTGTGGGCACTGGGCAGGCAGGAGGGGGGACTGACCTGCCGGTGGTCCTGGACCTTTCTGCCCTACCCCGGGATGACTGGAGTTAAACATTTTAGGGATTTTGCTTGGTGATAAGTACCCCGGTAGGCCGGAGCACTATGCGGTGCCCTTGGTATGTGTTGGTATGGGACTGCGGGTATTGCCCATCCCTCCGTGTGATGGAGAAAAAGTTTCTACCTTGGATGAGGGCATGTTAGATGGATGAGGAAAGGGGCCTTCCGGCACTTTTTGCATCCTGAAGTGCTGCGCTTTAATGGAAGGTGGAGACAACTGTGGTACTGCTTGCACAATATTGCTGTTTTGATGATCTTATGTTCTGTATTATGTTCTGTATTCTCAAAGCAATAATGTCTGCCTAACTATGGATATCATTTCTTTCTGATTCTATGTGACTATACGAATAAAGGCTAAGCCATGGTCAAACCACCTTAATTGCAATTGTCTATCTCCTGGGGAATTGTTTCAGTGGGGGGCAGCAACTTGCACGTTGTGAGCGTACTATGTTCCAATCCCAGCATAGACATGGGCATTACAACTCCCATTCTTAAAGTATCAGAGCATCTTTAGAGACAGTGGATAATAAAGTGGTGCAAGTGGTGGAAGAGGGCACTGACAAGATGGAGCACTCGCAATCTGGCTGTTATAAGCATTAAAGCAGGTCTGTGATGGGTGCTATTTCAAGCTGAAATTTAAAAGGAGTTTGAAGTGTTATACGGCTTGGTGATCCCTAGGACTTGTCACCAGTGGCAAGAAATGACAAGGTCATTTTTTTGCACCCAGAGTAGGAACTGCAGGGTACTATTTGTCAAGGACAATTACCACTGAGCTGGAGAGAATGGACATCTATTGCAATTCTAAAGCCTGACAAATAATTAGTTATGCAGTGCTTTGTCATGCACGTGCAGGGTAATAGGAAAGTGTTCATGAGCTGTGCCAGAAGTGGGAGAAGGGGTTCTTGGCAAACTTCAAACTAAGACATCAATCAGTGTGCCTGTGCCTCTAAGAAATACTGGCAGTTTCCCCCAAGGGAGTTTTGGTTAAATTTGCCAGGTTGGAAAGCTTGGAAAACCATTAATGGTCTTCAAAGGAATTTGCCATTCTTCCTTCCTCTATGGGATTTTGGAGAGGGTCATTGCTGCTTATGACAAAAAGGTAAGGTCAGTGCTGTATTTGGCCACTATATATATTAGGAATGCCAATAATGTTCATGTGGGACAAACATTCTTAGACAAGTTTGCAGACCTTCATTATGATTGCTACTCAAATCCTTATTCAAATTCTTGATTCACTTGCAAATAGGAGTTTGCACCCAATGTCCCTGTTCTGCGGTACCTCCACACCCGTGGGATTTTCTGTACACGTTTCACCAGATACAACCTGGTGGAATTCAGCTAGGAAAACATGTTCATTCTGACTTCAATCACCTCAAAATGGAGAAAAAACACACGATCATCATCTAATCCCTCGTTCTGATGTGTGGAAACAGAACTGATAAGGTAACACCAGGGCCACTAAATTCTGTAGCTTGTGGTATGGGTAGTTAATGGGTCAGGTATTACTTCACACAATTCCAAAGGGACTAATGATGAGCCCTGTGAGAAGCTGAAAGAAGACTCAATGTCTTTCAGGTTCAGATGTCTTCTGATGACTGTTTAATTGTTTTACGTAGTTTCCTGCCACTTAAAACTACACCAAACAATGACTTCAACTATAGTCAGTTAACGTGAAATCAGTGCCCCATTGAAAACACCAGAACCAATAGCAGCTTTCCAGCAGTACTGACAATCGATACCATTAAGCATGAATAAATATACCTGGTGTATATTTACGCCTGAGGAAACACTTAACAAAAGTTCATTCTGTTGCTCCAGGTCAGGACAGGGATACACTCCTCTGACTTGGTGGACTACCCCATAATTAGAGGTCTCAAGGCAGAGATCTCGGTGACTTCATATGAGCTGCCACCACAGTGAATCTCTGACAACATTGAAGTTTTGCAGTGAGGTACAGAGCTTACTTTTTAAATCAAAAAGCAAACTCCAAAAGCAGGAATTTGTTCTCTGAAAACAACTTAAAAGCACTGGTATTTTTTTCCCAGCACATGGGATTCATTAATCGTATCTGTTTGTGACCACCAACCTTTCTCTGGTGATTCCAACTAAGGAAAAAGGACATCTGACAAAAAACGCAACATTTGGGCGAATATCGACAAACTCACAAGTGTGTGGCACTCACCAACATTCAGTGGCATTCCCTCCCTGAAATGTTCATGCTCCATTTATCAGAGCAAATGTATTCCCATATAATGTTGCACCATACTAATGTAATTTTATATGTGAATAAATCAATGTACGAGTGTCAATTCAAATCTGAATTCTAAACGTAAATCACTTCTAAATCATGCCACTTGGCCTCCTAATTTTATCGTCAGTGTGGCGATGGCATTGCAAATAGCCTTCAGTGCCAACATCATCCCCTGATAAGTCACTACTGGTAACTTGTTTCTTGTATAGTGCTTCAAATCGCACTTCTGCCATTTCTAAGTTCTGTAAAGGACTGGTAATAGGCTACCAGATGTAATGGCACTTAGTGGAGTATTTCAGTGAGTTACTACATAATGGGATAGATCATCTGGGGAACTTATTGGTGGGCAAGTTTGCAGAATCACCCAATGCAATCCCATCTCAAAGGCTGTCGTCCACTGCTCACAGTCTGTAAAATGAGCTGCTGAAGAACCCAGTCTCCTAGGAAGGGATACAATTTGATAATGCATTATACCTGCTCATCATAATGGAGGCCTGTGTTTTTACAGCTTGGTGAATCCTGACCCTACTCCTTTACTCTGTTGAATGAAGAAATAAACAAGGATTTCCCCTCTGTCAGACATCTGCCATTAGTTACAAGCACATCTGGCAGGCTGGTGTGGGGCACACTGCTAAAACAGCCTCCTCCATTCCAAACTAAGGACAGGTGTGAGGGACTTGCGTGTATATAACCATCCGCGGCCTGGTGTACTATATCACTGAGGGCACCTTTCTCTCAGCAATTCTATTATCATCCCAACTTGGGAGTCAATAACTTTTTAGGGTCGAGCCTGCGAGTGCATGCGCTTGAGCATGCGTATCGGATGCAAGACTGTTGGGTTCAGTAAAGGGCTTGGAGCCCGCCTGTCGCTCACCATTTGTTGGTTTGCATGGCACTCTTCTTTACAGCCTCGTAATTCATCCAGACACACCTGCCGTCACTTACATTTTTCTATGTGGAGCAGGGGTCCAGCACTAATTAATGCAACTTAATTAGTGACCATCAACTGCTTCCGGCGTGATCAAGGTACTATTTGTTGTATTTAACTTCGACTGCCTGCAAACAGAAGGTTTGTGGCTGGCAAAAAAGTGCCCAGCAGGCACAAAATTGTAAAGTTTTATTTTTTAAAGTTAACTTTTTGTTATTTTGCCAACTCGTCTTTTCTCAGTTTCTTCTCGTGTTTTCTTTTGTTTTCGCTCGTGGGCGCTGTTGTCAAAATATGACAATTAACTTGTTCGAAATATGCGAGACCTATTACATTGACAATGCTTGTTAATGGTTTGTGACCACAATGAAGAGGAGGGGGCATTTAACACACTCCTCCTAATAAACGTGTTGAAATATGTCAATAAATGGAATTTTGTGATTCAGAAAGGCTTTTCTGAGTCGTAAAGTATACATTGCTTCTTCGCAGTCTTACAGCCTGTGATTTTCCGAATGGCACATTTAGCACACATAAAATCAAGTGTTTCATTGAGCTGAAATTTATGAAGTTTGATCCGACCAGTACAGATCCATGTGCAACATAAGCTTTATATGGTTTTATGTTCCCAGTAATGAGGAAAGCATAAAAATAAAGGGTAATTTACTAGTGGAGCCTCCAGGACATGCCTCGGAATATGCAGTACTTCTCCCTCGCCCATTCCCACAGAGAACTGACTCTGTTCCTGGGTGAATCAACAAAACCACTGAGTTTACACAGGCAACAAGTAGGAACACCCTTTTTCCTGTCCTTTTTAGGGTTGAGTCTGCGATACATGCGCTCGCGCATGCGTGTCGCAGCGAGACGCTTTAGGGTTTAGAAAAGGTCTCGGAGCCCTGTCCACGTCACATCAGTGTCTGTCATTGGCTTGTGGGCTTGCCTGTTAGAATGTGCTTGATTTCATTAGTGGAAGGCACGCATGCGTCATTCCTTTTCCGTGGATAGCCCTACTCGAGCTCATCGACCGAGTACAGAAAACATGCGAGGCTTGCTGTTTTCTGTCTGGCTCGTGGACTACTTTTTCTCTAATTTAGTAGCGCAATTTCACTTGGCAGAAGTTGAGCGCTCTACATGGTTAAATGCACTTTTGCCGATAGGTGAAAAGTCGGGTTAGGAGTTTACAACGCTATCAGCTCTAACATGAGCAAACGCGAGACCTGTTGCATTGCAAATGCTTGTTCATACAGTCTCTTACCCTTCTAGAAAACAGAATACGATTCAGGGTGGCCTCTGGTGCAGAAAGGGCTATTGGTGGCCCCAAAGTCCTTATGAATGTCCCTGACTCCTCGACCTCTAGGCCCAGATTTATCATACTTTCATGCAACGCAACAAGCCATCTTGCTGCGCTGTGTGAAAGGGCAGGAATGTGCCGTATTTAACATTATACAGAACATTCATGTTCTTTCTGCATAAAAACAATCCTCAGAGGCATTTTTGTATTTCTATGTGTGCTGCAAAATGCAGCACACGTAGAAAGAGGAAAAAGTGAGGAGAAATAAAGATATTTCTCCTTGTTACGCCTCCCCTGGTGAGGCGTTGTATTTTGAGGCATTCCCAGGTCTTCCACTAATGGCAAAATTGGAAAGGTGCCAAAATCCAAGGTTGGATACGTGGGAACACTCACGCACCACCAATGGAACGCCTACCTGGGGCCAAGTATTGCAAGGCAGCGATTTGCGCTGCCTTGCGTTACTCCAGATTTATCAAGCCATGGTTGGCCTAGCAAGGTGGTGTTGCATGGCTTGATAAATCTGACTTAAGTGTTGCTTCGCCCTTGCGCCCCCTTGCGTGGTGTAAGGGTGACCCAACACTATTAAAAATCTGGAAATATATCGATCTATAGTATTGCGCCAATGTCTACAGGCTCGTGAAAAACTAAAGTTGTTTTTCTTTTATTCTTGCGTAAGTTAGGCACAAATAAAGAAATACACAGCCAACCACAACACAGCTTTTAACATCAGATGGCCCCCTTTTCAAGTAAAACACAATTGCCTAGGGCATAATACCATGCACAGCTAAACTCTCCAAAAAACTACAAGCAACAGTTCTTGTGGCGAGCCCACCCTGCAACATTCATTGCTGGTCAGGAGAAAATCCCTATGATGAATCAGGCCACTCACTGTGGGTAAGGGGGTTGTGTCTGTTTTATAAAAATAACACGCCTTGCACACAGGTACAACAGTCGCATAAATGAAGTGCTCAAATTCCCTGATATTCATAATGTGATTCATGACAGATAGCAAGGGAACAGCACTTTTAATGGATTCTTCATATTATACAAGGGAGGGGATGCTGTTAACCCTAAACTACCCCTCGCTTCCACTTCTCATCCCCTCCCCTATTCATTATCAGAAATGAAGGATCATCCATAATATTTTGACTTCATAGAGCAGAGTCTCAGAGGACACAATCAGCGGCAATTAAAAATATTTTTTTGTTTAACCATATAAAATATTTCTAATTATAGAAGATGATTATTTCCTAAGAACAACAAATACCCCATATCCTTGAATTAGGCATAGATTTTGTTCTAATATGTGTGTTGCATTGGCTTCCCTAAGTTTCACCATTCTCGACCATAGGCTATGTAACACCTCACTACTTTTTAATACTGTCATGTACCATAATGTTACCATGGTAAGTACTTCTGGCAGAAGGTTGTCAGAACCTGTAGGGAGTGTAGACTGATGGAAGAATGCAAGATAGTGTGCTGCATGTGGTGTACAATAAAGGCTCCACTTTAGTCCTTTTTCTGTAACTTGGTTTATTTGAGGAAACTCCCCCCTGGGGGAGATGCATCCACACCTGCGCTCTCCATCTTTTGCTTCTCTCCCTGACATGACCTCATCATTCTTTCCCCTTACTTTCCATCCCCCACCTCTCACGCAGGAGACGAGACTTTGGAATACAGCTTAGAACATAACACTGCAGCTCAAGAAAATGAAACTGTGCTCAGAGTACCAAACACCGAGAATGGGATTCACCGCTGGGAAAGAAAATACATCACAGCCTGGTGCACTGGGAATGTTTTGGTCTTTAGACTAATGCAGATCTAGAGCTTCGAGTACTCTGCATTTGGGTGTCAGCCAGTGCTTAATTTGTAAATAAAAACGTGCCGGTGCTCAAAGCCCTCCTTTTAAACACGCGGCCTCTATAATTAAGGGCCAGATGTAGCAAAGGTTTTTACCCATTCTGTGTCTATGGGAAAAAGTGTTCCTAGTATGGCCCCAAATGTGGGAACACGGAATACTGAGGCAGCGAAATCTTGAAGCCATCTCGAGCCTCTTCTATCTATATAAAGCCACTCCCTGCCCCTGCAGCTCACTCTAGCAGCTTTCTGTTTTCTCCCTTTGTGACGCTTTTTCTATTCCTTCCTTGTGCCTTTTGCTCGCAGCAAATGCTTGAGGCAGAAGAATAAGCCCTGGCCCACAAAAATAAGTGCCATGCTCAGCACCGGATACAACAAGCACAAATTAATCACTGGTGTCAGCTGCATCACTCTTCAAGCTTGCAGGAAGTTAAATCATGGGAGAAGGTCGAGCTTGTCATCTCACTTGACTTGGTTTATCGGCTTTGTATATTAGAAACTACTCTCTGATGGTTTGTTAATATACTTGCTGGTGATAATGTAAACGCTGGTGGCCTCTGAAGGGCGATATCTGATGGAAGCAATTGTGCACGCTGCAATTCAGCTGTACGAATCTGTACGAATTGCACAGGAAGCTGCGTGCTGGCGAGCTGAGGTGACCGCTTTCATGTGTACACGTGATCAGAACATGTTGGGTTTCATACGTGGCAGCGCTTCAAATGCTGCATGAAGAGGCCACTGCTTGAGAAACATGCATAGGTTAAAATATTGGGCCAAAACAGTGCAATAGTGCATTGTCCGGCAGCGCAAGAAGCAGTGCATACCGTCGGAGGCTGTGCACGGACTTGGAGAGGTGTAGTGCTGTACACAGAGCGACAGCGGATCACTGCGAGTGGGCAAAGCACGTAGCGTGAGAACAATGCACGGCGACGCGGCAGGGGACGTGCTGAATGCCAACCACCTGAGACGCAGTCTGCGGGGAGACCTGCTGAGACGTGCAGAGTCGGTGTGCACGGAAGCAGGCTGAGGGCAAGAAGGGGCCCCAGTGTTAGGAAAGGAAACCCCCTTGCTGAAACATCTCTCCACACAAAGAATCAGAGAAGAGTAAAGGTGGGGACGAGAGCTGCGTCCATAGCCTCCAGGTTTTTAGCAGTTCTTGGAGAAGCAGTGGTGTAATGGAACAACAACTCAGGATATTGTGAGAGTGTAAGTGGTCGCACTCTGGGGAGGGCTGAGCTAAGCAAACATTTTATGTTGATGTAAACAGTGGGACTTCTGCAATTTCCCCTGAAGCGAAGTAAGGGCCAGATGTAGGAAACTCCCAAATTGCAAGTCGCAATTTGGGATGCAGAAAGGTGTCTCAGACACCTTCTGCGAGTGGCTATGGGGTCGCAAAGACCCACCTCATTAATTTTAATGAGGTGGGTCGCAATTTGCGACCCCATAGCTACTCAGGGCACTCACGGGGATGGAGGCCTGCTGGGAACAGCAGACCTCCATGTCCGTGACTCCTCTTAAATAAAACAGTTTTTTTTTTTCAAAGTGCAACCCGTTTTCCTTAAAGGAAAACGAGCTGCACTTTGAAAAATAAACCGAAACCTTTAGTTTCGGTATTTTTCAGGGCAGGTAGTGGTCCAATGGACCACTGCCTGCTCTGAAAAATTATTTTTGGGTTCAGTCACAAAGGGGAAGGGGTCCCATGGATGGTAACTGCGAGTCCATTCGCTTATGCGGTCGCAAATGGAATTGTATACCACTGCGACTCGCAAATAGGAAGGGAACACCCCTTCCTATTTGCGACTCGGAAATGCATTTTGCGAGTCGGTTCCGACTCGCAAAATGCATTTCTACATACCAGATGGGGTTTAGCGACTCGCAAACGGCGTTTTTCGCCTCGCTAAACCTTTTCTACATCTGGCCCTAAGTCCACTCTGCCCAGTGGTTGTCCTTAGATGGGAAATATTGAACTGAGAAACCTCTGTGCTGTGGGCAGTGAGTAACCCTCTCCATGCAAGCACCAGTGTACAGAGGGAAGGCCAGGACGAGACATATGGAGGGCGGGGTGCAGTGGGTGCAGTGGCCCAGGGCAGCCATTCAAGGAGAGGTCAGGTGGCAAGGCTCCTCGGAGCTGTCGTAGACACTGCTGCGTGGGTGCATGAGACATGAGGGACTGCCATCGAGCAGCGGAAATCCGCCTTGCACAACAGGGCACTGAAATTGCTCGATTTCATTACACTTTTGTGAGCTTTCAAGTTACAAGTTGGAAGATTTCCCATCCTCATAGACTTCTAATCCAGTGAAACAAGGGTTTCAGGAGAGCAAAAAGAGAATACCCTTTATTTGTCCGGGAGAGGAAAGATTAGGCATGTACAATATATTTAAATGACACGATATTCCGGAGAGAGATGCAAACACTAGTTGAGACAAGGTCTATGCATTTATTAAGACTTTTTGAACAGAAAGCAGACATTGTAGAGTATGTATGCATTTATGCACATTGTACTTGTAGAGCGCAATCCTAGCCAAAAGGAAGCAGAGCCCTGTACATGGCCAAAGACAAGCATAAAGCTATGGAGTATCAGGAGAAGAAGGTGGGTTGATGGTTCATACACAGTGATGTAGTGTTTTTTCAAAGAGGTGAGTCTTCAACTCTTTCCTAAATTGGAGCAATAATGGAGCAGGACGGATGGACAGGATGACCAGAACCTCAGCACATAGATGGAAAAGGCCTGCTGTCTTGTTATTTCTTTTTAACACTTCTTAGTCTGCAGTCTGAGGGTGTCCCGGCTGCTGATGCACCAAGATCCCTTAGCGGTGCTGATCTTCTACCACATTTAGGCGGGGGTGCTTGTAACTGTACACCGCCCCCTCTAAAATACACAGAATAAATGAACCAGTTGAAAAATATACTAGGACTACTGCGCATACTTAGGGGAAGAATCAATTTATGATATGAATGATTGCAAAAATTGGAAAAAAATATTGTGGTCTGTGAAAAAATCCTAGTGCACAAGAGCGAATTTAGAAAGTTATGAGAGTGAAATTATCTAGTTAGTAAGTGGGATTTATACTAGTGGAACTGTATGATTCAGGGGAGCTAAAAGTACATACAAATTGTTCTATAGGATGGAAAATGAAAGCAAATGTAAAACTAATTGATGCAGACAAAAGATCAAGGCCCATATTTATACTTTTTGACGCAAAACTGCGCTAACGCAGTTTTGCGTCAAAAAAATTAGCGCCGGCTAACGCCATTCTGAAGCGCCATGTGGGCGCTGTATTTAATCAATGACATTAGCCGGCGTTAGCCGCCGGCGCTGCCTGGTGTGCGTGGAAAAAAACGACGTACACCAGGCAGCGCCGGCGTAGGGGGATATGGGGCTTGGGCGTCAAAAAATGGGGCAAGTCAGGTTGAGGCAAATTTTTCGCCTCAACCCGATTTGCGTCATTTTATTTCACTCCCAACCCCCATAGAAATGACTCCTGTCTTAGCAAAGACAGGAGTCATGCCCCCTTGCCCAATGACCATGCCCAGGGGACTTATGTCCCCTGGGCATGGTCATTGGGCATAGTAGCATGTAGGGGGGCACAAATCAGGTCCCCCTATGCCACAAAAAAAAAAAAAAAAAAAAGACTTTCCTGAACTTACCTAAATGTCCCTGGGATGGGTCCCTCCAGCCTTGGGTGTCCTCCTGGGGTGGGCAAGGGTGACAGGGGGTGTCCCTGGGGGCATGGGAGGGCACCTCTGGGCTCCTTCAGAGCCCACAGGTCCCTTAACGCCTGCCTTTTGCAGGTGCTAAAAAACGGCGCAAAAGCGGCCGTACGTCATTTTTTTTGACCCGCCCACTCCCGGGCGTGAATTTTGCCCGGGAGTGTAAATACGACGCACATGCCTCGGAGTCAATTTTTTAGACGGGAACGCCTACCTTGCATGTCATTAACGCAAAGTAGGTGTCCACGCTAAAAAATGACGCAAACTCCATGGACTTTGGCGCTAGACGCGTCTAACGCCAAAGTATAAATATGGAGTTAGTTTTGCGTCGGAATTGCGTAAAAAAAAGACGCAATTCCGGCGCAAACAGAGTATAAATATGCCCCCAAAGGTGATAAAATTCCACGTTATAGGCGCGGTAAGGAATAATGCATGGCAGATTTGTTTTGCAGCAAAGCTAGAATGTGGAGGGTATGGAAAGAAATGACGATCAGATTTGAGGATTATGACGTGATTATGGTTGTAACTATGAATTTATCTCATTGTTAACTTTCTTCATAAAAACGTTTGCAGGTTTGTACCAACCCATTGGCTGTGGCTAATGAGCACTGTGATGTTATTGGTGTTTGAAACCTCAGAAAGACCGCTGATGCAGGAGGAGATGCACAGGACCAGGTGCCAGGTTGAAGGTGTACGGCTGCACATAATAATGCAGCACCGTGGAATAAAGAAGGGGTGCATCTTGAGTGGGAAACGTGCCATTTCCCTGCAGGCTAAACCAAGCTTGCTTGAACACGCACTGGCATCGTGTCTGCCTTTACCATGCATGTGCCTTAACCACGCATGTGCGTGGTTAAGGCAGACAGCGCGGTCTAGCTGTTCCAGGAGCAGGGAGAGGAACCAACAGGAGAGGTAAGTGGGGTTGGGGCCTGGTTAGGTGGGGGAGGGTAGTTTTTAGTGGTGGGGCAGTTTTAAGGCTTTGGGTGGGGGGAGGTAGGGTACTTTTTTTTTACGTAAATGGGGAAGTCGCGTTACTTTTTTAGGGAGGTGGCAGGTTTTTAGGGGCTGGGACTGGGTTGAGCTTGTACTTTTGAGGGGTGGGGGCAGTTTTTGGATCTCAGGACAGTGTAGGTCAGGCTATTTTTTATTTTTTTTTACTGGGAGGAGTTGCGTTACTTTTTATAGATAGGTAGCAGATCTTTAGGGGCTGGGAACGGGTTCAGAGGGGTACTTTTGAGGGGTGGGGGTAGTTTTAGTGCTTAGGGCGGGGGAGGTTGGGTTATTTTTTTAACACTGTGGTCTAGTTAGTTTTTTTGTCTCGAGGAGGGTTTTAGGGCTTGGGTGGGGGCATTTGGGGTTGTTGTGAGGGTTGGGGCAGGATTTTAGGGCTCAGGACTGGGGCTGTTGGGGTAGTTGTAAGGGTTGGGGTAGGGCTTCAGGGTTCAGGGCTGGCGGTAAGGGGCAGTTTTAGGGCTCATGGTGGAGGGGCTGGGATTGGGGTAGTTTTAATAAGGGGAGCAAGGTTTTAGATGTTAGGAGGGGAGTCGGGGTAGTTTCAGGGGCAGAGTAGGATCTGTTTTCGGGCTCAGGACTGGGGGGGGGGTTAGGGCTCAGGGTGGGCGGGAGGGGGCAGTTTTAAGGGCTGGAGTTGGGTGTTAGGCCCAAGGGCAGGGGGGCATTTACCTTGCATCTTCCTTTGCCGTACATGCTTTCACAACAGAATTCGTTGTAAAGGCATGCATGGTAAAGGCATGCGTGGTGAAGATGCAGTCATCCTTAAGACCGCGTTGTTCTGGCATGTGTGCTTTAGGCATGCGTGCTTCCATTATACAACCATCTTGAGTGATGGTCTGGATAGCTAGTTTAGTGATTTTAACTGAACAGGGTCAGGCTATGTTTGTAGACTTCTGGGAATGTAACCAGGATGCTTCCAAATCTTCATGGTCGGGATGCGAGGATCTTCAAGTTACTGACTTTCGACTGAACTTCAGTGTACTTGCAGAGAAGACTTTGCACACCAAGAACTTATAGGTGTTCTGGTTGTGATTTCACCTAAAACTAGAACCTGGAGATTTCTCATGTCTTATTTCCTTCTGGGGGGGGAAATGCCAGTCCTTGAGGATATATCCTTTGTTCTGGACATTACTGTTGGTAAAAGACTTGTGTTCTTAAGTCAAAGGTTTCTGTGCAATGGACAGTACTAAGCTTCTTGGGGACCCTTTCACAGTTTAAAATATTTGGTGCTTATTTTTAAATTCGAAACTGCATTCATTTATTGCCCAGAGACTTGGGGGTTGACGGACTGAAAAATCTGTCCACCAAACTCCTGACAGGGTGGCCGCCGCCTATGCAGAGACCTCCCCACCAGAGCTATTGCACGTTTCCTACTAGGTCGGAGGGCATAAACAGACAGTGAACATTGCGATGGTGCTGGCCAGGGGGGTTTCCCTGCACCTGTTCTCCGCCAGCCTTTTCATGGAAGTACAACCACCATGAAACCGCTGGCAGTGAATGAGGTCATAATCCCCAGGGTAGCGCTGTTTAGTACAACATTGTTCATCTATCTATCTATCTATCTATCTATCTATCTATCTATCTATCTATCTATCTATCTCACATCTGTGTAAGTTTAGATATGTATTATATATATATATATATATATATATATATATATATATATATATATATATATATATATTTTAACTGAAAGAACTCAAAGGTTACAGGGATCTTATAGTTAGGTTCAGAGTTTACACACACAAAACCAGAGAAATTCAGCAGTTATAGTTATACTTATCTCAAGAAACTATAACTCGTGCCCTAAGGTAACTATAACTGGTGCCCCCACCATGCACAGTTTTCTCATCAATAGTTTTATTGCAACTGTTGCAGTGATATAATCAAAGATGTTGTAAAAGATGTCATGACTGGTGTTATATGTGGGGTAATTAGCAGTTCATGGTGAGGATGCGAGTTATAGTTACCTTGGGCACGAGTTTCAGTTTCTTGAGATAAGTGTAACTATAACTGCTGAATTTCTATGGTTTTGTGCATGTAAAATCTGAACATAACTATAAGGCCCTTATAATCTTTGGTTTTTAAGTGAATTTCTAAGGTTTATTTCATTCAATCTCCTAACTAGAACGTCCCTGTAACCTTTGTTTTTTTCTGTGAATTTCTAGGGTTTAACAAAAATGTAAAGTAATATTTAATTACCAAATGTTAATCCAACTGCTGCTGTGCATCTCTTCTGGCACTGCACAGTGGGGGGATGGCCAAAGCTACGCATGGCCTTTGGCCGTGTGCGGTGGGGGTTTGGCCCCAAACCCCACACTATGGGTCTGTGCGTTGGTGTGTGAGTGGGCGAATTGGTATGTGGAGGTTTGTGGTAGTGGTTTTGTGGGTCTGTGAGTGGGTGTGTGAGTGGCAAAATATTTTAAATTTGGGTCTGGTTCCGCGGATCCATTGCAGATTGCTAAAAAATCTGACATTGCAGGAAAGGTTACAGAGTAAAACGTGGAGAAAAAATGGCTGTTTTTTTCACCTCATGTTCAATATTTTCTTATTTCAGCTGTTATTTTCTGTAGGAAAACCTTGTAGGATCTACACGAATTACCCCTTGCTGAATTCAGAATTTTGTTTACTTTTCAGAAATGTTAAGCTTTCCCAAATCCAACATTGGTTTCACACCCATTTCTGTCACTAACTGGAAGGAGGCTAAAAACACAAAAAATAGTAAAAATGAGGTATGTCCCAGTAAAATGCCAAGATTGTGTTGAAAAATGTGGTTTTCTGATTCAAGTCTGCCTGTTCCTGAAAGCTGGGAGATGGTGATTTTAGCACCACAAGCACTTTGTTGATGCCATTTTCAGGGAAAAAACACAAGCCTTCTTCTGCAGCCTTTTTTTCCCATTTGCTGTGTTTCGGCTAATGTCTCTGTCTCCTCCAGGGGAACCCAGCAAGCTGATGAGCTTTGGGTGATGCACATGTGTGCCAGTGAGTGGTACTGAGACCTGAGAGGACTTTGGAAGCATTTCCAGCAACCCCAGAAAAACACGTGCAGCTCTCTCCTGATGAAGAGCTAAACCCAGAAACACGTATCTAGAGTTATACAGCACTAGCTGCATCCACTTAGGTGAAAAACCTACAGACTACAAGTGAAGTAAGCACTCATTTGTACCGCAGTCACCATAATGCAATGGTGTAAACTGCATGCTGGAGTGTGAGGCAGTGTGCTCCCAACTGTTTTCAACTTTTAAAATGTATTTGAAAATATAAAAAATAATATCTCATTTTAATAAAAAAGAAATGTATACAAAAATATTCTTTTAAAACACCATCCACCCAAACCAGTATAAAACACAACAGCCTAAAAAAATACGTTAACAATTAAAAAAAAAGAAAATACACCAACAAACATTAAAATACTGAATATAAAATCAAGATAAAACAATATTAAACATCACAATATTAATGTAATAGATATTTAAACTTCAATATTACTGCTACATGCTACACAAAGGAAAACTATGTAATTACCATTGCTATTCAAAATCTCAACATAATGGTATCCACAACTAATGACTATAACAGTAAGTACTGATGTAAGTGGCAGGGCTTTTCCTGACAACCTGTGCATGTTACACACAAATGATGCCTACTTGTATGATACATATGACCACACTAATCCATAAGAGTGTGTTTGTTGAAGTTTTATGGTCTAGGAAACACATATTTGGCATTGTCTTAAAAGCTAACAGAGTGTGTGAGATCATCTTATTATTTCAGAAACAGGCTGGCATTAGTCGCAATAAAAGAAACAAAAATGCGAAAAGAAAAAAGCTTTCTTTCTGTTGTTTAGGAAGCTATGTGCACATTGCAAGGTCGTCTGGTTGAACATAGATCTAACGTGGAAGGAAGTGTAATTTGATACAACTGCATGCAATTCGGATATACCTCTGACTGTGGCATTGTTCACACAGAAATATAGATGCAAGAAGATGCAGACACAACTTTCCCTTCCTCTCTCTACAGAGATTAATTGAGGAACAAGGTATAAAGATACCTAAGAATTAGAGATGGGCAGACATGAAGATTGGATGTTGTGGGAGAATGCTGCAGAGCTGATATCCGACTGTAAAGCTTCTCTGAGGCATGAGGGAGAAATACATGGCTTGGCATATTATAGTAATAGATGGTGATAATTCCATAAACCATAATTGGGAGACTGCCAATAACATAGAGCCGATTTCATTTTTGGTGGACGGTGGAGTTACCATTGGCCTGGTGGAGGACTTTACATCCGCCAGGCCATGACTACTCCGTCCGCCAAATTGCCTGCTTGGTGGTCATTTATAAATGCATTGGCAGGAGCAGCCATCACAACGGTTCCTGGCAGTGCATTGTATTGTGTGTCACAGGGCTGCGTCGAAAGAACACAGCCCTGTAACAAAGAATAATCTTTTTTTCTTTTCAAACAGAAAATCCTGAAATGGGAATTTCTTTTTGTAAAGAAAACAAGTAATGCTTCCCTCGCCATGGGAGCTTTCTCCTATGGCGAGGGGAGCATTAAAATGTTTTTACTCTTTCTAACCATCAGGTTTTACCTGGTGGTAAGGAACAGTAAAAAATGACTACATCTGTCCATCCAAATTGGGTGGGTTGACATGTAATCATTTCTCCAACAGCCAATTTCTGTCATGATTTACCTGAGGGTCTGCCTGCATCTCACTGCGGCGGACCATACTGTTGATAGTAAGATACTCTGTTGTTGTTGTGTCGGACTCTCCTTACAGCTAACACTTATATTGGGCCAATAGTTATAAAGATAGGTAGAGTTTACACTAATTACTATAGATCATTTGCGTTTTTTAAATAATCTTTTTCAATATATATGACAGTTGCAGAAATAATGAAAATAGTTCTTATCACTGTTATACGCAAGCTATATTTGCTAATAGTACATAATCAATAACTACTCATTATAAACAACAGTTATTGTGTCTTCTACTTTCAGAGTATCTCTGAAAGGGTTGTCTGACTCACAAAACTCTAAATCTAGAGGATCCTAACTCATTATAGAGAAGAGTGAGAGCCAGCTGCCTGTACTCCGAAGGGGGTCGAAAGCAAATAGCCCTTAGTCCTAAGGAACATTTACCTTGGTGTGCCCCACATTTAAGGAAGTTCACAACAGCACAGTCGAGATTCTGCTATCGATAGTCAGGATCCCCGTCCCCGTAAAAGGCGTAAGTAATGACCTACATTAAGCCATAAGTGTACAAGATTATTTCCGCAGCTAGTTGGAGGTTGGTTTTGATGAGAGAAGCATCAACAAGTACTTGTACATTTTCTACATAGCCTACGATAGCAGTTAAAACTTTATTTGTAGTCATGTTAGTGTCTATAGTGGCATAGCATTGTTGGAGTTAGCCCTTCTGGAATGATGAGTTAGCAGACGGCATGACCAGAGCTCAAATATTGTTCTCATGAAGTATTGCCAAATTAAGCTATATAAAAGAAGATTGATTCATTTTTGCATTGCAAAGTGCATTACATACATTGCTGCCCTGAATTCTTTTAGTCTTGGTGCTGTCCTCTTGGCTTTTGTAGGGCTGTTTTAAACTTAAATTAGTTTTAGAGTCAGCTCAGTGATGTTCTTAGTCATTACAGGTATTTATGTGGTAATTTAAAGGCATTTTGTGTCTTTTAGAATGTTATTCTACGAAGTTAATAATTGTTGTTTTTGCTTTGCAGAAATACCTTTGCAGATGGTCTGCTCTTAACATGTTTTGGAAGAACATATCCAGTTAGGGTAATTACTCTGGGAAAAGATTTTATCCCACTGTCTTGTGAACTATCAATTCATGTGTGTTCAAGCTCCAACAAAGGGCACATGCAGAAAATAAAATATTCACGTAAAGAAAATGTGAATATTTTGTGAGGCAACTGTAAATAAAGGAAATGGTGGTTTATCGTTTTGGAGAGAAATTATTCAACCCTAAGGATTTAGGACATCCCAGAGGGAAGGATTGATGGCCTTGGTACCAAGTTTCTGATTACATTAAGTCCATGTTGTGTAAGTCCTTGGAAAAGGAAGAGAGGAATATAACGCGGGTGGAATGTTTCGGACCCATTATAAATGAAAAGGTTACAATGGCATGGAATCTGGATCCTGAGCTTATTACTTACTTATCTAAGATGGAAAAGATCTGAGAAAATGATTTAAAAAATCACTGAAGCAGTGTCAAGATAGGTTATTAGATATAATCAGATCACTGGCAAAGATCTTGGATTCAGTGGAGGATGACTTTTTGAAGGGCATGGAATTAGATTTGACTCTGTTGCGAGGATGGTGCCAGTGTGCCATCTGTTTTGTGGTCATGAACTTGCAGGCTTTTTGGTGGAAAGGCAGAAGACAGTGCTTATGCACATTAATCCTAAGCTAAGCGAGTTAGCTAAGAAGAAGTCAAGCGATGGTGCGCGTAAATTGCTTTTTGAGGATTGGATGGTGAAGTCCCTATCCCAATATGTGCGCACCTTCACGAGCCTGGACAAGGCGCAATTCTCTATGTCTGAACTATTTCTAATTATAGTTTTTATGGCTTGGCTGGCAGGAGAGGGCACACTTCCGGCCGGGCAGGTTATAGAGCACAATATCAGAACCATGAATTTGGTTATTACAAGGGGAATCAAGGAAGTTCTCAGTTTTATCCCCAAAGAGGAAGAGGGTGCGGTCACAATAGTAGAAGGAAACAGAATTCCAGTCAAGGTCAAAACCAAGGTGAGTCTGAGGATTTCTTCTGCTTTTATCCCAAAACGTGTGGGAGGAAGGTTGAAATATTTCAAGGACCCTTGAGAAAAGGTGACAAAAGACCATGGAAGTTACAAACTAAATAAGGCTATCAAATAGAGTTCAACACAGAGGCAGTTCAGAAGAGAGAGACAGACAAATTGGTGTTTCCAAAAGATCTGGAACAGTGCAAGAGTAAGTATTACAGATGTTAGAAAATAGTTTGATATTAAAAGTAGGAGAGGAAGAGAAAGGCTTTGTAAGTACTTTATTTCTAGTGGAGGAAAAAGACAAAGAATTGAGGCCAGTGATAAAGTTAAGAGACTTGAACCAATTTGTGATCTATCAGCATTTCAAGATGGAAGGTATACATCTACTGATAGACTGGCTTTAGAATCTAGATTGGATGGTGATGATGGATCACAAGGATGCATATTTCCCATTTTCGATAGCGAAGGAGAATAAGAGGTTCTTGCAGTTCAGATGGAAGGGTCAGCTGTATCAGTTTCAGAGTCTCCCTTTTAGACTGTCTTGATGTTTCACAAAGGTGTTGAGACTGATTGTTGGTTTTCTAAGAGAAAGGGAAATAAGGATGATCATTTATTTAGACGCTATCTTGATAATGGATCAGCATGCGGACACGACTTTGGAAATGGTGAAAGGTCTGTTACAGGTTTTGTAGTAAATGTAGAAACGTCAGTAATGGTTCCGACGCAGAATTTGGAGTTCCTAGGTTTTGTGGTGGACATAGTGCTGTGCCAATTACGGTTACTAGAGAAGAAAATGAGGAAAACAAAGAAAGAGGTGCAGATGATGTTAAGCAAAGAGTTGGCTTGGGTGATTGGTCTGTTGTCATCTTTAAAACAAGCCATTTTTCAGGGGCCATTGCATTAAGGGGGCACTTCAATGTTTTAAGACTGCTGGTCTGGCAAGAGGTTTATGGTACGGGGACATTGTGTCTCTGTCTGTGGATGTGAGAGAGGAGTTGATATGGTGAAAGGAGAATTTGGAAGCATGGGATAGTCAAGGTATTTTTGGAACCAGATTTTTTGTTTGTTGGAGATGTGTTGTAGATGGATGTGACCAACTTAGGTAGGGAGGCTACATGCTTGGGTCAGGAGACCAGTTGAGTCTGGACAGAGCTGAAAGGAAGGTCTGCATTATTTAAGATGGACAACTTGACTGCAGTAATTTTTATAAACAAGTTGGGACACAGTGGGTTCAGGAGATTATCAGAATTAGCTAAAGGAATGTTGGAATTTTGTTTGGTGCACAGGATAGTTTTGAAGGCAGAATATTTGACAGGGATTCAGAATGTGATAGCAGATTGGACTTCATGCAAGTTGACAGATTACAGCGTTGGGAAGTTACAAGAAGACATCCTTTAGTATATTCTAAGGATGATGGGGCCTTTAGAGATGGATCGTTTGCTTCCAGGCTAACCTTTTAGTTGCCAAATTATATCACTTGGAGGCCGGATCCAGGAGCAATAGCAGTGGTCGTGTTTACGCAGAATTGGGTAGGAATGAGGGAATATGCTTTTCCCCCAGACTCAATGATTCAGAGAGTGTTGGTACATTTGAGGCAACAGAGATGTCGGTTGGTTGTGGTTACACTTTTTTGGAAAACCCAGGCGTGGTTTCCAGTGGTAATGGAAATGGCAGTAGAGGAGCCATATTTGACAATGTCCTGCAAAGGTCTTTTGTTAGGGGTAGAAGACAAGGAACATCCTTTGGTGGAGTTGGTTTCTCTCAACCTTCTAGTATGGAAGATAGCAGGTGTTCTGGAAGATTCACAGAATGTTCGGGTACAGCTGCAAGCTTACTCATTGAGCCACGGGCACTAGTAACTAAGAGAAAGTATAGAGGAGCATGGAAGGCATGCAGACTTTTGTGCGTGGAAAGGGATTTGGATCCTATCGAGGCTGATGAGATACAGCTGGCAAGTTTCCTGGCAAGTTTATTTGATAAAGGCTTATCAAACAGGTCAATAAATTGTTACAGGTCAGCGGTGGCAGCTGGATATTCATTGCAGCAAGGTTTGTCTGTTGGTAAAAGTTCTTTGGTTTGCAGGCTATTGAAATGGATTAGTTTGAGGAGACAACCTGGTGTGAAGTATCAGAGTTTATGGAATTCGGATTTAGTTTCACAGGTATTTGAGAGTTGGCCAAGAACAGATATTTGGAAGTCAGAGAGTTGTCTTGGAAGTTGGCAGCATTGCTTTGTCTTATCTCTGTATGAAGGGTCTCGGATGTTACAGCCTTGGAAGTGTCATGTAGATTGTTTCAGCCAGATGGACTATTTTATGAGATTTGTAAACTGACTAGGGTGATGTCTGGGTCTGCCTTTCATCCTAGGTTCGATAATTCAACTAATTTGTGTGTGGTACAGTGTTTGAAGGAGTTTGAGACCAGGAAGTTGGATAAGAGATGTGCTGGGTTGATCAACTGTTGATCTTTTATGTAAAACGATTTAAGATAGTTATGAATGCTACAATTGCTAGATGGGCGAAAGCTGCTATGAAGGAGGCAGGTGTGGATGCGTCAAAGTTTACAGCTCAGTCAGGAGAGGTATGGCAAATAAGGTTTGTATGATGGGTGGTCGTTTGGAAGATTTTATGAAGCCAGCTGATTGGTCATCTGTAGAGGACATTTTATTTTAAGGCTGTAGATCATGTTTTAAAATGTGTTTAGGAAGATTTTGAACATTCATAACGCTATCCTCCTGTGGTGCCATAAAATGACGATTCCTATAGGTTAACTGAATAAAGAATCAAGGTTTTATAAAAGACAAGGATGATGTCACTATCCCACCCACCTTTCCCTTGAGGAGGGGTTAGGGACAGTGAGTTTTATTAGAATTAATGCGTTTATGTCAAATTAATGTTTCTGAAATTAAGTTGAAGTATTTTTTGTATGCTTGTATTCAGAGTGTATGACAGGTTTTATATCTTGGTTTATTTTGAACCTAATTCATCATCATCGGCGTGGGTAGGACTCAATGATGAAGATTAATATAGAGGTGATTGAGAAGAAGAACAAACAAAAGAGGAAGGAGATGGAGGTCAAGCAGTATTTATTGGACTGAATATTCTATTTTCATTGTGATGTTTTTAAGTGTTATTTAAAACTATTAATAGTGTGCTGCTCAGGAGGAGTGAATAAAAAGTTTCATGCATAGTGCTAGCCTCCTTATCTTTAATAAAATATAGATTCTTTAGTCAGTTAAACTATAAGAACCATCATTCTCTTCTATCCTTCTTCTTCTTGTCCTCCTGCTTAGGTCTCTATGATTGTTTATTGGTTCTTAAGCTGACTCATTATGTAAATGCAAATGCCTCACATGTGAAATGTTACACTTTATACCCACCAACACAGACATATGTGTTTGTAGTTAGATCCCAAAATTATTCAATAAGTAACCGGCCGTTAATGTACTTACAAGTTAGTTTCCATTAATGTTTGTTTTTTATCATGCTCTAATTTTCTATTTACCTACCTCTCCATCAAGTGGACAAAGCCTGACTGTGGACACCTTAACACACAATGTCCAAGAAATATTTTGTTGTCGATGGCAATTGCCATTAGCGCATTATTCAATTGGAATGAAATCTTATGTTAGGGCCTGGAACGCCAACAGTTATTAACCGATCCGATCCACGCGGTTGCTTCATTCCAGTGTGACAAAAGGGACTTCCGGTGGCTTTGCATTGCAGCTAAAGTGTGTGACAGGCAGTCATAATCAGTTATTTTTCTTCAAACAGCAAAGTTCAGAAGTACAGGGCTCCACAGGCCCTATTTTAATGCCTTGTTTGGATAGGGTCGTCATGGCACAAATAACAGATGTTTTAGCAGGCTCAAGAAGAATAAAGGAAGGAAGAGGAGGTGCTGAACAAACCTCTCAATGTGGACACGTCTTCTCATAAATAATATTGGAGCTATCGGCCAATGACTGATAAATGCAGACAATATATACGATAAACCTGGCTATGTTTCAATTAACGCTAGAAAATATCACAACTAAAATTACCACTGCTACGCAGACTGCTACAAATGCCTATGTCCTCGCAATAAAAGCAATGGTATAGCAAATATTAAGGCTCTCTCCTCCGATGATTTTTATATTGAAACCTGTAAACATCCTGCAAGAGAGTCTGAGATACTGGTAAAATAATCCACATGATGAACATATAAAATCAAAATTACACTTCAACCAACCAATATTAAACAATTATTACAATAAAAAATAATCATAAAAATATTGCTTCATTACTCAATGTCAGTAAATATACATACAATGCAAGTGCTACATGTGCCAGGATGCCTGTGTCACATGTACTGATCTTCAAAATACTTAGAATAACATATTTTAAATTTGCAGTACAACAATATCGACTACGTTGGATACTCATAAGAAATAGTAGTGGAAGTAATAGGGATGCAAGGGTGCCATGACCCCCATTTGCGTGTTGGTTGCCCCTATAGCACCTGATGTGCCCCTTGCCCCAGGGTTCGTGGGCCAGTGATGATACACATAAAATCACATGCATTTAGGTTTCGAATGCAAACAGTTTATTTACAAAGGTAGGCCAAGCTGCTTACCGTTTACGAATGAGAACACCTGCAGTTCAAAACCTTAAGGTATTGCAACTTGTTTTGTTCGAATGGTTTCTCTGCATGTGACTTTTATTTTGTTGTGTCATCACCTAAGTTCAGCTGTGGTCAGCGCTGTACTGCTGGGCAGAGAAAGGCGCCACAGTCAAGGAGAGGGGTACATAAGCAGATGCCTTGTCCGTGGAGCGGATGCCGATGATGGTTCTTGCTGGAAATTGGGTTATTGCTGGATACTGGTGAAACCCTACTCAAGCAGCAGCCACAAATTCTGTCAGGTTGAAGTCACAAGCAAACCATGAATTAACTATAGCTTAACCCTCTTGTAGCTTGTCACAAGCGCTCAGGCAACATGTAAAGTATTTATGCAGCATGTCAAACAGTAATTAAATGAAAACACAACACAAGAAAAATCCCACACCAATTTAGACAAATAGGGTAAAATTTTATAAATTATTTGACTCCAAAATGACAAAAGTCCAATCACTAGAACTGGATAAATGAGGTTGTAAAGATTTAAGCACAGAGCACTGCTCACAGTTATCTTGTCGTGTGATCTGGGTGAAAGTCACAAGTTCAGGCCTATTGTGATAGAGCACAGACTGAATACAGGCACCAGGTTAGTACCTCTGAAATAGTTACCTTCAAAGCCGAGCACAAAGACTCGTGTGGTCAGGAACTCACTCCAGCAGAGGCCAGCAGAGGTTAGGCAGGTCCAGTTGCAGGTCCAGGCAGCAGGTCAGCTGGGTAGTTGCAGGGAGCTCTGGAGCTTGGTATGTCCCTATAGCTCAAAAGTTGAGGTCAGCTGGCTGACCCTTGGAGTCACTTCAACCAAGGATCAAGTATGCATGTCCAGTATTCCTTGTCAGCAAGCAGGACAGCAGGCAGAAGAACAGCAGAGGAGCAGGGCAGCAGAATGCCACTCTTTCTGGCAACAAAATAGCACAGCAGTCTTTGTTCTATGTTATCCACAGGTCTCCAGGAGTGTACAGAAGAGTTGGGCCTGAGGATCCAATTTTCATATTAGGTGCCCATTTTGAAGTAGGAGACATTTCTAGAGAATTCCCTTTGAATTACTTGAAGTTTCCAGCCTGCCCAGCCCTGGCTCCAAGCTGGCTGTATGAGCAATGTAGGGGTAACGAGCCTTTTTAGTGAAGGCAGGGCACAGCCTATTCAGTTGCAAGTGGGGCTGTGCACAGCTCCATCCCCTCTGCATCCTGCCAGTTGATGGCCCACCCAGGCACACATAGGTGGTCATTCTGACCCTGGCGGTCTTTGACCGCCAGGGCGGAGGACCGCGGGAGCACCGCCGACAGGCCGGCGGTGCTCCAATGGGGATTCCGACCGCGGCGGTAAAGCCGCGGTCGGACCGGCACCACTGGCGGGCTCCCGCCAGTGTACCGCCGCCCCATTGAATCCTCCACGGCGGCGCAGCTTGCTGCACCGCCGCGGGGATTCCGACCCCCCCTACCGCCATCCAGATCCCGGCGGTCCGACCGCCGGGATCCGGATGGCGGTAGGGGGGGTCGCGGGGCCCCTGGGGGCCCCTGCAGTGCCCATGCCACTGGCATGGGCATTGCAGGGGCCCCCGTAAGAGGGCCCCTACATGTATTTCACTGTCTGCTGCGCAGACAGTGAAATACGCGACGGGTGCAACTGCACCCGTCGCACAGCTTCCACTCCGCCGGCTCGATTCCGAGCCGGCTTCATCGTGGAAGCCTCTTTCCCGCTGGGCTGGCGGGCGGTCTGAAGGCGACCGCCCGCCAGCCCAGCGGGAAAGTCAGAATTACCGCCGCGGTCTTTCGACCGCGGAACGGTAATCTGACGGCGGGACTTTGGCGGGCGGCCTCTGCCGCCCGCCAAGGTCAGAATGAGGGCCATAATGCCTTTATTGTGTGGCTGGCTGAGAATAATAAATAAACAAAGTCCATCTGTCAACAACACCCAGTCATGTGACCCAGTAACAGGCTGCAGATACCAAATGGTTAGGGCAGAAAAATTCCACATTTTCTAAAAGTGGCATTTCCAAAAGTGTAACAAACTCATTAAGGTGGATTTTTAATTACAGTTTGGCAGACACAAAACATGAAAGGATTCCCTGTTCCTAATGAAATATTAGCACTTCTTAAATGTGATAAGGCAACCTAATTATTCTATGAGATATGTAGGCCTTGCAGCAGTGAAAAACAAATCTAAGAGCTTTTCACTCCCAGGACATGTAGAATTGTAACGCACATGTCCAGCTTTTTAAATACACTGTACCCTGCCCCTTGCTACTGTAGTGAGTACCTCTAGAACCTGAGTTGGTCACCCCTGTTTTGGCTTCATTTTATATTTCATAGTTTATTCATTTTAGTAAGGCTGCTGTTAGCAACAATTTTTATGTATTTTTATCAACTTGCTTTTATTCTAGGAAAATGAAGAACAAGCTGCTTGTTTAGTTAGCCTTTGCACCACCTGCAAGCAGTACTTTCTGTCCACGGATAACGAACACTGGACACAATATGCTAGTTGTATTGCCCATTCAGGAGACAGCTTCTAACACCTAGACACAGCATTGCATCAGAACTGTATTTCCAATGATGTATGGTTTATTATGTAAACGGTGCACAGAGCCAGAGGGGGCAGAGGGCATTCCATCCACGACCATCCTGGAAGCATGCTGTGTGACATGCATTTCGACTGACGCTGATCTACCAGCCTCCTAAGAGAGTTGCCATGTATATCACCGATTAACTCCTGACACTGTTTTCAGGTATGGTGTTGGGGTTAATTTATTGGATCAGGCAGAAGGGTAGACCCGCTATGCTCTCAGCATAGACATAGAGTTAGGTAGGAACCTCCAAAAAATCTAGACCTACATTCAACATGGTTGGGCTGTTTATCTTTTTTACCATATTTGTAATGCTGATTATCCTACTTTATTTCATCTGTCTAATTATTGCAGTTCACTCCCTATATGCCAGATTACAATTGTTTCAATAAATGTATTGAAAACGTATCTCACATCTTTTGTGTCTCACCTTGGCATGTATGAATAATAATATGAAAGGGGTAAGATGTTTCCACAGCTTTCCTGGGGAGTCAGATTGTCATGATTAGATTGCCATAATCACCTTCCACCTCACTAGGTTTGGGGGTTCAGGTGAGGCATATTGAGGTAGCCAGGAATTAGGCCAACAGTTCCTAATGGTGGGTAGGAACCATATAACATGGCGATCAACTAATCAATGTCAGATGGAGGGGGTTAGACTGTCACAAGCATGACGGATATCCCGTTCACCATATTCCAATTTCATTATAGCATATGGAACTTGTAATATGGCGGAAATGGTATCTATCACATTTGTAACGGAGTAACCCCTCTGCAAAACTCTAAATCAGGCCCTTAGGACCAGATTTACAAGAAACTGATGCAGGGCAGTGCTGCGCCAAAATTAGCAGCACCATATCTATCATGTTTGTGATGGAGTAACCCCTCTGCAAAACTCTTAATCAGGCCCTTAGAGCCAGATTTACAAGAAACTTACGCAGTGCAGTGCTGCGCCGAAGTTTGCAGCACCAGGCCAGTTTTGAAATGCAGGGATGCGCTGTATTTACAAGAATACTGTGCACCCTTGCATTTCCCCCTACGCCGGTACTAAATTAAGCAACCTGTGCCAATGCAGGCATCTGTGCACCATAGTGCAAGGGTGTCTGATTGTTTATGTACAGGAAGGTGTCCCTTCCTGCACATAAACAATCAACAATGGCAATTTGTTTTTTCCATGCAGAATGCAGCACACATATAAAAAATAAAAAACTGGGAGAAAAAAAAGTATTCCTCCTCGTTGTGTCATGCTAACGCCACCCCTGTGGTGGGGTTAGATTTTGGTGCTGCCTTAGATTTTGTGAATTCTTGTAAATCTGGGGAAGCGTCAAAAGCATGGGGTGCTGTGGTGGAACGCCCACAGCAACATCCATTGCACGCCCCTCTTTTGCAGAAAACTGCGTTGGAGGGACCCATATTTACAAGAAGTAAAGCCACAAAAAGTGGCACCTCTTTGTAAACATGGAAAAGTCTTTAGCGCCACTGGAGCATCGCAAAAAGTGATGATCCGGTGGCACTAGGACCTTGTAAATCTGGCCCTTAGTGTTTTGTTTTCTGAATTTTATTTTAAAATGGCTAATACAGTAGTTATTCAGGTAAATTGTAGACATGATGTCACACAATATTTACTTCAAAATGGACTACCTAATGGAGGTGGAGATTTGTGTGTGTGGTAGAGGCACAAAATATGTACATGTAGGAAAATGCCACTGTTGATATGGTCACCCCCCACTTTTTGCCTAGTGTTGATGCCAGCTTTGATTGGAAGTGTGCTGGGACCTTGCTAACTAGGTCCCAGCACCAGAGTTCTTTCCCTAAAACTGTACCTTTGTTTCCACAATTGGCACAGCCCTGGCACACAGTTAAGTCCCTTATAAATGGTACCCCTGATACCAAGGGCCCTATGGCCAGGAAAGGTCCCTAAGGGCTGCAGCATGTCACCCTCAGGGACCCCTCACTCAGTGCATGCACACTGCTTTGCAGCTTGTGCATGCTGGTGGGGAGAAAAGACAAAGTCGACAAGGCACTCCCCTCAGAGTGCCATGACCATAAACCACTCCCTGTGGCACAGTTAAGTCACCCCTTTAGCAGGCCTTTCAGCCCTAAGGCAGGGTGCACTATACCCCAGGTGAGGGCATAGCTGCATGAGCACTATGCCCCTACAGTGTCTAAGTCAATCTTAGACATTGTAAGTGCAGGGTAGCCATACTGAGTATATGGTTTGGGAGTTTGTCATTACGAACTCCACAGCACCACAATGGCTACACTGAATACTGGGAAGTTTGATATCAAATTTCTCAGCACAATAAACCCACACTAATGCCAGTGTGGCATTTATTGAAAAATGCACACAGATGGCATCTTAGAGCTGCCCCCTGTATGTTAGCCCAACTGCTAGTGCAAGGCTATCCGGTCTGTGCCAGCCTGCCACTTCCAGATGAGTTTCTGACCACATGAGGTGAGTGCCTTTGTGCACTTTGTGGTCAGAAACAAAGCCTGTCCTGGGTGGAGGTGCGTCACACCTCCCCCTGCATGAACTGTAACACCTGGCAGTGAGCCTCAAAGGCTCAAGTCTGGTGTTACAATGCCCCAGGGCACTCCAGCTAGTGGAGATGCCTGCCCCCGGACAAGCCCCCACTTTTGGTGGCAAGTCCGGAGGGATAATGAGAAAAAAAAGAGGAGTCACCCCCTTAGCCAGGACCACCCCAAGGTGACCAGAGCTGAAGTGACCCCCCCACCTTGAGAAATCCTCCATCTTGCTTTGGAGGATTAGGACCAATAGGGAGAGGGATGTGCTCCCCTTCCCAGAGGGAGTGGGCACAAGGAGGGTGTAGCAACCCTCAAGGACAGTAGCCATTGGCTATTGCCCTCTGACCCTAACACCCCCCTAAATTTAGTATTTAGGGGTGACCCTGAACCCAGCTCTTCAGATTCCTGACGACCTCACAAGAAGAAGAAGGATTGCTGAGCTGAAAACCCGGCAGACCGAAAAGTGACGCGTTCTACAGGACCAGGGACCCCTGAAAAGTCTCCAGGGGACTGCCTGCATCACCGAGGACTAAGAACTCCCATGGGCAGCGGCTCTGCCCACCAAGAAGAAAAGACATACATCTTTAAAGGGACTCCCACCTCACTCCAGAAGCGAGTCCCCACTACTCTGCACCCGACACCCCTGGCCCGTGTCCAGATAAACCAACTATCCAGAGAGGATCCCCAGGTGACTCAAATGATGTGTCCACTCTTGGCTGACCTCCCTGCACCCTCATGACGAAGTCTGCAGAGGGAAGCCCGAGGACCCCCCTGACCGCGACTGCCTGGGACAAAGATATCCGTCACCTGGAGAAGAACTGCAGCCCCCAGGTCCATGAGAAACTGACCACCTGTGCAGCAACGACCAGCAGGCGGCTCTCACCCTTGTCCCATCGGTGGCTTGCCCGAGAGGCCCCCCTGTGCCCTGCCTGCAGCGCCTAAGTGACCCTGGGGTCCCTCCATAGAGTTCTATTGAGACGCCCTGTTGGCACACTGCACCCGGCCTCGCCGTGCCGCTAAGGGTGTGGTTTTTGTGCCTGCTTGGGGCCACTCCAGTATTCCTCTAAACCCCCCTGGTCTGCCCTCCGACAACGGGGGTACTTACCTTTAAGCAGACTGGAAACGGAGTAACCTCTGTCTCAATAGGTGCCCACCTTATTTTGGGCTTCTGTTTGACCTCTGCACCTGACCGGCCAGCTTTTTCATGGTGGTAAGAACCGCCATGAAAAGGCTGGCGGAAAGGGGAGTCGTGGGGCCCCTGCGGGCCCCTGCACTGCCCATGCCAGTGACATGGGCAGTGCAGGGGCCCCCTGCCACAGCCCCATGGAGCTTTCACTGTCCGCTATGCAGACAGTGAAGAGTGACGGGTGCAACTGCCCCGTCGCACAGCCGCAACACCGCCGGCTCCATTTGGAGCCGGGTCCCGTGTTGCGGCCGAGATCCCCGCTGGGCCGGCGGGGATCTCATAATAGACCCTGCGGAGTGCGGCTGCTTTGGCGGCTGCCCGGCGGTTAAACCTTGGCGGGCTGCAGTTGCCACCCACCAAGGTTGTAATGAGGGCCTATATCTCATTTTGATATAGTATATACAGAGCCAGCTTCCTACTGTACAAAACTGAAACCTTTTATTCATGGGTCAATTTTCCTGAAGTTGATGCCAATACAAATACATTTCACACATACACAGTAGCAAACACTCAACAACAATACAGAGCATAACATTATTTACAAAATACTTCTGACATATCAGAAACATCAATATTGGTTCCAAGGCACACTACCACAAGTAATTGAACATGTTAGATTGGGTCCCCTCAGTAATGACAGGGCCACATGGCCAGATCTAGCTGGGTACCCACCATATCCAAATATACAAAATTTAGCAGCAGCCAATTAGACTACATAGACGCTTACCATAATTTGTAATGCAAACATTGAACAATGCCCCAGCAAGCTGTGTTTCCCCATATGGGACTCCAAGGTAAACAAAGAATTCTCACAATGTGTTTGCCACTTGGGATGGTATCCTCTATTATGATTGTGCTACCTGGGACACAGTGTTTGATGCAATATATACCATAACTCATGGTGCACCATCTCTTGAATTTTTAACAGAGGTGCTAAACCAAATACAAAACAAATACAGGACTGCCCCTTTGGGGATGAAATTATTTGGCAACTTTGCCACAGTATCCTTAATATTTTTAGGAAACGTAAAAGGGGAAGTAGCAGCATTGGCGGTATGCCAATGTCTTGTGCAACTTCCTTTAATAGATCAGGATCCCGAGTTACCAAAATTAATTGCAGAGACTTATATGTCTATAGTTTGAGATAATTTGGGGCCAGACCAAATAAGCCACATCTTAAAGGTAATCCAGAAAAGGATAATGACGAGCAAAGCAAGCACAGGAGTCTTCTCTCAAATAAAGATAAAATAAAATGCACTGGGAGAATCTCCGCAGTTGGAGAGTTCTGAAAAACTTTATAATTTAATTAATCGCGATAATTTGAAACACCCTGACAAGTATAAGTATACTGATACATGCCCTTCTCATTCCTCTAAGGACTCATCAGACAAACGGTCCAAGAGAGTGGGGCAGTCAGAACGCAGACAAGAGTGCTTGAAACCAAAAAAGGATGCACATCACTCATCTGACTTCATCATGAAGAAGGAAGAGAAACTTCCTCAACAAAAACCCCAATTCAAAAAGAAAAAAGGTTGCAGGAATTTCAATAAAAATTGCCACCCATATTGAGAATGTTACTGAAGACCAGGACTTGGGTAGTGACTGTGCTGGACAGCGCGGCAGAGGTCACAATAGTTTGCAATAATCTTCAAGAGTTTCTTGATGTGAAATCAACTTAAGACTACATAGAAGTCAAAACCCCAGATAGGCGTGTTACCCCTCCAGACTGAGGGCTTCATTACGAGTCTGGCGGTCCACGGACCGTCAGACTTGTAGTGGTGCTCGGACCGCCGCCGAGAGGGGTGGTCTGACTGCAATATAATGACCATAGCGGAGCTATCACAGTCTGACCGCCAGCACTGCCAGGTTGCGGTCTCAATCCACCAGGGCAGCGCCTCAAGCAGCAGTGCCCTCTGGATTATGACCTGCGTTTCTGTCAGCCTTTGCATGGCGGTGGAACCGCCATGCAAAGGATGCCGGAAAGGGGGTGCCTGGGGCCCCATGGGGACCCCTGCACTGCCCATGCACTTGGCATGGGCAGTGCAGGGGCCCCATGGACAGCTCAGTCGCACTTTTCACAATTATGGGCAGTGAAAAGCACGACAAGAGCTGCTGCACCCGACGCACCACAACATTGCCGCCGGCTCGATTAGGAGCCAGAATCAATGTTGTGGTGAGTATTTTGTTGGCCCACAGGAAAACGCTTAATAGTGCCAGCAGGCAGAAAAAACAGAGTGGCGGTTTTCCCTCCAAAAGAGTTTGGTGGGTGGCCTCCGCCGCTCGTCAAACTCAAAAAGAGGCCCTGAGTCTGTAAATTAAACATATAAATTGAGGGAAACATAATGCGCACAATTAACCCCTTCGCTGCCAGGCCTTTTCCCCCTCCTGTGCCAGGCCTTTTTATGGCTATTTGGGGCAGTTCGCACTTAGGCCCTCATAACTTTTTGTCCACATACGCTAGCCAAGCCAAATATGCGTCCTTTTTTTCCAACATCCTAGGGATTCTAGAGGTACCCAGACTTTGTGGGTTCCCATGAAGGAGGTCAAGAAATTAGCCAAAATACAGTGAAAATTTCGTTTTTTACAAAAAAATTGGAAAAAGTGGCTGCAGAAGAAGGCTTGTGGTTTTTTCCCTGAAAATGGCATCCACAAAGGGTTTGCAGTGCTAAAATCACCAGCTTCCCAGCTTTCAGGAACAGGCAGACTTGAATCAAAAAACCCAATTTTTCAACACAAATTTGGCATTTTACTGGGACATACCCCATTTTTATGATTTTTTGTGCTTTCAGCCTCCTTCCAGTCAGTGACAGGAATGGGCATGAAACCAATGCTGGATCCCAGAAACCTAAACATTTCTGAAAAGTAGACATAATTCTGAATTCAGCAAGGGGTAATTTTTGTAGATCCTACAAGGGTTTCCTACAGAAAATAACAACTGAAAAAGAAAAATATTGAAATTGAGGTGGAAAAAACAGCAATTTTTCTCTACGTTTTACTCTGTAACTTTTTCCTGCAATGTCAGATTTTTTTAAAGCAATATACTGTTACGTCTGCTGGACTCTTCTGGTTGCGGGGATATATAGGGCTTGTAGGTTCATCAAGAACCATAGGTACCCAGAGCCAATAAATGAGCTGCACCCTGCAGTGCGTTTTCATTCTATACCGGGTATACAGCAATTCATTTGCTGAAATATAAAGAGTGAAAAATAGCTATCAAGAAAACCTTTGTATTTCCAAAATGGGCACAAGATAAGGTGTTCAGGAGCAGTGGTTATTTGCACATCTCTGAATTCCGGGGTGACCATACTAGCATGTGAATTACAGGGCATTTCTCAAATAGATGTCTTTTTTACACACTTTCTTATTTTTGGAAGGAAAAAATGTAGAGAAAGACAAGGGACAATAACACTTGTTTTGCTATTCTATGTTCCCCCAAGTCTCCCGATAAAAATGATACCTCTCTTGTGTGGGTAGGCCTAGCACCCGTGACAGGAAATGCCCCAAATCACAACGTGGACACATCACATTTTAAAAAAAAAAACAGAGGTGTTTTTTGCAAAGTGCCTACCTGTAGATTTTGGCCTCTAGCTCAGCCGGCACCTAAGGAAACCTACCAAACCTGTGCATTTTTGAAAACTAGAGACCTAGGGGAATCCAAGATGGGGTGACTTGTGGGGCTGTGACCAGGTTCTGTTACCCAGAATCCTTTGCAAACCTCAAAATTTGGCTAAAAAAACACGTTTTCCTCACATTTCGGTGATAGAAAGTTCTGGAATCTGAGAGGAGCCACAAATTTCCTTCCACCCAGCGTTCCCCCAAGTCTCCCGATAAAAATGATACCTCACTTGTGTGGGTAGGCCTAGCGCCCGTGACAGAAAATGCCCCAAAACACAATGTGGACACATCACATTTTTTTAAAGAAAACAGAGGTGTTTTTTGCAAAGTGCCTACCTGTAGATTTTGGCCTCTAGCTCAGCCGGCACCTAGGGAAACCTACCAAACCTGTGCATTTTTTAAAACTAGAGACCTAGGGGAATCCAAGATGGGGTGACTTGTGGGTCTCTGACCAGGTTATGTTACCGAGAATCCCTTGCAAACCTCAACATTTGGCCAAAAAAACACTTTTTCCTCTCATTTCGGTGACAGAAAGTTCAGGGGAGGCTAGCAGCAGCCATCTACCTTGAGGGCGGCGGCGCTGCCAAGGGGTTCAGCCCCAGATCATCTTTTGTGAGGAGGAGGTGGCAGCACTGGTTTTCTACATGCAACGCCACCTCCCTTCCATGCTGACGGCAGGCCTGAGAGCGATTACCCACTGTGGGAGTGTCGGCTGCGTTGGGGTAGGGTGTGCAGGTGTGTTCGAGGCATCACCCAGGTCCAGCAGCAGACGCACCACTGGGCGAATGTCATTGACTGCAGGCAGGACCTGCTTGACCTACTAGATGTGGAGATTGCAGGGCTCAGTGAGAATTAACTATAATATTGTGTTTGTGCTCCACAATGCTAACTCTTTTTTCTGAAGAGCATGTTGCTCACACTCAGAGGTAAGTTAATGTTAAGAATATTATTATTATGTGATCCAGTTAGAGTTCGGCAGGTGCTCAGCGCTACATCATTGTACTCGTAGGCACTCACATTCACTGATTATTTAAGCAGCCATTGTAATGAAGACTCCTCTGTCCTCCTGTCACCATAGTGAATTAGTGATATCAGTGAGTTAGCATTCTCTGTGACTTTCTTTATGTAGCTCATACACTCTCAAGCAATTTCACAGTGATGTGTAGTACTACTATGCATCTATGCATTGGAAAAAAGGAAGAGACTGAGTTGGTCCATCAACATGATTGAGAATTGAGAACAGAATCAAAGATCATTCATTGCAATGCATTAGTTCCAAATGTAGTTTTTCTTAAGGAAATTTGGAATAGTGATTTTAGGTGTATAGCCAACTCAACGATAGCCGATCATACGAGTACCATAGGAGGTCTGATTTAAGTTCAATGTTACTGCGTTTGCCTGTTTTATAATAAGTGTGTGGAGATTAACTGTACCACAAATCTTTTTTTATCTTCTTTATTTCTTACATCAGCACCCAAGAGCAAGAGGCGGGTCTGGCAGGACCTGAGGAAGCACTGACTACCAGCATCAATGCTGAGGGCTCTGCTCATCCCAGTAAGTCCTAATATTTAATATTATTATTATTTCCATAACTTTTACCTCTGCCCACTATTATACTACTTTTAATTTTGCCCTGTTTACTTTTTTTATACTGTCTCCTTTTTTCCAACTTCCCTCTCCAAATTTTGTTTAATTCCTGTTATATCTGCATTATCTTTTTTCTGTCTTTCATTGGCCATTTTTATTCCACCCCGTCATTGCACTTCAATGATTCTGAGTCATCATCATATGCTATATAGCTCTGCCCTCCATTACGCAAAGTTTGTGGTTGGCCTGACTACCTAGCTTTTCTAACATTGTGAACTAACAAAATGCCTAGAGTGATATTTTTAATACAAGATACCACAGTGCTAAGCGAACTGTAACGAAGTATTGCGGTCACATTTTTTTTTATTAAAAAAATTAAGGGGAGGTGTACCTGGCATCTAAAAACTGCAAAATGTTTTTTATAGCCACAATGACCACCAGTGGAGCCGGCCCAAGCTCTGATGCAGAAGCAGTTGGAGCAGGAGTGGGGGGGGGGCAGCGGCAGGGACAGGTGGTGGTAAACCACATTGCTTGCCTATTGACAATTACTATTACTCACTAGCTATAAGGGGGGCATCGTGATTGAACCCCCAGAGTTACAGCTACAGTGGTGGTTGGGCTACTTATGGCCTCTTCTATCTGCAACTCAGTAAAAGCACACATATTGTATGCTAAGAAATAATGGCTTTATGGAAACAGGAAAGAATGGAAAGCTAAAAGAAAGGATGGGTGAAATGAGTGAAAGGAAAGGATTCATGGGTGGGTGAAAGGATGCATGGGTGAGTATTGGGTAAATGGATGGATGGGTGAAAGGATGATTGAAGAAAGGGTGAAGAGTGGATACTGAAGGGATGGATTATGGATTGTGAATTTTGGTGAAAAAATGGATGTGAGAAAGTAAAGCTTAAATAATGGTGGCTATGGGTGAATATAGTAGGAAGAATGCAAGGATGATTGAATAATTGCTTAGATGAATAAACAATGGAGCTCTTCTGTAGAGGGGAATACTGCTCACCTACTTCGCTTACTTTGTGTTTTATGGTTATCAAAGCTATGGTTCAAAATTAGGGTATTTAATTTGTGTTCTAGTCCTTTGACTCGCTGTATTTGTTAAACAAAGCAGATACGTATCCCATCCATCATCATCATTCATCAACACCCACCCTGCCCATGGCATTCCCCTCCCATGACCAATGTTACTGTGGCATTTACAAAGTTTTCAATGCATTGCAAACTGAACACAGAGGGTGTGTTGTTTTTCTCTTCGCCCACTCAGTCACTTCTTAGTACTTCACTCCGTTATCGTTTCCTACGTTCTTCTGTCACAACCTACCAAACAAAATGAAAAATCCATTCTTGGCATGTGCTGCATTTTTATATCTATGTGAAGTGTTTCCGAAATATATTTCATGGTTTCCTATAGCAGATTTATTTTACGGCTATTCGGATTTTTCCGTTTATACTTTCATCTATACAGTGACTGAATAAACCAAAGCTTGGGCACACTATAAATTGATTATCAGTGATGCACCTCTAATCTATATCAGAAGCTTTACCTACCTGCCTAATCCCTCTGCCTTACTCTGCGGTAGAGTACATGAAGTTTCCTTTCCTTACTGCTCAGCAAATTAATTTGTTGGAAAGAATTTGTGGTGGTGGGTGAGGCCAGTGAGTAAAGTTGGACTAGTAAGTGCCCGATTTGCTTTCAAGTTTGGCGTAAGGGATACTCTGTGACGAGCGTGCCCAATACAAGCTATATAGCCTGTTCATTTCCCTGTAGTGTAGTGCATCGGTTTTCCCCATGGTCTACTCATGGCAGACAGGATAAACGTATCCACATTATATACATGACATGTATGATGTATCTTATTTATTCCTCTGCCTCTTTGGAGTCAGGGTAGAAGCTAAGTGAAAGGCATTTGGGCCATTGGAATTAAAAATAGATCATTCTTAACTCCAGCTGCCCCAGCTGCAGACAGCAGCAAAGTACTCCAAGTGCTGGCTAGCATGCCTCCATTAATTTGGCACAACAACTTGTACTCCATAATGCATAATGCCTTAGTCATAGCTGAGAGGTAGTTCATTTTTATTTTTTGACTGAAAGTGTCTGTTTAGTTACTAGAAAAGCCTTTAAAAGAAAAAATGAAATAACTATTTTTTGAATCTGGTGTTATTATGCCTTAATTTTGTATCTACCAGACGGTCAGTGCTTTTTATGTGAGGCATGTGTGGGTGCTTGTTCAGAGCATTGCTTACAATTTGCCTTTTTTACTTTTGTTTTTCTCGATATGGCTACTCCTGCTAGATGAACACTAACCAGGCAGGAGATATTGGCCTATCTAAGATGGCAGAGGCTAGAGAACATCCAGGCCGAATACCGGCGGCTGGTAGTCCTGGAAAAGGAAGAGACTGAAATAGTTGCCTCAGACCCAGGACCCAGCTCAGCAGTACACCAGCCCCAGCCTCCCGGCCACTACATCGCATGCGCTGCCAGCTGTCAGGGTCCCTGACTGCACCTGCTGCCACCCCCTCCCACTCTGACAGGGCATTGCTCCACCATATCCTGCAGTGGATGGGCCATGTGGAAAGCCGGCTCACTAGTATCAAGCAGAGCCTGGACCATATTCAGACCCATATAGACAGAGCCCTCTTCTGATCCCTTTTTTAAATATTTTGTTTTGGTGGGAGGGACTTGTTGTGGGTAAAGAGGGTGGGGAGGGAGTTGGGACAGGGTTTTCAAAAAAGTTTAATGTAGGACTTTTCATTGGACTTTTTGGGGATGGGCTATTTGTTTGGGGAGCAGGGTTGGCCTGTTGTGGGTGGAAAGGGTGGGTTTTTGTATTTGTAAAAATAAAAATGTGATCATTCATTTTACTTGATTTATGATCAGATGTTTATTTTGCTGTTTTAGTTTGCACTGCTGTCTTTTAGTGTAGCCTGTTTTTTAAACCTGCTAAAAATGTGTATGTCAATTACTTATACCCTTGCACTACTGCCCTCTGCAACTATATTGACCACTAGGCGTTGGTTGTCATTGCCTATTTTGCCTACAAAAACTTAGATACAGAGTGACAACATCTTCTTCAGTAGGTGTTGATTACTAATTAAACAAATTAACTTCAGTCCATAGCTCCTCTCTTACCTGAATAAATGAAGCAAGGGAGTCCGCCTACTGCAGGGTTTTTCCTAGGGTAGCATCTTAAGGGGTGGTAATTAGTAGTAGTAGCAGACCTTGCACGCTAACGGGGACGAAAGAAGGTGCCACTCCCACCTATGCAAACTCCAACTGCAGGATTAATCAAAGGGTTATCCATCACTGTCAACTAATTGAAACAAAACAGAAAGTCAATTGTTCATTTTCTTTAGGAAGACTGAGACCAGACTACCACAACGACTGTATTTCACACGCAACAAAGATAATGTAATATGATAATAAAAACTAGTAATATCAACTTCTGAGCAACGGTGGGGAGCTAGTATTTAAACATTTAACTTAGGAAATGAAACCTTGGAGTGAGGAGAAGTTGGCTCAGAGTCAAGAGTGGCTGGACAAGGTTAAGCATTTATGCAACACACAACACAACAGGCCTTAATGATGACGCTGAATCGAGCGGTGCATCTCCATTCTTCTTGGAATGTCCGTCACTCTTAGGTGCCTGGTTGAACCTGTACAGTAGATAAGCTGGAGTCTTGAGCTTTCACCAAGTCTTGTTTGTGCAGGAGACGACTAGGAGAAGGCCTGCATGTTGAAAAAACAGTAACTGTATTATAGAGTAAAGGAGAAGGACTAAAGGGAGCAAAGTAAGCAATGAGGAGTCAGGAGTATGCCAGGAAGACTCAGAGCAAGAACATAAAAAGGAGTTTCACATTGGAGCCAGCAATGCAGCAAACATACACTCAGCAGCATTTCCCAAATAAGTGCACCTCTCTCCAGTCCACAGAGCTGAGTGAGAACTAGGCCTCAGAGTCTTCACCATCACATGGTTTCTCTTTGAAGTCAATAACTTTCTCCTTCTGAGGTAGTCCCGCCCTGAGTCCTTCAATTCTCCTCCTCCTGATTCTGAGGAACTCTGTCCCAATCCCAAAGTGAGTGAGGTAGACCTGTGTAGTCAAGTGCACTGCTGATGAAAAACAAACATAGAAACAGAAACAGAATATTTTGTGTAGATTTGTGTTTGGTAACTAAAGTGACTGGTCTGAGCAACCAAAAAAAGGAGTGGACCCAGCAGGTAAATTTCACTAAGTTTAAAAGAACAATCATTTTCAGGAAAATAGTATCACCCATCACCCCCCAAACATTGCAAATAACCAGAATCAAGTTTACAAATTTGTTTAACTCCCTCCCTCACTGTCAACCACCACATACATCATCAATCATCACTCACTATCACTCAATATATCACCATTCATTGGTGCAATAGTTAGTACTTACCTCTTCCAATCCAAGCATGGTGATTGAACAAAATATTATCTCCTCCATTGGTAGCAAGTAGTAGCATATTGGAATTTGACATTGGCACTGGCAGTCTTTTAATGAATGATCTTCTAGGGCAGCGCTGCTAAGTGATGTTAACAAAAAGGATAGGCAATGGCACGTGAAGGAGGCAGGCATCATCTCCAATGTCCTGAAGGGAATGTGGGGGCTTCTTCACTGCACTCAGGTCCATCTCCAATCCGGCCATACAAAATTAAACTAGGAAATGGTGGGTACCATAAACCTAACACAAACATAATGTTCCACTAGCAGTGTTCTTTTTTTGCAAAGAAAGAAAGAAGTTCAATGAGACATAATTAAAAAGTTCTAAGGTGGCACTGGCATACTCAGCCCGGGAAGTAGAGTTTGTCCTCAAACTCTGGTGGTTCACCCAGACGTTGGTCAGCAAACATGCTTGATTTTGACCAGTCATCCTTTTTCTGCTCCTGTGGTGTTTCAGGAACAGTGCAATCAGGTGGTATAAAATGCTGGTTTATTTTGATCATGGTTAATCTCTCCACATTTTGAGGTGAGAAACTGGTTCTTCTCACTGTAACAAACTGCACAAGCTGCATTGAACACACGTTCAGCAGACATGCTGGCTACATGACAAGCTAGGTACTTTATTGCCAGCCTGCTGAGCTCTGGCCATTGGCACATTTTCCCATACCCATACACCAATAGGTTTTGATCCACATACACCTCTTTTGGGTCATCCAGATGCTCCTGCAACATCCTCTGAAGTGTCACAGTGCTGTCACTTGCTCAACCCCTTTTCACTTTGCTCTGCATTGGACTTAAGGCCTGCCACTTGAAACCAAGCCAATGCAGAAGTTGGGTCAGATTCTTCTGATGCTGATGTTACCAGTGTTCTTGTTGCTGGTGTTGGTTTGTGTGAGACAAGACTGCGCTCTCTGGAGGTTGAAGGCGGCACCCCAGAATTGTGGGTGGAACTCAAATTCCAGCTATTCTTCTTCCAGTTGCCCGGCTTCCTCAAAAAGCGACCTCTTGTATTTCCAAACATCCCCTTCAGAAAAAGGAATGAAAGAGGAAAAACATTTTTTTAATGTGGATCAAGTAAGGTGGCACAGATGTACTCTTTGGATGAGATAATGTCATTTTGCTGCCTTGCATTACAAGTCAAGCGATAGCTTAGGTTCTCAACCAAGGCATGCACTTCTGGGTTTTCATTCACACCTCTGAATCCGAACCTTTCAGACACTTTCTATAGCTGGTTCTGTAGCGGATGCAATAACAGGATACCTTAGCCCATTGTACTGTCCTTCTTGCTAATTTCCTGTGTGAAAACCTCAAAAGGGAGCAGCATCTGTGTCAGGCATTTGACCACGCTCCATTTGGCCACATCCATGGTCATAGCTTTCCCAATTGCATCCCCTCCTCTGACATAGTCATTGATCTGTCAAACAGACGTTGCAACGTACAATAAGTTGAGTTCCAACATGTTGCACCTCCTGTAACAAGGCTCTATTACCAGGCTGAATAATCTGCATCTTTTCCCGGGCTTTAAAAGAATGGCTGAAATGAGTGCAGATTCATCTACAGGTGGTCAGTATGTTGCTGACTATTCGCCTGATTACAACTTTGGTGGAGGGGGTTAATCCGTACCAAATGTGACAGAAATCCCGCCCGTCTATTACGAGTTCCAAAGGATATAATGGACTCATAATACGGCGGGTGGGATATCTGTCACATTTGGGATGGATTAACCCCCTCCGCCAAAGTTGTAATCAGGCACTACATCTTCTTTTCTGAGAAAGTCTTCCACAACCAGGTTGATGCAGTGCGTCAAACACAGGACCCTGAAATAGTCACTGTCTGCCATGTCTTTGACTATGTTACTGCCATTGTCCATGGCAACAAATCCAATTAGAAGACCTCTGGGTCGCAGCCATTCAGACACTTTGCTATTCAATTTGTTCAAGATGTCTGCAGCTGTGTGTGATTTCTCCATGGTAAACATGGCTCCTAGTTGCATGCTCCAAATCCTTTTAAAACTTTCTTCAGGACCAAGACCTGTAGATAGCTTTTACTTTACCACCACAAAAGAGATCCAGAGTGTAGTGATGCACATGTAATCTGTCACCTGAAAACTGGTCCATGACTGTCGTCAGGCGGATAGTGTGGACAAACCCTTTGCTGCAAAGCTTGTCCAACCAATTGCAGGACATCATGATGCAGCGTTGGAACAGCAAATCTGGCAAAATAGGTCCGACGTGGAACCTTCCATTTCGGGCAGCTGGCTGCCACAAACACTAAGAATCCCATTCCTTCCTCAATAGAAAAATGGAGGCGGTCCAGCACTAGTATTTTTGCCAGCTTCCCATTGTACAAACGTGCCATTGAGTGGTTGCGGTCGTAGAGATCCTCCTACCTAAACATGCCCGTAATTGTAGCCTGGATTTTCTTCTTTTGTGGGGCCACCGACGCAGGCGAGGTTTGATTTGTAGGTGGTGTAGACTCAGTGTGTGTTGTGGTGCAGTAATTGTATGCTGTGATGTTTTCATCTGACTCTGAGTCTTCTTGTGCCATTGTGAGGTGGCTGAGTTGAGTGATTCTGGTGTTCTGCTGGGGACAGGGTTGCTTTGCATGAGGATGTCACCCTCTTCTTCCTCACCTTCAACCGTGACTTGACCAGTTGTAGCTGATGTTTCTCAGCTCTCCTCACCTTCACCATTGCAACCACGTTCGGCCATTTTAAGGTGCTCCTCCTACCGGATTGTGTGATGTTTTTAGACATGCATTGTCTGCCCTCCAGTGCCATAATGTGAACCAGGCTTACCTTGAAGAAAATTGAATGGCAAATGGAGCATATTGAATGTTCTCCTCCGATTTGCTACTCGTAAAAATGTCCCAAACTGGGGAGGAGTACTTTCTTATTGGGCCAATGCCTGAAGAAGAATTGGAGGTAGGTGGGTGTGTCGATTGCCTTTCAGTAGTCCATACTTCTACTGAGGTAGGGGTAAGTGCAGGTCTCTGCTGGCACCTTACAAATAGAAGGGAGGTGGCGCTGCTGCCCGTTCCACATCCCTCGGAGCAGGTTAGGAACTAATGTCGGACTCCTCTATGTCAGCTTCTGCAATTACTGGCTCATCATCATTATCCTCTGCCATGATTTTAAGGCTTTATGGAACTTTTCTATTCCCTTGCCTCTCCTGGTGTCTCCCAGACTCTGCTGGGATCCACTCGATGTCCCTTTCATCGTCTTCAGAAGTGGTGCTTGGAGAAGGCTGTAGCGTAGTACCATTCCTTTTTCCTTGCTGGAGATCTTGGGGGCATTGGTTCTAAAAGAGGAGGTTCTTGCTCTGCAGGAAGCTCGACCTACTGTTCTGCTCCAGCTTTTGGAAGCTCTACTATTGCAGCCTGTGGCTGCTGTCCACTTTGCTCTGTTTCCTGAAATGATTGGGTACTACTTTGTGAAAGGGACAAATCCAATTCAACGTCACTAAAAGACATGGGGGGTCATTCTGACCCCGGCGGTCTAAGACCGCCGGGGCCAGGGTCGGCGGGAGCACCGCCGACAGGCCGGTGGTGCCCAGCAGGGCATTCTGACCGCGGCGGTTCAGCCGCGGTCAGAAGAGGCAAACCGGCGGTCTCCCGCCGGTTTACCGCTGCCCTTAGAATCCCCCATGGCGGCGCAGCTTGCTGCGCCGCCATGGGGGATTCTGACACCCCCTACCGCCATCCTGTTCCTGGCGGTTCGCCCGCCAGGAACAGGATGGCGGTAGGGGGTGCCGCGGGGCCCCCGTAAGAGGGCCCCGAAAAGTATTTCAGTGTCTGCTAAGCAGACACTGAAATACGTGACGGGTGCAACTGCACCCGTCGCACCCCTGCAACTACGCCGGCTCAATTCTGAGCCGGCGTCCTCGTTGCAGGGGCATTTCCTCTGGGCCGGCGGGCGCTCTTTTGGAGAGCGCCCGCCGGCCCAGAGGAAATGTCTGAATGGCCGCCGCGGTCTTTTGACCGCGGTGCGGTCATTCAGCGGCGGTACCCTGGCGGACGGCCTCCGCCGTCCGCCAGGGTCAGAATGAGGCCCATGGTCTTGGGCTTAGGTTGGGGTGGTGCTGTTGATGTAGGAGAGCAGCTCCAAGATTCCCCCATAGGCCAGTGTGGCAGACACACGCTCCCCGAAAAAGGTTGCAGTCGGCTCACCACTGGTGGATAGCTGCTTCTTTTCACTGACCAATTTATTGGGAGTATCTTTCTTTGGGGTCAACTGAAGCTCTAAGTTGGCAGTGGCACTAAGATTTAGAGGACAGAAGTAACTGTAAGGCATTCTTTTTGTCAGTACTGGGGTGATGTGAGGTCTCTTCTCTTGTGCACCTAAAAGCAAACAAGCAAGAAAAACATGTAGTTAGTGAAACATAGCAGTGTTGCAGGTTGAAATAGACAAATGCAATCTTAGTGTGGTTGGTTACATATTGAATAAATACCAGTTTAATCAAGCATTGTTAAGTCCAACCACACCACCACACCATAACATTTTGTTTCAAATCAGGCACCACAACATGCAGATATAGGCCCTCATTCCAACCCTGGCGGTCTATGACCGCCAGGGTGGAGGGCAACGGAAGCACCGCCAACAGGCTGGAGGTGCTTCCAAGGCCATTCTGACTGCGGCGGTAAAGCCGCGGTCAGAAAAGGGGAACCGGCGGTTTCCCGCCGGTTTTCCCCTGGCCCAGGGAATCCTCCATGGCGGCGCTGCTTGCAGCGCCGCCATGGGGATTCCGACCACCTTCCCGCCAGCCTGTTTCTGGCGGTTTACACCGCCAGAACCAGGATGGCGGGAACGGGTGTCGTGGGGCCCCTGGGGGCCCCTGCACTGCCCATGCTACTGGCATGGGCAGTGCAGGGGCCCCTAACAGGGCCCATGAAGATTTTCACTGTCTGCGCACCCCTGCAACACCGCCGGCTCCATTCGGAGCCGGCTTCTATGTTGCAGGGGCTTTCCCGCTGGGCCGGCGGGCGGCCTTTTGGCGGTCGCCTGCCGGCCCAGCGGGAAAGCCAGAATGGCATCCGCGGTCTCCTGACCGCGGAGCGGCCATTTGGCGGTGACCGCATGGCGGGCGGCGACCGCCGCCCGCCGCGGTCAGAATGACCGCCATAGTTCTTTGCTTTATTTCCATCTGTTTTAAAGTAAACACTTGGGGTAGTCAGAGAAAGGTGCATGGGTAAATGGAAAAATCCTTTATAAAACCTATGGCAGCAAGGTGGTCCAGTAAAAATGGAATAATCATTAAAAAATGAATTATGCTTCGGATTTGGCTGCAGTGCTCCACAGCTAGGTGGTCCAGGAGGAAATGGAATTATTAAACACCTAAAGAAACCGAATACTGTAGTGTGGCTGTGCATCCTTGGTGGATGGATGGATAGATGGATGGAGGTATGGATGTGTATCGATGGGTCTAGGCAAAATGCATAATTAAATACAATTAAAATAAAAAAAATAAAAATAAAAATATAAAAAAATAAAACGATAAAAAAATACAAGAAATTAAAAAAATGTAAATTAAAAAAATAGAAATAAATTATTGTATTAAAAAATAATAGAGTAAAATATTACAATAAAAAAATTAAAATTGAAAATTAAAATTAAAAATTCAAATAGAAACTTAAAATAAACAAATTATCAACGGGATGAAGACAGTCGTTACCTGGATAAAAGACAGCTGCCTCAACCTCAACTCCAACAAGACAGAAGTCCTCATATTGGGCACCGGCCCTCTACCTGGGACAACTCCTGGTGGCCCGCAGCGCTCACAGCAGTCCCACACCGACCGACCACACACGTAACCTCGGCATCAACTTCGACTCCTCACTCTCTATGAACCACCAAGTCAACGCTGTCTCGTCCTCCTGCTTCCTCACGCTCCATCTGCTCAAGTGGATCCCCATTGAATCCAGAAGAACATTCTTCTAGGTGCTTGTCAGCAGCAAGCTTGACTACTGCAACGCACTTTTCGCCGGCACCTCCCAAAAGCTCCAAAAGAAGCTGCAAAGAATCCAGAACGCCACCGTTAGGCTTATCCTGGATACCCCTTGCCGCAGCCACATCTCCAGGAACCTGAGAGATCTTCACTGGCTACAATCAACAAAAGAATCACCTTCAAGCTCTTTACGAACACCTACAAAGCCCACCACAACATTGGACCTGCAGACCTCAACCACTAACTCGTCTTCCACATGCCCTCCTGACAACTCCATTCCTCTCATCTGGCCCTGGCCACCATCCCATGGACCCACAAGACCAGGGCAGAAGGAAGATCCTTTTCTTACTTCACCGCTAAGACCTGGAACTCTCTTCCTCTTCATCTCAGGCAATCTCCCTCTCTGCCTCAGTTCAGGAAGGACCTCAACACCCAGCTCTTCGACTGAACAGGCCATCCAGTGCCTCGACTGAGCATCTGCAACCCACCCCCAGCATCTTGAGACCCAAACGGGTGATTATCTGCGCTTTATAAGAATCCTGATTGATTGACTGGATGCACAAGACACACTGGTTGGATGTACAAAATGGCTGCAAGCCACATGGTAAAACAACAACAAGGAGCAAGGCGGCATGGCCAACAAAGAACACATGCTGTAGTGTGGTTAGTTTTACGTATTCATTGCACTTTAGCTTCAGGCTTTAGGCCTTTGTGCACTTTGCCCTGAATATATTTTATTCATTTGCTGACAGCTTAGAGCCTCTGTGCACTTTGCTCTACATGCTTTTTATTAGGCTTCGTACTGTTATTTTTCAAATAGCCAGTTCTACGGTGTTGTTTTTTTATTCATATCACACTGTTTTGCCTACTTCAGCACTGGAGTTCTCCATAACATATTTACTCTGTGCTTCAGTCAAGGATACAGTCTGGTACATTGCCGATAGACGTGGTAAGAGTTTAGACTTGGCATTTCTGCGTAGGGACATTTTGTGAGCACGATGACATGTTAGTTATAAAATCACTTCCTTGTCCCAATACACGCAAGAGGGAGATTCCGACCAGGGAACCACAACTAGACGCTGACTGCCTCGTTGCAGATGCTGAACCAAGATCACAGGTCTTTGCTCAGGTATGAGGGCTGATTTCTCCACAGTGATTCTAATAGGCAAGCTAGAAGCTTAACATGCTGTGCTCTAAATTGAACAAGCAGAGGGAGAGTAGAAACTGCTAGACAATATGATAGCTTTGTTCTTATGTTTTACTCTCCTGGTGACTATTACAATCCTACTGTGTTGTATCGTTCTGGTTATTGCGGCTCACGCCTTAATATCTAAAATACAGTCATTTTATTAAAAAACATTATATAAAACTTATACTGTCTTTGTCATTTGTATATGAGATCATATTGGAAATAAGAGAGTTGGGGCCAGATGTACCAAAGGTTTGCGACTCGCAAACGGGCAGAATCGCAATTTGCGACAGTGCAAAATCGGAAATGGGATGCAAAAAGCCCATTTCCGACTCGCAAAAAGCGATGGGACCCGTTTGCGAGTCGCATCCGTTGCGACCCCATTTTGCGACCCGCAAATAGCAAGTCTCAATTTGCGAGTCGCAAACCTTATGCAATTGCAACTCGCAAATTGCGACTAGTCGCAAAAAGCCCAGTTTGCATGTCCCATTTACCACTAACTCAGAGCAGGTGGTAACCATTACCAAAGTATAAAAGGGGACCCAGAAGCCATCTGGGTTACTCAAGATGGCGGAGATATACCTGATAGCAGTGAGGAGGAGAGTCTACGCAGCCCAGCAGAGGAGGAGGAGGGGCCACAGACAGGAGAAGATATATAGAACCAGGCAGACTCTTTTTCAGCAAACTGAAGAGGAGATCAATGACAAATACCGCCTTAGCAGCGCAGCCATTCTAGAATTAATAGATTTACTCAAACCACAGCTAGAACACCAGACTCTGCGTGGCTGCGCCATTCCTACGCATGTGCAAGTACTATGCTCACTGCACCTCTTGGCCTTATGGAGCTATCAGGGGGTCATTGCTGTGGCAGGTGGGGTATCCCAAAGTGCAGTGTCAAGGTTCCTCAGGGCCTTCCTAGATGCCTTAGTCACGCACATGTCTCACTTCATATACTTACCAAGGAATGAGGCAGAAATGAACAGCACCAAGCTGGACTTCTACAGGATTGCCCACTTTCCCCATGTCATAGGGTGTGTAGATGGGACACACATTCAAATATGCCCCCCTGCAAATCTGGAACACATTTTCCGCAACAGAAAGTGTACCCACTCACTCAACATACAGGTTGTTTGTGATGCCCATTATGTCATCACGGACATCGTAGCTAAGTTTCCAGGCAGTACCCATGACTCATACATTTTTAGGCATAGTGGGATACATCAACGCCTGGAACGTGGGGAATTTGGAGACGGTTACCTCCTAGGTAGAGCCACAGACACTTGCAGACATACACACAGGTCACTGTGCACGACTATCTGGACTTCCTAACAGTGTACTTTTGTGCCCAACAGGTGACAGTGCCTATGCTCTCAGGCCTTGGATCATGACTCCGTTTTTAACACCCAGCACTGAATCAGAGAGGCAATACAACAGTGCGCATAAGAGGACCAGGAACCTGATAGAGCGCACCTTCGGACTCCTGAAGGCAAGATTCAGATGCCTCCACCGCAGTGGAGGCGCCCTCCAATACACCCCCATTACCACATTCAAAATTGTGGTCGCATGCGCCATCCTCCACAACATAGCCACCCGACGTGGGCTACCTCTCACCCCTGCAGACCCAGATCCTGATGATGAAGAGCAAGAACAACCACATCGCCATCATGGGGATAGGAGTCTAGCTAATCAAGGCAGACTGAGACGGGAACACATTGCAACACAATATTTTGGACGGTACGTGTCAACTCCCACCATACTCACCTATTGACCAAAAACTCCATTTGTTAAGTGGAACAAAAATAACTGTTTTATTACTGTAATTAAGAAACTATATACAAGTCGAAATTGTCCATGGGCAGGAAAATGCCAACCAGTCATGTGGCACATTAACGCCATGTGCCACATTTAATGGTCCTGGGTGTTCTCTATGATCTTCTGCCCCTCCTACCAGCCTGGCTGGTCCCTGCTGCGTCCGTGGTGCTCTGCCTACCACTCCTGAGCACCCTGCTGTCAGTGGCAGAGACACTGCTCACTGTTGAGCCCTCCTCACTGTCTTGGGGTGTTTCCCCTGTGGCCCTCGACATTTCCCATGTCTCCATAAGTTCGATGATGTGGGTGAGACGTCCCAGGCCCCTGGCAACATCCCCAGCAAAATGGCCCATCTCTACTTGCAGCCCAACTGTCCTCCTCGACAGGCCTGTTGTATTCATGGCGAGCCTGCCGATCGATGTGGCCATCCTGTCCAGTCTGTGCATTATCTGGCGATCTCTGCCCCGCCCAGCCTCTGCCTGTGCCAGCAGTCCTCCCGCCAGTTCCCTAATGGCAAGGGCAAGGTCCCCAGTGTTCTGGCACATCATGTCCATGCGTCTGTTGAGGTGCTGCATGCTTGCATGGTTGTTTCGCACAAAGCGGTGCAGCACACCACTAATCCTGCCCAAAATTATGTTCTGCAGGCGCTGACCACGCAGCAGATGTGCCTCACTGGTGGTTGGAGGAAGTATCCCGGATGCAGACTGCAGCCCAGATGGTCTTGACCTGCGACGCCTGCGCAGCGGTGGCTGCCCTGTGCTCCCACCTGTGTCCTCCCTGCCTGTTGCTGGGGCAGTTTCTTGCGTGATTGTTGCAGTAGGTGTGGCTACTGCAGGGATGCTGCTGACCGTGCAGGTGGGGGTGCTGGCGGGTCCTCGGGTGTCCTCCTGGGCCTGGGTGCTTGGGGTGTTGGGGGTGTCTTGCTGGAGACCTGTGGGACATGGGGAACAGACTGTCAGTGTCTACTATCTATTGCACACATCCTAATAAACATTTGCCTATGAACTGCCTATTTGACTACATTTCCCATAATGCATCATTCTGGCAATTTCTACCCTGAAATGGAGCTATTTTGGTTGTGCAGCCACCTGTGTACATGGTGGGTGGGGGTATGGCATTGATAGGGGTACAGGCTTATCACATGGTACTCACCGGTTGATGTGCTGGGCTCTGAGGTGTCCAGGTCCCCAAATCCACACACTGCCTCCTGCTCCAATGTTTCTTCCACCCTTTCTTCCAGGGGTGTGGGTGGTGGCACAGATGATGGTCCCCCTCCTGTGCCTCCCATCTCCCGGAGCCTTTCAGCCACCCTCTCCTTGGTCCGGGAGCGGAGGTCATACCACCTCTTCTTAATGTCCTCGATTGTCCTGTGGCTCACACCCAGGGAATTGATTTTATCCTGAATGTCCTGCCAGAGTTGTTTTATTGTGGCCTCAGGAACATTGAGGGCTGCTCTCCCAAAAAGCTCATCATGGTGCTGACAGCATTCCTCTGTCAGCACCTCCAGCTCCCTCTCAGAAAATTTGAGCTTCCTCTTTCTTGGGGTTCCCTCCATGGCAGCTGCTGTTTGTTCTGTGTGAAGACTGGCAGTTATAAAAGGGTGTGGTCCTCCCTCCTCCCAGGTGTATTTGTAAACTTCCTGGCTGTGATGTCATCATCATGTGCCAGGAAGTGTTTCCAGAGTGTTCTGGTGTGCTTTCTGGAGTGTTCTGCTGCACCTGCAAGCAATTTTCAAGGTAATCGCAATTTGCGACACCTACTCGCTAATTGCGAGTTTGTTTTTTGCACACTCGCAAAAAGCGACCTCGCAATCAGCGGACTCGCACACTGCGTTGCGAGTCCGGCTGCGAGTCGCAATATCGGATAGTTTTTTTTTCTGGCATTACATATTGCGACTCGCATTTTGCGAGTCGCATCAACTCGCAAAATGCGAGTCGCAATTTTTATTTTTGCTACATCTGGCCCTTGGTTTGGATCTGAGTAACCACGACTTCCCTGAGAAGTTCCAAAGATGTCATGCGCTCGGCTGCCAAATCATTCCTTCCACATGGGAGAAATGAGGCACTGCTAGTTAGCCGGAGCAAAAACCGGATTTAGGGTGACAGAGTTCTTTACACGTGGGTCAGACTCAGTCCCCCACACCGTTATAGATCCTGCTACCTAGAAATCCAGTAGTCTCATTTAGAATAATGAGAGCCCACGCGACATGGCGCCGCCAACGTTTGGTCTGGCTCTAATGATTAGGTCCGACTGACTCTCTTGGTCTCATATATATTTTGACTCCTCAGTTCCGTATACGGAGACGTCCGTGGGGCTGAGGGTTTCCGCCGCCACGGCATAGGTGCTTCCTATTGCTTAGTGGTTGGTTGTTCAAGCTTGAACTTTGAAGGGAAAAACCCCGATATTGGTGTGCCTTCTCTGACCTGAAGCTATTTTTTATAAAAAATGGCGAATCCTAATGTAGTGAATATAGCAATTAATATGCTTCACCCGCTCACGGGTCATCTGTTGACACATGGACTGACGGTCCAGGGGGGTCCGGTCACTTTTGTGGTGGACGCCCATGCAGCCTATAGAACGGAACTTTTTTATTCTTGGGTCGGATTTCCAGCAGTGGATGGGGGAACAAATACTTTTCACGAATACACTGTTGCGAATGTCCCTGCACAATACAGGGCTTACGCATATTTAGAAATACCTCTATCTTATCAAGAACACCATAATTGGCTTGATTGCGCCCTCCCACACTCAGTAGCACAAGTTAGGTTAGGTCCACTGAGTAATGATGGTCCTACCTGGCCTTTATTGGCTACATATACACCTCATCCTGCGGTTGCTCAATTGGAAGTGGTTGAAGTTCGTCGTTTATATACAGAATTAACGGCTACATATAGACGATTAGTTCAGTTTGTAATGCAGACACTAAATACGAATGCAGCGCGTGCTGCTCCAGCGCACCCACAGGCAGTGGTTCCGGGTATTAATCCGGCCACTGTACACTCTGTTATGGGTAAAGTACCGGCTAAACGAGAGGAGACTCCATTTTGGCTGCCGCAAAAAATTAATACGCTGGAAGCAGTATTTCCCCATTCGGGACCTCAGGATAAACATAGAATTTTGACGATGTGTTTGCCGTACGGGATGGTTCCTCCGGTGGACCTTTGTAATACCTGGGGCACGGTGTTTGCCGCGCTCTACACTACGGCACATGGTACACCGACATTAGCTAATTTACCGGACGTGCTTAAACAGATTCAGGATGAATATGGGGCTTCCCCTGCCTTAGATTTGGGCATGCAGTTGCTGGGCAATTTTGCCACAGTTTCTTCTATTATTTTGAGTAATCTCAAAGGAGAGGCAGTAGCACTAGCAGTGCGAATGCATCTTCGGGATGTTCCGCTGCTTAATCAGGAGCGGGAGCTTCCGAGAATAATAGCGGAAACATATTCTAGTATTGGTCGTGATAGCCTAGGGGCTAGACCACAAAAACCCCAGTTACAGGGTAAAAATAATAAAGATAATGCTAAACAGCAACAACCTGAGGGTTCGAAAAAGCACTGGGAAAAGAAACAGCAAACACCTAAGAAAGATGGTGGGCAGTCTCCGCAACCGGAGACCCCAAAGAATAAGTATAATCTCAGGAATAGGGATACTTTGAAGACGCCTGATAGATATCAATATACTGATACACGCCAATCTCGTTCCTTTCAGGACTCCTCAGAAAAGAGAAGTGAGAGAGGTGGGCGGTCAGAGCGGAGGACGGAGTACGTGAAACCGAGACAGGATTCACAACGCTCAGCGGAGGTTTCTATTAAACAAGAAGAGAAACCGCTGCAACACAAACAGCAATTTAAAAAGAAGAAAGTGGCAGCGGTCTCAGTTAGACATGCCCCTCAAGAAGAGAGTTCTCTTGACGAACAAGACATGGGCGTTAGCACTGTTAGACAGCGCGGCAGAGGTCACAATAGTTCGCCGGAGTCTTCTAGAGCATCTGGAGGTGAAAGCAACTGATGACTTCATACAAGTCGAGATGGCGGAAGTGCGAGTCTCTGATCCTGATAGAGTACATGAAGTGACTCTGCGATTGGAAGGGGACATTGACCGTATTGTAAACGCCATTTTTTGGGACCATGTGGTAAAATCATATGATGTTCTGCTGGCCGAACAAGATTGGCCACCTGACTTTGTTCGCGACTGTCCGGTTGGGAAGGAGGTTATTACTCCTTCCTTCTCACCACTTGTTCCGAGTGAACTAGCGGAGTCCTATAGTAAATCATGGGCTCTAGCACAAGCTCCCGCCTTGTATAGAAATAATGTGGGGTGGGACAGACAATCACCTTATCATGTAATTCCAATAAAGGGCGAACCTCAGCCACAACCGCAGTATCCTATCAAATTTGAAGCAAGGGCATCGGTTAGAAAAATTCTTACACAATTGGAGTATCAGGGTGTAATTGAGCCCTGTGTCTCGCCGATGAATAATCCCTTGTTTCCGGTAGCTAAACCGGACCATTCATATAGGATAGTGATGGATTACCGACATTTGAATAGTCATACACGTACATATGCAATACAGAATTCACACAGCGCAGCGCTTATGAATAATATAGTGCGTAACAAATACAAGACAACATTAGATATCTCGAATGGATTTTTCTGCCAGAATATAGCGCCCGAGAGTCGGGACTATACCTGTTTCAGTGCGTTTGGCTCTCAGAATTTTTTTTGTTGTTTGCCTCAGGGGTATAAGAATAGCCCAGGACTGTTTTCGGCTTGTGTAACTGAAATGCTGCATGAGTTCGACCCTGAAGCATTATCATATGTTGATGACATATATCTGACAGATGATGAGATTCTGCAACATCTAAGGCGTGTATCGCGCATTGTTGTGGGGTTTGCTGATATTGGCTATAAGTTTAATTTTAAGAAATCAAAGATTGCCTTCCTCAGCGTCATTTTCCTGGGATATGAGTTGTCGAGTGAGGGCAAGAGCTTAGCGCCACATTTTTTGGAGAAATGTGCTTTATTGCAGCCTCCTAATACGGTTCGGAAGCTCCAGTCATTGTTGGGGTTTCTGAATTTTGGCAGAACTTACATTCCTGATTATGCGACGCGTATAAAACCCTTATACAAGTTGATTCGCCTGAATTTTTCGAGTAGATTTTGGACGATTGAACATACACATATACTACGAGAATTACAGAGTGATCTCTTAGCAGTTAGACACTTACACACACGGGACAATAAGACACATTTAGTCATCAGGGTGATACCTGGGGCTGTTGGGTTTACTTATGTCACCTTTAATGAGGGGGAGACGGTCCCGATTGCATACAAGTCTCACTTGTATTCTGCTGCAGAGCAACGTTTTGCACAAACTGAGAAAATTCTCACTGCAGTACAGATGGCTGTTATTAAAGAAAGACCGCTGGCCCAGGGTCAACGCATTGTTGTTGTTTTCCCAATTCCGGCCTTAGAGGCAGTTACAAAAGCTAGTGTTCCAAATTCGAAAGCTTTACACCCGCGATGGATACAATGGGCTACGTCTTTGACAGCCACTGATGTAGATTATGTATTTGACCCTAAACTGCAGACTCAAGAATTTCTTCAATATGAAATAGAATACCCTGTTCCTGCTGGTACGTTGCCTATTGACCAATATCAAGTGGTCATGTATACCGATGGCTCTGCGCAACCAGCGGTTGGTACTAAACAACAGTATTCTGCTGCATGTGCGGTGGTGAGCGGCACTATGGAGGGGGAAGTGTTCTGCCCCCGACATACTAATGCTAAAACCTTGGGAGATTGCACGGCACAGCTGGCTGAGCTCAAAGCTCTATTGTTAGCATTGGAGCACGCGGATCCAGCGCTTTTAACCTTGCTGGTCTGTGACTCCTACTACTGTGTGCAGTCTTTCAACGAATATCTACACTATTGAAAGATGAATGGGTTCAGAGATTCTAAAGGCAACACCATTAAACATAAAATGTTGTGGGGTAAGGTTGCGGATCTGAAAGAAACGCTTCCTAAAGTCCATGTTGTGCATACACTTGGACACCAGCGCGTTGGGATAAACGTTGCTGGGAATACTTTGGCTGATGAAGCCGCAGAATCGGCAGTGGCTGTCGCCACTGTAGCCGCAGTGACTTGTTCGAGTTCCAAACCAGACACAGAAATTTCGGCTGCCATAAAGGCTACGGCTGATGGCACGCCCTTTCCTAAAGGATTTCCTTCTAAATATAGTTACTGCTTGAATGGTGCGCTGAATGCTACTGTTACAATTCCAGGCATTGGTGTACGTGAAATTCCCAATAAAATTGAGAGACCTTGATTAATTTCTGCAGCACATGAGGGGGTGGCTTCTGCACCTGCTGGTGTGACTGCCATGATTTCACTTTTACAGGCTCGTTACTGGTGGCCTGGTCTCTATAAAGAGGCGAAGCAATATGTCCTTTGTTGTGACGTTTGTCAACAAATTAAAGCGTCGTCGGCTAGACGCCCGCAGCAGACGCCCCTTCTGATTTCAAATAAACCTTTACAGTGTGTGTACTTGGATCATTGTGGTCCGCTGACACCAGATAGTGCATAGAAATATATATTGGTTGCTGTAGATTCGTGCTCCAGATTTGTATGGGTATGGCCACAACGCTCGGCTGACGCTCAAACTGTTATTAAAGATTTGCGCATCTTTGTCGATATATTTGCAGTTGTGGCTTTTCATTCGGACCAGGGCCCTGCTTTTGCCTCTAAGGCATTCAGGGACACCATGGCTTCGTTGGGGGTCCAACTCCAATTCTCGTCTCCATTTCATCCCGAGGGAAATTCTGTCGTGGAGCGTTTAAATCGTGATTTAAAGCAGTCCTTAACGGCCAGAGTTATAAGTACGGGTCGTGGTTGGCTAGCCCACCTATATGGAGTACAGAGAGCACTTAATAACTTGCCTAGGAGGTCACTGGGGGGTCGTACTTCATATGAGTGCCTGTTTGGAACACGAATGTATGTTCCTGATCTAGATGGTCCTGGTGTGGAGGCGGCAGATACGCCCTTTGACATAAATGATTGTGTCACTGTTTTGCAGGATTTACAACAATTCCGTGAAGATAACTCTTCTGCCAGTGCTGCCTCCTCAGGAATTAAGGATGAGCCAGTAACACCTACTGGTTGGATACCCAGGATTGGGGATCTAGTGCGTGAAAAGGTTGCAGTTAAAAAAGAATTTGGTCCTTCTTATCGAGAACCTGTCCCTGTGTTGGGAGTGAGCGGCACGAGAACTGTGATTTTACCGCCGCTGCGAGGGGCCAAAGGAAATCGCTTTGTTTCCATTGATAATGTCAAGTTACAACATGTGGCCGATTCTGCACAGCAGACCAAGAGGGACACCCAGTAGTTCCGAAATCCCTCTCACTACTGGGGAGGAAGTCCCGCTGCAGGTGATTTTCACCGACACTGTTTCCTCTCCGAGCTTGGGGAGGGTGGATGATGATCTTGCGATTGTTCCACCGACGGCGATTAATATGGAATCTTGTGATCAAATTGCTGTACGTTCCACTGACGTTTCTGAACATGTGGTTTATAGCGTGCCACGGCGAGAGCCTCCATCTGCTTCTTTGTTCACAGTTGCACCTTTTGCTAGAACTGCTTCTGGCTGCTTCAACGACGCTGATAATGATGTGTCCGGCTCCTCGTCCTCGATGTCTTCTGTCCACGGTCCACGACGGCTGCTGGGTTGGCTTAAACGCACATATTTTGTTTTTCCTTGGAACTATTTTTGGCTGTTTTTGGCCGTGATGACTCTTTTATTATGGTTGGGATTTGTGGTTACTTTTTTTCTGATAATACATGGTCATTTTCTTCCTGATCGATCTGACATTGAGCACGTGGAGACTGTGTTAAAACCGCATTTTTCGTCTCATATGGTTCGAAGAGACTTGTCCACAGTAAACATTTCTGCAATACCAGTTCCGGATGGAATTGTGTGGGATAAAGTAATGTTTGATATATATGGTCCCACTGAATTGATTCAAATACCGTATGTCCTCAAATTATCAATGAATGATATTGTTATACCTGGCATTGTTTCTGATGATTGGGATGTGAAGACAGTAGATTCTATGCTAACGGATTTGCAATATTATACTGTCTATGATGATGCTTACCAGTTTAGAGATAATCATGGTGACATGTTTTGTTACAACTATTATGGACACCACTTTATTCATAAAGCTAGTAGCCCCAAGTCCATGTTTAATTATGTGCAATGGGAACATTGCTCGACTCCTCCACAAGGGAGTTCAAAAACGTATTATGATAAATTTGCATATTTTTCTGGGCATGATCCACGTAATGCTAAGTCCTACTATTTTAAAGTTGCACCGTATTCTAATAAGCAAATGTTATTGACCGATACTAAATTACTGTATTCCAATTTGTTTGTATCTAAACTTTCGGTCGAGGGTTATGAATACTGGTTTAAAACTGTTGACTTGAAAAGTGTTTGGGGTTCGAAAAATTGGCAAATGCGAGGCAGGGACACGTTATTTAGAGCATGTATTATCCCTGTGCAGATGATTTTCCTCAATGACACAGTACAACAGACTAGCTGTTTGGGCTTAGCGACGATTAGGGAGTTGACTTTGCCTAGTATACCTGTCCCTTCTAAATTAAAAAATTGGCAGCACTATGTGAATGCTACTTTCAGTGACTTTACACATTGGGTCCAGAATGGTACGCTTAACACTTCATCGTTACATCCAGGCGGGTGGTTATTATGGCCTGTAGACACTAATATGTGTCATCAACATTTTGTCACCTCTTCAGGGGGGTTCAGGACTAGTAGGGCAGACCCTCGTTACGTTTCACCAGAACATGCTGATATTATAACTACATACAGTGTGGGGAAGCTTTGTCAGCAATGGTTGAAGTCATCCACGCTGGATGCAGTTAAGTCACATCTCACGTTACTGTCTAATGATACTGATTTACAAGATTTTTTGTCAGGTCCCAAAGTACCACGGAAGAAAAGGTTCTTATACGAGGTTTATAATGAGATTTGGAAGCTTTCACAACAAGAGGCTGCAGCCCGGTGGAGGCAGATTGATCAAGAAAATCTGATGCAGACTTTGTCTGTTGTTGATAATGGCATGCATACCCTTTCTGACCGTGTTTACACGATTGACAGCATTGTTTCCTCTGCCATTGACATTATTAAATCGGACATGTCTTCTTTATATCATGGGCAGAGTCAGACGCGGTCCATCATGCAGCTGGGTTGGACTTTTCAGACCTTGAAGGCGGGTCGCGTTCCATGGCAGCACGTTCGTGCCAGAGAGATCTTTATCTCTTTTAATTTGACTCGTCAACAACAACTGATGGCTAAAAAGGAAGCGACATATGTTATGTTAAATATTGAGAAATTAGAGAAACTGCCTTTCACGGTAGCTGAGATTCTGTCAGCTGAATGGTTGATTCATGGGGTTATTAATTTGCCTATCTCTACTTTGCAATTTACTTCGTGTTTGAAGCACATTCCGGTGGGTAGATATGAACTATTGGGAGACAGTTACATACACGAGGTGTGGGACCTTCCCTTTCAGTACAGATGTGTTAATGGTTTGAAGGAGGTTTTTCTTAGCGGCAGCGAATGCGAAGCTTCTGTCAGCCATTCAATGGTTTGTAAACAGCTGTCCTTGCACGGGGCGTGTAACGCTTCGATTGCTAACTTAGCTTGTTATCTGAAGGGAGTTCCAGTCCCGGTTATTAAAAACACTTTCCAGGTGCTTTCTAACGGCAGTTACATTGTTCTTAACAGCGAACGCTGCTGTGGCATGCGTGCCGGAATAGTTTACATCGTCGTTGTCAACAAGGCCGTTACGTGCTGCGGGAATGTGTTGTTTCCCCCCACTCAAATTAGGGAGGTAGCGGACATCTGGCCTCATATTGCTACTTCCAAGGTTGATTTCGACAAGTTGAGTCGGCTGAAAGCTTTATTGTTTCAAAAGCATGTGGCCCTTACATCTGCTAGCGAGACCTACGCACTTCAGGTGGCAAGGTCATCGGCGGAGATACAGTCCCTTTTGAATACTAACTTTCCGAATCACTTCGGTGAACTTGTGGGACGTATATTTAATGCATCCAGCACTGCTGGTATTGCACATTTTTTCAAAGTCGTTGGTGTTGGTTTCGCTCACACCTTCTCTTCCATATTTGGTTTGATACCTTCGGCTATACATTCTATTTTCGGAAGCATTTTTGGGGGTTTCCCGATTACTTTGGCTTTATTGGCTGGAGTTTTGCTGTTGTTGCTATTTTTTCGCAATGGCTGTCCCGTCACAACGAGATCCTGTATTGCTGCTCCCGTCAGCGCAGCTGTGTCGTGAACGCATGATGCAGCATTTTGGAGCGACACTCCTGGGACATTTGGAGTGCGACTGGTCTCTGTCATTCAGACCGGTTTTGGATTGTGTGCAACCCGTGTTTCGATGCCTTTGGTGCCCGTTTGAACATGCACTGGCTCTCTGTCTCTCATTGCAGCGCCCTCCAATGGTCGATACTGATCTGTTGATGTTCCCGATTAGGGCTCATTCCCAGACTTGTGCACTACGGATGCGCTTGCTTCGTGAGGCACTTTATGAGATTCCCTTCCTGGAGGAAGATGGTATTGTCTCTTTCATAGGCCCTGCACGGGGTGCCGCCCCGAATGGTTTTGGGGCTCTGGATCACACCTGCTCCATGGTACTTTTTGGCGTGGATATTCCGATATTGACATATATCAAAGTGGAGGAACTCCTGCGTTCTATTGCTTCTATCTAACGATTGGATTTTTACGAAATTGACACTATATTGAATTTGGCTTTATGATCACATGTTACCTAAATTTATGACTTTGTTGTCTACTCACCTTGTCGAAATAATTGTTTTAGGTATTGTTTATATTTGGGGCATCCTTTTATATTATTGGAACCACTTGCTACCGACAAGGGGAGGGTGTAGTGTGGTTAGTTTTACGTATTCATTGCGCTTTAGCTTCAGGCTTTAGGTCTTTGTGCACTTTGCCCTGAATATATTTTATTCATTTGCTGACAGCTTAGAGCCTCTGTGCACTTTGCTCTACATGCTTTTTATTAGGCTTCGTACTGTTATTTTTCAAATAGCCAGTTCTACGGTGTTGTTTTTTTATTCATATCACACTGTTTTGCCTACTTCAGCACTGGAGTTCTCCATAACATATTTACTCTGTGCTTCAGTCAAGGATACAGTCTGGTACATTGCCGATAGACGTGGTAAGAGTTTAGACTTGGCATTCCTGCGTAGGGACATTTTGTGAAGCTTAACATGCTGTGCTCTAAATAGAACAAGCAGAGGGAGAGTAGAAACTGTTAGACAATATGATAGCTTTGTTCTTATGTTTTACTCTCCTGGTGACTATTACAATCCTACTGTGTTGTATCGTTCTGGTTATTGCGGCTCACGCCTTAATATCTAAAATACAGTCGTTTTATTAAAAAACATTATATAAAACTTATACTGTCTTTGTCATTTGTATATGAGATCATATTGGAAATAAAAGAGTTGGTTTGGATCTGAGTAACCACGACTTCCCTTAGAAGTTCCAAAGATGTCATGCGCTCGGCTGCCAAATCATTCCTTCCACATGGGAGAAATGAGGCACTGCTAGTTAGCCGGAGCAAAAAACGTATTTAGGGTGACAGAGTTCTTTACACGTGGGTCAGACTCAGTCCCCCACACCGTTATAGATCCTGCTACCTAGAAATCCAGTAGTCTCATTTAGAATCATGAGAGCCCACGCAACAATGCAAGCCAATGGCAACATGACATTGGCTGGAAGGACAAAATGACCGACAGCCACATGGTCAAACAACAATAACAAGGAGCAAGGAGGCATGGGGAACAAAGAAACAACACATGCAAGCCTATGGCAAAGGATCATTGGCTGCATGCACAAAATAGCTACCAGCCACATGGTCAAACAACAACAGCAAGGAGTAAGGAGAACAAAGAAGAACACATGCAAGCCTATGGCAAAGACACACTGACTGGATGCAGAAAATGGTTGCCAGCCACATGGTCAAACAGCAACTGTGAACAAGGAGACATGGAGAACAAAGAATATCTCAAGCCTATGGACATTGACTACACAAAATGGCACTTGGGCACACAGCATGGAGAACAACAACAAATGGTGGATGATGACAAACACACACACATACAAGGGTTGGGTGATTATGGGAGTTGACCATAGTGGCTGGGCACCCTAAAGGCGAACTTCAAAGGTGAAGCCACCTTTCTAAGGTAACCAAACTTGAGCAGGATGCCTTTTGTTCCTGCAGGCAAAGTGGAGACAGAGTCGAAGAGGGAAAACTCACCCCAAACCGGTTTTACCAGGGGCGTGTAGCCCAATGGTAACCACACCTCTAGGGTTGGCTACCATGCTCCTACCGACCGAGGAAAGGTCATGTGATCTTGAATGGGGCAAGGATGTGGCACTCTGGGACAGCCACATATCACAGGTACCTTATCACTAGGTAGGAGGGGACCCAGTAACCCATTAGCAAATTACCGTGTGGTCCCCTTGGGGCACTTTCCTCGGACAAATATTTCACCTTTACCCTCAGATCACGCTAGAATCAGAAAAAAGACCACTGTAGGACTCCCCAGCTGCCTTTCAATCTGCACAAAGAGGGGCTGCACTGTCGGAAGGACTGCACCTGCTGAACTTTGGGCTAGCAATGTTTGGACCATACCTGTGGCTTGTGGCTCCTGGCTCGGGAAAAAGTTGCTTCCCAGCCCCAACCTACGACAGAGATTCCCGCTCCAGAGTCAGCTAATCTCCTGGAACCATCTCCAGGGACACAAGAGCTGGAGAAGCCTTAACCGACAAGTTGGTAGCCACTGCAGAACATTTGTCGCTACCAGTTTTTGGGCACCCAAGAGGACAAATACAAGGTAGCCAAAAGTTGCACCTGAGTCGACCTGACCTGGGAGTGCTACCCAAATCTGGATTTGCCAAGGAACTCTAGCCCACACCTAAGGATTTCACCCCAACCATGGTGCAGATTGACCAGTAGCCCAGCATCGCCTGCTACTGCAATGTAGAGGACTTCAGGGATCTCAGTCTCTGTGGCTAAATTCATCCCACTTCACCCGTGAACCGAAGAGCAACAACAAAGACAGCCCCGTTGACAGCACCACATCTGGAGCATCCTTTGATCATCTCTTGCCTGCATCTCTCAGCCTCAGGACCACTCCACTGATGTCTATGGTAGTCGTCCTGTAAAGTTTGGATCTTGCCTTAAAAATACTCTGGTGGCCAGGTAACTATCCAAAGTGTCCACTCTGGCCCCTTAGACCTCTGTCCTTCTGGAATTGGTCACCCAACCCAGGCCAGAGTACTCAAACTAACTGTTTCCAACTTTTTAAAAGTTTCCAATGTTTTTATTGATCAATACTTGTTTGCAGTTGTATATAAAAGTGATGATATCTTCTGAAATCTGTATCTCTGGAACCCTACAGTGGATTTGTTTATCAAGGACTCTAAACATTCATAAAGATATAATCTATTTTAATAAGTTGGTGTCTTCTTTCTTTTGTGTGTTGTGACTTTCTTCTTGCATTGTTTAGTGCTGTTAAATGCCTTACACATAGGGCCTCATTACAATCTTGGCGGTAAATGCCGCCTAACGCCGCTCTGACGGCCGCCAACATACCATGACTGCGGCGGTATACTGCTACGGGTATTATGACCCACACAGAGAAATCCACAACTATACAGACACCCACACAAGTCCACCACACCAAAGGTCAGTGATAAAATGGCAATACCAAAACCCACACCGTTAAGCCAACAGTAATACGCCCACAGTATCAGGACCCACAAATCACTCTGACGGTCTTTCAACCGCGGTAAACCATCGGCGGTACACACCGCCGTGCTCAAAATACACACACACTTCAAAACTACACCACATTGGACAATTCAAACTACACACACCTGACACACATACACACACCACACCCACACAGTCAGACCACTATAAAACACACGCCCACATTACCCACAACCCTTTCAACAAAAAAAAAGATTGCGAACAGAGAGCGAGACAAGCCAGGAGCACCCACTCAATCTGAGCCACAGAACACCATCACCCATACACCATCCACGCACCTCACAGCACACACCACAACACATCACTCCACACATCCTCACACATACCACTCAAACCACATCCATGGCACCAGAAAGACACCCAGGTTTTCAGAGGAGGAGCTAGGGGTCATGGTGGAGGAAATCATCCGGGTAGAGTCACATCTATTCGGATCACAGGTGCAGCAGACGTCCATTGCAAGAAAGATGGAGCTATGGCGGAGAGTCGTGGACAGGGTCAACGCCGTGGGACAGCACCCAAAAACAAAGGGATGACATCAGGAAGAGGTGGAACGACCTACGGGGGAAGGTGCGTTCCGTGGTTGCAAGACACCAGGTAGCCGTACAGAGGACTGGTGGTGGACCCCCACCTCCTCCCCCACAACTGACAACATGGGAGGAGCAAGTCTTGGCAATAATGCATCCTGAGGGCCTCGCAGGAGTAGCAGGCGGACTGGACTCTGGTAAGTCAACTCTTTACTACTTTCACCTCCCCTACCTGCATGGCATCACAAACTTCTACCCCTACCCTCAATCCCATCACTCCACCAACTCACAAATACCCCTGCTATTAAAACCCACCCATCCCAATACCAAGCCCTGCATGCAACACCTATGCATGGACACCCATCACAGACCTGCATGGACAGCCATCACTAAAGCATGTCCATTAGAGAGAATCATCTAGCCCACAAAATCACCACGCACACAAAGTGAAGCTGACAGGGCTATCACAACCATACAGGGAAACACGCCCATGCACAAGATGGCACACGCAGATACAATAACACAGCATTTTCATCCCAACAGGACTCCCACTCAACGTCACCGGAGAGGAGATGCCACCAACATCCAGTCCCCCCACAAAGAGGCCCACAGTTATGACAGCAGATCTGCACGCCTAAATCACGATGACCAACCTGGCCCATCAGGGAACTCTGGACAGTCGGTTACAATGCCACAGTCCCATACCACCACAGAGCGTCCCCCCTCAGGAAACACCACGACAGCGACCACCCAGTGGGCCCATATCACTGTCCCAAGGACATGTCAATCAGCAGTGTGTCCACCACTACAGGGACCCCAGGCAACCCAACTAACACAGGACGATCAGGGACCTGGGGTCAGTGGCAGTGGGCACACGGTTCAGGGGACAGAGGCACAGGACAACAGGGAAGCTTGGAGGACTGCTGTGCGACACCGGGGAGGACAGGCCCAGGGAACCCACTCTCCACAAGGTACTTGCAGGGATCCTGGGAGCATACCACCATTCCCAGGAGACCATGGGCCAGATACTGGCCAAGTTGCAGGAGACCCAGCGGCTGTAGGAGGGACAGTACCTGGGGATCAGGGAGGACCTCAAATACATCCACACCATCTAGGTCACCATTGCAGGGGTGCTGGCTGACATGGCCAACACCATGAGGGAGGCAGTGGCCCAATAATGGGCCCCTGACACTAGGCACACCAATGAACAGCCGTCCACCTCTGCCGGCGCTAGTGGACAGGAGGCCCCGCCACAGGACCAACAAGCCACCAGCACCCTACCCCCTGGAGAAGGAGAACCAGCCCGCAAACGGTCCCTGCGATCCAGGCAGAAGCCAGAGAACATTGCCAAGACCCCCACCAGGAGATAAGGCTCTCCTGATTGTCACCCTTCTGTCCCACTCTGTCACCCTGTCCACCTTGAACTGCCATTGCTCCCCTTCCTAGACCCCATTGGACAATGCACCTGTGAGACCAAGAGACTGGACTCTACCCTGGACTTTCCTCCACCATCACCCCAGCCCATTTCACATCCACCTCTACTTATTAGCACTTAAATAAACACCCTTGGAAATCTGGAGTCTGTCAATTGATTGAATATGTATTAGTACAACATTCTGAAAACACTGCAAATCTTATGTACAGTAATTTATACATTGGTATGACCTGTAGTGGGCAGCAGTAAACATACCAGGAGCCAGAGTGGGGCACAGAGATCTGAAAATAGAGATGCCAAAGGGTACAGTAAGTGGCAATAGGCACAGGGAAATCATGCTGCCATGTACAATGTCGAACAGAAAACTGAAAAGAAAAGTGGAGTTACAGTGTCTTACCTGTGTGTCACTGGAAGTACTGCTGTATGATATTACTTCTGTTGTCCACATCTTCTTCCTCTCCCTCACTGTCCACATGCTCCACCGCTGCCACAAGACCATCTCCAGGCTCATCCTCCTGTAGAAAAGGCACCTGGCGTCTCAAGGCCAGATTGTGCAACATGCAACATGCAACGATGATTTGGCACACCCTCTTGGGTGAGTAGTACAGGGATCCACCTGTCAGATGGAGGCACTGGAACCTGGCCTTCAGGAGGCCGAAGGTTCTCTCAATAATCCTCCTTGTTCGCCCATGTGCCTCATTGTAATGTTCCTCTGCCCTTGTCCTGGGATTCCTCACTGGGGTCAGTAGCCATGAGAGGTTGGGGTAACCAGAGTCACCTGCAAATATCAAGGGAATACTGTTAGACACACACTAACCCTTAGGGACAACCCCAAACACCAACATATACTGGGTGGGGTCCTTGGGCTCACCTATTAGCCACACCTCTGGAGTTGAGCCATCACATATGGGATGCTGATATTCCTCAAGATAAAGGTGTCATGCACAGACCCAGGATACGTGGCATTCACATGGGAGATGTACTGGTCAGCCAAACACACCATCTGCACATTCATAGAGTGATAGTTTTTCTATTCCTGAATGCCTGTTCATTTCTCCGGGGGGGGGGGGGACAAATGCTACATGTGTACCATCAATGGCACCAATGATGTTGGGGATAAGTCCCAGGGCATAAAAGTCAGCTTTCACTGTGGCCAAATCCTCCACCTGGGGGAATACGATGTAGCTGCGTATGTGCTTCAGCAGGGCAGACAACACTCTGGTCAGCACGTTTGAGAACATAGGCTGAAACATCCCTGATGCCATGGCCACTGTTGTTTGGAAGGAACCACTTGCCAGAAAATGGAGCACTGACAGGACCTGCACTAGAGGGGGGATACCTATGGGCTGGCGGATAGCTGACATCAGTTCTGGCTCCAATTGGGCACTCAGTTCTTGGATTGTGGCCCGATCAAGTCTGTATGTTAGGATAATGTGTCTGTCCTCCATTGTTGCAAGGTCCACCAGGGGTCTGTACACTTGAGCATGTCTCCATCTCCTATTCATCCTTAGCGGTTGAGGCCTAGGGAGGTAAACGGTGAGCAGACGGTCATATTCACATATCAGTTGCAATCATGATGCATCTATTTATTTACAGAACCAGTATGTGATTCCGAGAGTCAGATGATGTGCCAATGTCTGCTGTGACGCAGTTAGGTGCCATCGTCTGTGCTCCCCTGAAGTGGCACCTGCCTGACCTGTGAGGAGGGACAAGTGGAAATTGTGAGAAAGTGCCTCTTTCTAGCCTTGTTACCCCCACTTTTGGCCTGTTTGTGAGTGTATGTCAGGGTGTTTTCACTGTCTCACTGGGATCCTGGTAGCCAGGGCCCAGTGCTCATAGTGAAAACCCTATGTTTTCAGTATGTTTGTTATGTGTCACTGGGACCCTGCTAGCCAGGACCCCAGTGCTCATACGTTTGTGACCTATATGTATGTGTTCCCTATGTGATGCCTAACTGTCTCACTGAGGCTCTGCTAACCAGAACCTCAGTGGTTATGCTCTCTCTGTACAAATTGTCACTAACAGGCAAGTGACCAATTTCACCAATTTACATTGGCATACTGGAACACCCTTATAATTCCCTAGTATATGGTACTGAGGTACCCAGGGTATTGGGGTTCCAGGAGATCCCTATGGGCTGCAGCATTTCTTTTGCCACCCATAGGGAGCTCTGACAATTCTTACACAGGCCTGCCACTGCAGCCTGAGTGAAATAACGTCCACGTTATTTCACAGCCATTTACCACTGCACTTAAGTAACTTATAAGTCACCTATATGTCTAACCTTTACCTGGTAAAGGTTGGGTGCTAAGTTACTTAGTGTGTGGGCACCCTGGCACTAGCCAAGGTGCTCCCACATTGTTCAGGGCAAATTCCCCGGACTTTGTGAGTACGGGGACACCATTACACGTGTGCACTATACATACGTCACGACATATGTATAGCGTCACAATGGTAACTCCGAACATGGCCATGTAACATGTCTAAGATCATGGAATTGTCACCCCAATGCCATTCTGGCATTGGGGAGACAATTCCATGATCCCCCGAGTCTCTAGCTCAGACCCGGGTACTGGCAAACTACCTTTCCCGGGGTTTCACTGCAGCTGCTGCTGCTGCCAACCCCTCAGACAGGTTTCTGCCCTCCTGGGGTCCAGCCAGGCTTGGCCCAGGAAGGCAGAACAAAGGACTTCCTCAGAGAGAGGGTGTTACACCCTCTCCCTTTGGAAAAAGGTGTCAGGGCTGGGGAGGAGTAGCCTCCCCCAGCCTCTGGAAATGCTTTGATGGGCACAGATGGTGCCCATCTCTGCATAAGCCAGTCTGCACCGGTTCAGGGATCCCTCAGCCCTGCTCTGGCGCGAAACTGGACAAAGGAAAGGGGAGTGACCACTCCCCTGACCTGCACCTCCCCTGGGAGGTGCCCAGAGCTCCTCCAATGTGCTCCAGACCTCTGCCATCTTGGCAACAGAGGTGCTGCTGGCACACTGGACTGCTCTGAGTGGCCAGTGCCAGCAGGTGACGTCAGAGACTCCTTCTGATAGGCTCCTTCAGGTGTTGCTAGCCTATCCTCTCTCCTAGGTAGCCAAACCTCCTTTTCTGGCTATTTAGGGTCTCTGCTTTGGGGAATTCCTTAGATAACGAATGCAAGAGCTCATCAGAGTTCCTCTGCATCTCTCTCTTCACCTTCTGCCAAGGAATCGACTGCTGACCGCACTGGAAGCCTGCAAAACTGCAACAAAGTAGCAAAGACGACTACTGCGACCTTGTAACGCTGATCCTGCCGCCTTCTCGACTGTTTTCCTGGTGGTGCATACTGTGGGGGTAGTCTGCCTCCTCTCTGCACTAGAAGCTCTGAAGAAATCTCCTGTGGGTCGACGGAATCTTCCCCGTGCAACCGCAGGCACCAAAGAACTGCATCACCGGTCCTCTGGGTCTCCTCTCAGCACAACGAGCGAGGTCCCTTGAACTCAACAACTCTGTCCAAGTGACTCCCACAGTCCAGTGACTCTTCAGTCCAAGTTTGGTGGAGGTAAGTCCTTGCCTCCCCACGCTAGACTGCATTGCTGGGAACCGCGTGTTTTGCAGCTACTCCGGCTCCTGTGCACTCTTCCAGGATTTCCTTTGTGCACAGCCAAGCCTGGGTCCCCGGCACTCTAACCTGCAGTGCACGACCTCCTGAGTTGTCCTCCGGCGTCGTGGGACCCTCTTTTGTGACTTTGGGTGAGCTCCGGTTCACTCCACTTCGTAATGCCTGTTCCGGCACTTCTGCGGGTGGTGCTTGGTTCTGAGAGGGCTCCTTGTCTTGCTGGACGCCCCCTCTGTCCCCTCACGTAATTGGCGACATCCTGGTCCCTACTGGGCCACAGCAGCATCCAAAAACCCTAACCGCAACCCTTGCAGCTAGCAAGGCTTGTTTGCGGTCTTTCTGCACGGAAATACCTCTGCACGACTCTTCACGATGTGGGACATTCATCCTCTAAAGGGGAAGTTTCTAGCCCTTGTCGTTCTTGCAGAATCCACAGCTTCTACCATCCGGTGGCAGCTTCTTTGCACCCACAGCTGGCATTTCCTGGGCATCTGCCCACTCCCGACTTGATCGTGACTTTTGGACTTGGTCCCCTTGTTCCACAGGTACTCTCGTCAGGAAATCCATCGTTGTTGCATTGCTGGTGTTGGTCTTCCTTGCAGATTTCCCCTATCACGACTTCTGTGCTCTTTGGGGAACTTAGGTGCACTTTGCACCCACTTTTCAGGGTCTTGGGGTGGGCTATTTTTCTAAACCTCACTGTTTTATTACAGTCCCAGCGACCCTCTACAAGGTCACATAGGTTTGGGGTCCATTCGTGGTTCGCATTCCACTTCTAGAGTATATGGTTTGTGTTGCCCCTATCCCTAGGTGCCCCCATTGCATTCTATTGTGACTATACATTGTTTGCACTGTTTTCTATTGCTATTACTGCATATTTTGGTATTGTGTACATATATCTTGTGTGTATTTGCTATCCTCATACTGAGGGTACTCACTGAGATACTTTTGGCATATTCTCATAAAAATAAAGTACCTTTATTTTTAGTATATCTGTGTATTGTGTTTTCTTATGATATTGTGCATGTGACACTAGTGGTACTGTAGGAGCTTCACTCGTCTCCTAGTTCAGCCTAAGCTGCTCTGCTAAGCTACCTTTTCTAACAGCCTAAGCTGCTAGACACCCCTCTACACTAATAAGGGATACCTGGGCCTGGTGCAAGGTGTAAGTACCCCTTGGTACTCACTACAAGCCAGTCCAGCCTCCTACAGAAATGAGGTAATTCCGCTGGCGTAGTGCGCCGTTGCGGTAGGCGGTCGGGGACTGCCACGCAACTTCGCATTGGTTATCATTGGGCCCTATGTGTTCCACGAGCCAATGGTGATGTACGCCAGCGGTGACGGTACGCACCAGCGCGGACGTGACTGATATTTTCTATCTGTTCACTGACTTGCTACCTGACCTTAAAAAGGAGAGGACCTACACTGCAAGTGCTGCTGTGGCCTGTGTCTGGAAGTAACAATGGCTCATGTGTCTGTGGAAAGGGCCCCTGTCTTCACTGCAGAGGAGTTGGAGAGACTGGTGGATGGGGTCCTACCCTAGAACACTTTACTCTATGGTCCTCCAGACAAACAGGTGAGTACACTGTGTGCATGATGCGTGGGACATCAATGTATGGAGTGCTGTGTGTGTAAGCCACATGTGGGGGGTCTAAGGTGTCCTGGGCAGAGAGCTACATGTATGGTGGTCAATGTATGTGCCTTAGTGGATGGGTGGGATACGATGGGCCATGAGTGTGATGGTCCGGATGGTATTACTATTCCCTTTTCTGCTGTCTTTTTCCTGCAGGTCAGCGCCCGCCAGAAAAAGGGTATTTGACGTGCCATCACCAAGGAGGTGCTGACCCTGGGGGTCTTTGACAGGCGGAGCACCCACTGCCGCAAACAGTGGGAGGACCTGCGCCGCTGTGCAAGGAAGACGGCGGAGGCCCAGCTGGGGCTGGCCTCCCAACGAGGAAGGGGTGCCCGTCGTACCCTGGCCCCCCTGATGTTCTGCATCCTGGCAGTGGCCTATCCGGAGTTGGATGGGCGCTTGAGGGCATCACAGCAGCCACAAGGAGGTGAGTAAAAATTCAGATTCATGAGTTGGCGCGCATTAAGGTTTTACCTGGGAGGGGGATGTGGACTGTGGGTGCCCCTAGGCCAGGGCGAACATGGCAGTGTAGGTCCCTTGTTGGACAGGCTCTCAAGCACTCCAAACACAATGGTGTTAGTGGGCATCTACTACTGGGCAGGGCCCTGTGGGTTTCA